>NW_027556098.1:186573106-187173106 GCF_003287225.1 Phascolarctos cinereus
CACGCCTATTTCTACCCCATCCTCAAAATCCTTACTTGATCTATTTTTCCCTAGTAAGTATTGCCTCAGGTCCTCCCTTTTGCTGCTAACTCTTTGAAAAGGCTTTCTACAAGTGCCTCCATTTCCTTTCCTCTTTCTTCTTAACTCTTTGCAGTCTGGTTTCTGACTTCATCATTCACCTGAAACATCTTTCTCCAAAGTTTGTAATACTTTAATTGCCAAATCTAGTGACCTTTTCTCAGTCTTCATTTTTCTTGACCTCTATGCAGCATTTGATTGAGTTGATAACCCTAATCTCCTTGACAGTCTTCTCTCTAGGTTTCTGTGATGGCTGTTCTCTCCTGGCTGTCCTCCTATGTGTCTGACCACTCTCTTCTGTTTCCTTTGGTGGATCTTTATCATGCCTGCTAATAGTAGGAGTCTCCCAAGGCTCTGTTTTGGGCTCTGTTCTCTTCTCCCTCCATACTGTTTCACTGGGCGATCAGCTGCCATGGTTTCAATTATCACCTCTTGTGCTGTTGGCTTTCAGATCTACTTGTTCCTCCCTAACCTTTCTTCCAACCTCCAATCTTATATTCCCAACTGCCTTTTAGACATCTAGAACAGGATGTCCTGTAGACATCTTTTTAAATAATATTTTATTTTTCCCCAATTACATGTTAAAACAATTTTTTAACATTTAAAAAAAGTTTTGAGATATAAGTTATACATGTGTAATCATGTAAAACATTTCCATATTAATCATTGTGTACAAGAAGACTTGAACAAGAAGGGAAGGAAGGAAAGAAAGAAGAAAAGAAAGAAGGAAAAAAAGAAAGAAAAATAGTATGTTTCAGTCTGTATCCAGACAATTATCAGTGCTTTCTCTGGAGGTAGATAGCATGCTTCATTATGAGTCCTTTGGGATTGTCTTGGATCATTATATTGCTGAGAATAGCTAAGTCATTCACAGTTCTTCATTGTACAGTATTGCTATTAATGTGCACAACATTTTCTTGGTTCTGCTCATTTCACTCTTTATCAGTTGCTATAGGCCTTCCCAGGTTTTTTTCTGAAAGCATCCTGCTCATAATTTCTTGTAGCACAACAGAATTCTATCACAATCATATATCACAATTTGTTCAGCTATTCCCCAATTGATGGGCATCCACTCAATTTCTAAATCTGAGGCACTAGTAAAAGAGCTTCTATAAATATTTTTCTGCAAATAGGTTCTTTTTCATTTTTTTTAACCTTTTGGGGATACAGACCTAGCAGTGGTATTGCTGAATCAAAGGGTGTGCACAGTTTTATAGCCATTTGGGCATAGTTATAACTTGTTTTCCAGAATGGTTAGATCAGTTTACAACTCCACCAACAATGCATTAGTGTCCCAGTTTTCCCACATCCCCTCCAACATTTTTAATTTTCTTTTTTTGCCATATTAGCCAATCTGATAGGTGTGGGGTGGTACCTCAGAGTTTTTTTAATTTACATTTCTCTAATCAATAATGACTTAGAGCATTTTTTCATATGACTATAGCTTTGATTTCTTTGTCTGAAAACTGCATATTCATATCGTTTGACCATTTATCAATTGGGGAATGACTTGTGTTGTTATAAATTTGACTCAGTTCTCTATATATTTGAGAAATTAGGCCTTTATCACAGATACTTGTAAAATTCTCTCCCCCCATTTTCTGCTTTCCTTTTAATTTTGGTTACATTGATTTTGTTTGTGCAAAAACTTTTTAGTTTTATATAATCAAAATGATCTATGCTCTCTATAACTTGTTTGGTCCTAAATTCTTCCCTTTGCCATAGATCTGACAAATAAATTATTCCATGCTCTCCTAATTTGCTTATGCTATCACCCTTTATGTGTAAGTTGTATTGTAGACATCTTGAGCTTAACTTGTACAAAACTGAATTCATTATCTTTCCCCCCAAGTCCTTCCTTCTTCCTAACTTCCCTATTACACTGTTGAGGGCACCACCATCCTCGTAGTCATCCCGTTTCTCAACATGGGTGTCATTCTGAACTGACACCTACTGGTTAAGTAAACTTGAGCAAGTTCCTTAACCAGGCGCAACTGAGTCTGTGTGCTAGGGAGCAAGTGCTGCTCTCTTTGGGAGAGGGCATTTCCTACACTAATGGAATCATTCATCCGCAACAAATATCCAATGTCAAATGCACGTCTTAACATCAATGTATAAACAGATACACATAGGCAGCAAAAGTTGTGTAACTAAGAACATCTGTAGCTGTTGTCATTTGTTGTTTGTCCTTCGTTCACAAGGATGATGTCTTGACTTGTGAGTGAATTGGATTTAAGTCGACTATAGAATCCATGTATAACACTAGGAAGTAAGGAAATAAATATGACTAGCTAAGATTAAAAAAGAAAGCATGCAATAATAATCCATACATGCATGAACATATTCTGGCATCTGCAATTATGTCCAAAGTAGATGTACATAATACAAGCAACACATTTGAAGTTACCTTTGAGTTTTGCTTTATTATAGCCCTTATTGTTCATGAAAGATGACGTATGGGCCTATGTTTGTTGTTTGAACATCATAAGATGCTTAAGAAAAGACAAATAATATTCACAAAATAAGCTTCTTCGTTTTTTTGTCCACATGTATAATTTTCTTTTGAGAGGAACCATCCCAGTAAAGGTTATGTAGTTTCTAGTCCCTGCTTTCTCTGACTGGGAAGATATTGAGCATTGCTTCCCATTATTATTTTCCCATGGTTCCTTATGTCCATAGACAAATTTATACAGATTATTAACTGATTTCATCTAAAATAAGCATGTAATAATTTATATGTAACTTAATAATAAAAGTCATTGAGTTATAAGTAATCTAAATCAGTTCATTTTGGAAATAGGTTTAACCTGATCTTATTGCTTGTGTTTGCAACACATATGTAATGAATGAAATTCACAATATCATGGAGGCAGAGCATTTGAGCTATGAGAGCTTGAAGGAAACAGCTACTGTCAATACCTCTGATGATGGCACTGTCCTCTTTCCTACTCTGAGACTGCCTGTAAGAGCATATAAAACCAGGTGGAGTCCAGCAGTCTGGGCACACCAAAGCTGTTGAACTGAGTGTGTTGATAATAGAGGAGAAACAGCAAGAAGTACTAGTGAGACCTCAGTAGGGCAGATTAGTACAGCCCTAAGAGACTGGTTACCTGGGTTGTTTTTTATATGCAAGTGTGTTTGTGTCCCCCCGGTTTTGTCTGTATCCTTGGGAAGAGTCTTATTCGTTTAGTTGTGTTGCAGGTTGCTTAAACGTTAGCCACATTTGTCACAAGGTCAGTGACTGCCATGCCTTCAATAAAATCTTATGAGCCCTTCCTTTTTCTTATGTGCATGTCTATGTCAGTGGTCTTAGAAGTCCAATGGTTTGGGGGTTTTGGCATCTTAGTAATGAGTTATTCTAGGCTTATTTCTATTATGTTATTTTTAATGCAGGGAATTTGAAGAATTGGTTTTATTTCAGAGAGGAAGCTAGAAGGCACAGTGGATAGAGCATTGAAAGTGAGTTAGGAAAACCTGAATTTGATTCTTGCCTCAGATATTTACTTACTGTATGACCTTGTGCAAATCAGTTGTCCTTTCTTAGCCTTTGTTTCCTGTCTATAAAATGAAAATAATAACAGTATCTACTTCTCAGGGTTGTTGTGATGATCAAATGAGATTACATATGTATGTGTATTTGTGTGTGTGCAGTGTTTATCAAATCCTAAAATACTATGTAAATTCTAGTTATTGTTTATTATTATTATTATTATTGAGGTGTCGAGTATTAGCTACAAAGTACAAATGTTGAAATAAAGATTGTTTTCTTTCTTAGGTTAAAAATGTTATAAATTTGTTAAAGAAGTTTTTTAAAGTTATAAACTATGACTTAAAAAAATTAAAAACATGGTTTTCCAGAAGATGGCACTCTAAGTACAGCTTTCTATTGTTTGGATGTGAGATTAAAAGAGTACTCCATCCAAAAGAAGGCATCCATTTAAATATTAACTCATCTTATCTCTTGTGGGGGTTTTATATTGAATTTTAGTTAGGTTCTTTTTCAATATACCTTTTTTAGCATAAAACTACAGGAAGTATAAACAAAATACCTTCTTTAAATGCTTGCCTTCTAAAATAATCAGGGCTAATCATGTTATACATTTTATGTGGAAATATTTTAGGGAAACATTAATGAAATTGACATTATTCTTTGATTTAATTATTAAATTCTCAAATTATACTGTTAGATAATAAAGAAAACTTCCTTGTGGACATTCACATAACATATAGTGACTCATATTTTTGAGAGGAGCTTGTCAAAAGAGATAATTCATATGTAAGCATTAAGTAGTTAATAGGTGATTGTTTTGAGTTAGTTAAAACTCAACTCATCATTCTTGGATATGTCACCACAAAAATCTAAACATCAAATTAGTTGTTTAATGTTGGCACTGGTTGTTCAGTCCTCAACCATAATAATATTTATTTTATTTAGATTTGTAATATAGGTAATCTTCCTGAAAACTGTCAAGGAAATTATCTTGATGTTGTAATTAGATGATAATATATGCTCATATGCTTTCTGTATCAATTAATAGTTGAATTGATATTGAAATTTGTTATTGAAATTTGCTTTGCCATTTCTCTTATTTACCAGTGAAAAGAATCAAAATACACCTAGACAGAGGTCTCTTCACTTTGCCAGCAGTGAATACTCAGTTTTGAATCTCGGGGTCCGTTGGGCCCTTAGCATTTCCTGGTGATACATAGTACATGCTGAGAAAGAAGACTAAAAACAACTTTTACTTGAGATGGATATGTTACATTTTAATATGCAGTTTAAAAATTGTCATGAGACCAGTTGTTAGACTGTTTATATTTGGACAAAGAAATAATACTTTGTGGAATATGAATACTCCATAATACACAAATTTGTTATTCTTAGCACAAATCTCCACACATTAAAAAAATCAGTTTCTCATGCTTTAGCAAGTTTGAATTACTTGAAAGAAAACAAAATATAGCAGAGCTTTGCTCTAATGCTGCCTTAAAGGGGCCCTGTTGTATAAAGTGAGGAAAGAGTCATTTTAGTATTTTAGGAGCTAAATGAAATGCAGTGTAATTCAGCAAGTAAATATTAAGTACCTGTAATGTTCCAGGAAGTCTGCTGGCACTGGTGATATGAAGGGAAGGACAAAATAGTCTTTCTCTGAGGTAGGTAGGTAGGTAGGTAGGTAGATAGATAGATAGGTAGATAGATAGATAGATAGATAGATAGATAGATAGATAGATAGATAGATAGATAGATAGAGTTAACAAGCACTCACATTCTACTACTAAGAGAATTAAATGAAATTAAGGAGTATCCAAGAGAGAATCACTTTATACCAAATTCTGCTTAGTAGTAAAGAGTGCTGTAGATTGAGGTTCAGAGCATTTTGTGATAAGTCATAAATGCTTCTTTAAAGAACGCTATAGGAGCAGCTAGGTGGCGTGGTGGATAGAGCTTTGGTCTTAGAGTCAGGAGGACCTGAGTTCAAATTCGGCCTCAGACCAGACACTTGACACTTACTAGCTGTGTGACCCTGAGCAAGTTACTTAACCCCAATTGCCTCACCAAAAAAAAAAAGAACACTATGAAAGTTAAGAACTATTTGATATTAATTTGCAAGGATCATAAAATATTTTCGGTGATGATATCTCAATAAAAATTGTTAAAGTAAATGTAATTTGTTATATGTATCATCAATATTATTATAATCTTCCTTTTCATCAACATGCCCAAATGCTTATTGATTAACTGTGTTATAGTATTCTCCAAATATACTTCATTTATGTTATTCTTTTAAAATTTCCTTATGAGATAGCAGGGAATGGATCTTATTCCCTTGTTTTCTTATTTTTATTTTTTCAAATTCATTAATTTCTTTAAATCAAGGAATGTTTAGGTACCAAGACTGAAGTTCAAGTATAAAGATTACTTTTGTCTGGTGTAATCAAAGAGGTGTATCTATAAGTTAAGCCATATTGAACAAAGCCATTTCTGTGTATTATTTTATAATTTGACTTCTAAAAACCTAGTCCTGTTAATAGTACAAAATGGCAAATTAGTTGATAATTATTCTTATTTTGCATTTGATGATTGAACTTTAAATTTAGCAAAAGGAAGTTCTGAAAGTGGTGACCATAGATAAAATGCTACCAAAGCTGAAAAAAAGCAATGAACTTTTGGAACTTATACTTAAAGGACTTAATGAATATTTGGAAAAGAAGCGTCTTTTCTTCCCAAGATTCTTTTTCTTATCCAATGATGAACTTCTTGAGATTCTGTCAGAGACAAAGGATCCTACTCGGTAAGTAGTTTTCATGATGCACCCATGATGATTGTTATTCAAACTAATACAATAATTTGGCTTTAAAGTATGTAGCAAACTACATGTTTTCTTATTTTTTATCATTCACTATAATACTAAATTTTAGAAAATAATTTTAATGGAAATAACATGGATTATTATTATTTTATTAAATCATAATTATTTTATTTTATTAATGTATTAATTTAATTTTAAATTAATTTATTAATTTTATTAAATCATAATTATTAAATTAAAGCAAGGCTAATACCTTGCTAAAAAAAGATGTCACTTCTGGAATTTCTAACACATATTTTCACATGGACTCTTAAACATGTATCTTGTGTCTCAAACTTTGAAGGTAGGATATGGACAATTAAGACTAACAAATTTCCAGATAAATTTTATATATTGTTTGCCTGATTTTATAGACTTATATGTTTGTCATCCATCTAAAAGATACTTTGATGGATCTGGGATCTCATCAGTGTTGGTGCTCCTTCCAGAGGTTTCCACCTCAAACTCACCCATACTTTCTTAACCAAAGGGGATTCTTGTTTATGTCTGTTCTAAGTCCTTCAAGGGGATTTACAGATCTAAAAGATGTATTCACTTAACTCTTAGTTGTACAATCAAAGTGAGGTACATTAGGCCATGTCGCCATTACAGCAATTAAACCGTAATACGTGACCTCTCTCTAAAGTAACAGTTGATTCAGCTATAATTCAGTGTGAAGGATTTTAATGATTTGTAGTTTATGATAAAGTTCACACCATTTTATTTGTCACATCTTTTTCTCTGGAAGACCTTGGTTTTGTGTGTGAATATTTAAATACCTGCCCAAATTTAACCTATTTCTTTCTTTCCCACAGGGTACAACCTCACTTAAAAAAATGTTTTGAAGGAATCGCCAAGGTAGAATTCACTGAGAATTTAGACATAACTCATATGAAGAGTAGTGAAGGAGAAGTTGTGGAACTTGTAGATACAATTTCAACAGTCAAAGCTAGAGGTCAAGTGGAAAAGTGGTTGGTTGAATTAGAGAAAGCTATGCTAAAATCTCTCCATAAGGTAAAATTCTCTGCTTCCTTCTTGACTCTCTATACTAAAGCAATATATGGCATTAATATAATACTTAGTTAATAATAAAATGCATAATTCCATTATTCAGTAATCAACAGATACTTTGTCAATTAAAGATAATTCAAGATAATTCAAAATGCCATACAGAATGGAAAACTTTTTCAAGCTTTATAAAACTATGTGTGTATGTATGTAGGTAGATTTGCAAAATGAAGAGACAGAGATAAAAGGGATAGTAAGCAGAATAATTTAAAATTGGTGTTTACATTTTGGATTTACTTTACCTTGGAGTTTAACATTTGAATTTGGGTTTTAAGCATCTTTAGTCTGGGTGAAAATAATTAGGTTGTTACTAGAATTCTGACTTTTTTACTCAAGTCTCTCCTCCACCAGACTAAAGGTGTATTGGGGTAGCTAATCTATCACAGATGAGTGAATGCCATCTCTTTCCTCCTTCTTTTAAAGGGAGTGGTAAGCTGCCAGGTGTATCTATATACAGTTTAACATTTTCCCTGTCACAGTACATTCTTTTTGTAGAAGCTTCTTCTGGAGCCTGTGGTGGCTATTTCAAAATGGATGGAAAAAAAAGTGATGAATGGAGATTATTTACAATTATTGAAGAATATGATTCTTTTTTTTCTCAAAATATTTGCATATATATAGGAGGTTGTGAAATGTTCTTGCTCTACTATGATACATCAAAGGAGTTTTGATTTTATTTGTAGGGACACTCTTTCTACTGACTCAGGTCACAACCTTTCAAGAATTGCCATGGCTGAAAAATTCAGCACCAGGTGACCAACTTTCTGATGACATGTCATCAGATACATGTGTATACAGGCTAAACTAACAGATAGATAGATGATCTATCTCTTCATGGGCCTTCACATATAGACTTTCCAGTTTCTAAGACCTACCAGAATTTATGTTGGTGTCACCTAGCCTTCTAGAAACCAAGGTCACATCCGTGCTATGATGAGACAGACATTGGAGGAGAATTTTAGAGGAGGCAGCAAAATAGACAAAAGGAGAACCATGCAAAGAAATATAATGTGAAATATAATAATCAGCATATGTTTCTATGTGAGTAGGCTATGCACGTGGGTGCCTCATTGTGGGTTTCTCATTATTTAAAGGTGATTACACATGAATTGATATTTAATATTTTTGAATTCTCTGTATCATTATATTCACTTCTGTCCCTCTATCATAATGGATTATAATACACTATCCAGAAAGTTAGACAACAGTGCTAGATTTCAAATGTTGTATGATAGAACCCAATGAGCTCAGATGGACTAAGATTCTAATATGTGAAAATCCTGAGTATAAAATTCTTGGTGGGGGGCAGCTAGGTGGCACAGTGGATAGAGCACTGGCCTTGAAGTCAGGAGAACCTGAGTTCAAATGTGGCCTCAGACCAACACTTGATACTCACTAGCTGTGTGACCCTGGGCAAGTTACTTAACCCCAATTGCCTAAAAAAAAAAATTTTGTTGGGACTTCCTCTAGACCTTTGCTGGTGCTCTGTGGCTCCTACTAGTACTCCTAACAGCTTCCTTTTATTACGCTCTGACTTTTTTCTCTTCTTGCCATGTCTCTATTGTACCATTCTGCCCCGTCAGCTTAAATCATCCCTTGATCAATTTCTGTTGCCCCATTCTTACTCTCCACTGCCTCTTCTATGACTTCCTCCTGGCCCTTTGTAGTGTTCTTATTGTCTCTGTTTAGCCTTCTACCACCTGTCCCCTACAATATTCCACTTAGCATAGAAATCCAAAATGGTAACAAGAGTTCGTCATCAAAATACTAGTTTTGATGACAATCATATATTAAGTTGGCTGTCTTCTTAGGATATTATATCTAGTGCCATTTTTTGGTTGAGGCTTATAATAAATTTGCTAGAAAATATACTAGGTTCATGGTCCTATACCAGGTACAATGGACCACTTTAAGCCTGAGGGTTATGATATACAATTTCTTTAATAAAAACTTATTTAGTAATCCCCGAGTAAAAGCAGTCCAAAAGGAAACTTAATGAAAATAATCCATAACGAAGTTTCCTTTCATTTCAGGAGGTCCTCATCAGAGTCCTAGAGCTTTCTTTATATATAATCCTCACCCACAGGGTTCATAATTGGATTGGGGGAATGGGGTGGAGCAGAGAGGAGGAAGGCAGGGGTTGGATTAATTTGGACAAAATATTTCATTCAGTATGATAATGCCATGAGAAAACCATCAATACATTTAATGTACTTGCTATCTTCATATATTCACAGAATTGTTTTATTTGTGAAGTCACATTGCATGGTACCTTCAGAAATAATGGTTTGGTTTTTTTTTAAAGTTGTCACACTCTTTAGTATTTTAATATTTAGTATTAATTTTTACTTAATAACTATTCAAATAAAATACAATGTGATTGAACTGTAGTGTTTTCTTTTTTGATCAGGTAATTAGAGAAGCAATTGCTGCCTACCCCCAAAATGAACGTATTAATTGGGTAAGAGAATGGCCTGGACAAACAGTTCTTTGTGTATCCCAGACCTTTTGGACATCTGAAGTACAAAAGGCTATTACGATTGGGTTACAGGTAAATATTCTTAATTGCATGTGAAAAGAGTAATTTGATAAATGGGCATGTCTGAAGGGGACAGGTGCCAACAGTGTAAGTTAGTGGGGAGGTACCTGCAGATTTTGCAAGATAAGCAGTAATGAGTAGTGATAGTAACTTACTGGGGGGAGGGATGTGGAGGAGAAGAGTGTGCTAGTATAGAAGGAGGCTTCTAGCAGTGACTTTTGGCCTCCATGGCCTCTCTTCTGGTTGGGTTAGTTGTGTCAGTGGCTGTTCATCTTTTAATCAATCGTGTAAATCTGGTTGTTGGGTCAGTTGGGTATGTCTAGTGTAAACCATAGAGTTTCAAAGTAATTTGTGATGGTGTCAAAGCATTGGGAATAATAAATAACCATAATATAATCATATATATATATATATACACACACACACACACATATATATATATATATACACACACACACACACATATATACATATATATATATATATATATATATATATACACACACACACACACACATATATAAAATCAAATAACCATAATATAATCAAATATTTATGCTAGGAATACATCCCCTGGGAGGCAGTGTGGTGTTTATGGGATAAAGGACTGTCATTGCTACCAGGAAGCCCTGGGTTCAAATCTTGCCTCTGATAGCAGCTAGGTGTTTCAGAATCACAAATGCTAGAGATTTGGTGGTCAAGTCAAATCAATGAGCATTAATTAAGCACCTACTATGTGCCAGGCACTGTGCTAAGTCCTGGTAATGTTCATTATTCTATTTCCTAGATTTAGATTCTGGAAATACGGTGTAGGTAGGAGGACTCAGAAGACTTGGGTCTGAATTACTTTCTGACACTTTCTTGTTGTGTAACCTTGGGCGAGTTGCCTCTGTGATCTTTTTAGTTGCTTTATCTGTAAAGTGAAAGTGTTGGACTAGATGTTCTCTCAGGTCCCTTCCAGCTCTACCATTCTGTGATTCTAATTCCATGATGCCTTTGCTTAGAGAGAGTCTGCAGTTTTTATTGCTGCATGCCAGCTCAGTTCTTCTCTTCTTACTGTGTCCCAGCAGTCCACCACCCTGCCGTGTCATTTGAAGTGATGCTCACAAAGCCTTTAGAACTTTTCTTTTTTGCCTACGTGACAATGACTCCATGACTTGCTATTTTTATAATAGCTTTTAAATGCCTTTTAAGAATAACTAAATTCCTTGATTGTGTATTCACAAAACAAACTTCTAATGTGTAATATGTGTTTTGGTCTATGAGATTTCTCACTATGTTATGATAAACTGGTATTCTGGTATAAAACATTTTAGTGAGTTTGAGTGCCATAGGCCATTTTTCCTAAGGCACAACTCTAGAATGAGCTGATCATTAAGGTTTGGGTCAAACTGAGAAACAAGATCCTAAGTTTTTTGTGAGCCCAAGAAAAGACAGGAAACTTGGAGCCTTTCCATCATCATTTATTTACATTTATTTATTTGCATTTTATTTAGTATTACTACAAGACCAATGCAATAAGACTAATTTTATGTTTTTGCATTGTATAGAATAGTAGTTATAAACACAAGCATAAGTTTACTGACTAGCATAAGTGAACAGAATTAGTATGTCAGTGGCATGGTAGCTGGGGCACTGGACTTTGAGTTTGGAAGCTTGAATTTGAATCTTGCCCTCAATTCTCGCTCTCTTTGCCACTGTGGTCAAGCCTCACTTTCCTCATCTGTAAAATGGGGATAATAACATCTACCTCAGCACGTAAAGCACTATATAAAGTTGGCTTATCATTACATAGTTATCATTGTTATTAATTTCAAGAAGTGTCATATTATATTGAACAACTGTCTTCCTGTTTCTTTTGTTATCTTTCAGGCTCTTGAGAATTACCTAAATCAGAATTGTAGGCAGATCGATGACATTGTCACCTTAGTTCGTGGAAAACTGTCTAAGCAGAATCGAGTGACTCTTGGAGCGTTAGTGGTGCTGGATGTCCATGCTAGAGATGTTCTTGCATCTCTTGTGACAAAGAAAGTCAGTGATGACAGTGACTTTGAGTGGTTAAGTCAGCTTAGGTACTACTGGATTGTAAGTAATATCAATGAATCTCATTCTAAAGTAATTTTAGTTCATAGCTTTTCAGTTTATGCTTGCTTGCTAACATAGAGAATAATCTTACTAATGCAGATATTTTTGCTGATGATAGAATACACACAACTAATCATTTGGCAGAGTGCAGATTAAAGTAACCAATAGCTATATATAATATAGTTTTAAAATAAAAGTTATTCTTTTAATTGCTGTTACCTGCCATTTGTGCTTGCTGAATCTACAGAGTTAAAATTAGTCCAGCCTGAAATTGTATTTTGCAAGTTCTAATATACAGAGTATCCCAGTGGTCTTAAGTGCAGTTTTAAACTTTTTAGAACATCTTATATTTATATTGCACCTGGAGCATCCCCCTTCTCACACATGGGAACCCTGGATAGGGCATATACTATCCTAGGTTCTAGGTAACCTCTAAGTCTGCATCAGAAGACACAATTAGTTCAAAGCAAATGTATTTAATGAAAAAGCATTGTTAAAAAATAGGAATAATCAGGTGGAGTGGTATTTGCCTATGATCCCAACTAGTAGGGAGGCCAAGACTGGCACATCTCTTAAGCACAGGAGCTCTTAGCACTGGTAGGTTATGACCATTGGGTGTATCAGTACGATGAGGTCCTGGGAGCAAGGAGTTACAAGGTTGCCTAAGAAGGGGTGAAAATTCAGCCCGGTTTAGAAAATGAGCTGGTCAAAGTTCCTGTGCTGATCAGTGGTGAGATTGCCCAATGAATAGCCCCTCCACTTCCAGTATGGGCAGGTTGGGGAGACTCAAGTCTTTTTTTTTAAGGGAAGGAACCAATGTAACATTTCCCCCATAAGCCTGGGGTATACTATTTGGTGATGTCATCAAGCTGTTCCCACTGAGCTTGTTCTCTGCCGTTCTCATATGATGCATATATTCTACCAAGGAGCTCCTCTTGAGCATTGGTGGTCATTGCTAAGTGCTGCTGCACCAGTCACTTGGTTGCTGCTAGGGTGTTACTCCCTTGGGCATAGAGTGGTAAAGCTTCTCCCTGTGACCAGTTTTTGGACTTCACAGTTGGAAGTCCTTAGCTGAGGTACTGTCTCCTCTCCATAAGAGTAAGAGTGGGCTCCACCATCTCTCTTTCAGCATAGAATCCAGAGGTTTAAGCTTCCATTCTTTCAGGAAGGGAAGATGGCCACATTTTTAGCCTTTGAGTCTACTGACTTTTCTTCCTCTTCCAATTTGGGAGCAGTAGGTTTTTTCCAAGCTTCTGTCAGCCTTAGGGATAGACAGATAACTTTAACTTTCATCAGTTCCTGATTATCCCACCTACAAAATCATTTTTAAGAGTGACCTTTCCACAAAATTCCATGGGAAGGTGGTTTGTGATCCCCTAAATTTTCCTCACCTCCCAAGATCTATGTGTCTCCTATTCAAATGAAAGGGAGATTAGGTGAGAACAAAAAAGAATCAGATGTCCCATCATTTTCTTGTCAATCTTTGGTTCCAAGTTCCTTCCTTTAATATGCGTGTGTGTTTAGTAGCAGAAAGCTACTTGGCATATCCTCCATTTTGCAATGTAAGCATGGGTAATAATAATAATAACAAAGAATACCTTATATCTTCATAGTTTTTTTTTTGTTGGTGAGGCCATCGGGGTTAAGTGACTTGCCCAGGGTCACACAGCTAGTGAGTGTCATGTGTCTGAGACCGGATTTGAACTCAGGTCCTCCTGCCTTCAAGGCCAGAGCTTTATCCACTGCGCCACCTAGCTGCCCCCATTTCCCTAGTTTTACAGTCTACCCTTTCACATACCTCATATCTCATTTGTTCTCACAATGTTATTGCTTAATTATTTTTATTCCTTAGTTAAAGAAAGTTTACTGAATAGTAAGTATGTAGTCATAATATTTTTTTAAGAAATTCTTGTATTCAAATGATCATTCAGTTATCAGTTATGCTTATCAGGAGGAGATATACCACATTGAGAATCATTAGCTTTACAAGTAGTTAGTATATATGTTGGTACTTTCTTTTAGTGGAAACATGCAATGACATATTGAACATATCCAGAAATGTTCTTCAAGGATATTATATTGCATAGTGGTGAGATTTATCAAAGGTCAGGATGTTTTCCCAGGTTCTGGGCACACACACTGCATAGCTATAGATTTCATGCTTTCTATTTAAGTTACAGAGTTTTGATAGGCCTAGTTCAAAGTTTTTATTTTCAATAATTTATAAAGATTATGTTGTGGAAAACATTTTTAATAGTATAAAAAGAAATGTTATCATTTCAGGGGTGAGAGCAAAAAGAATTCTTTCTTGCTATATATGTATGTGTGTATATATGTTTTATATATATACATATACATATGGATATATGAAGAAATATGTGTGTATTGTGTATATATACTAGTCACTTGATTGCTATATGTGCAATATACATACATATACATGTGTGTGTCTATGTGTCCTATACGTATATATACATATTGTTCTTTGTAGTTGATGTGCCATAGTGTCTGTCTTTATAGGGGCTCAGATATGATTATGTATGCTGTAGTACAGAAATAACATCTGTGCATGCTGAAATAGATATTTACCTCATGACAATGATAGCTCATAGCTGTGATATAGTGGAAAGAGCACTGAACTTCAGAGAGCTTAAAAAAGTATAAAGTACAAAGTTAAAAGAGTTTAAAAAGGATAAAGTAAAATGAGTTAAAAAAATAAAAGTTTAAAAATATGATTAAATGTTTAAAAATTTGATTAGCAGATTTTCTTCTGACCCAGACATTTTCCATCGCTCTATGTGTTGAAATAATGAGGCTTCTCCGTTTCCTCATTTTCAGAATGAAAAGAATAAGAATGATGGACTAGATCAAAGAATCTTAATCTGGGATCCATAAATTTGTATTTGAAAATATTTTGATAACTATATTTCAATATAGTTAGGTTTCCTATATGTATTTAAGAACATTATTCTGAGGAGTCCATAGGTGCCATCAGACCACCATCACATAAAAATAAGGCTAAGAACTGTTATATTAGATCATTGCTAAAGTCTTTTCCAGTTCTAAAAAGCATTGATTCTGTGAAAAAAACAAAACAAAACCAAAACACCTCTGGCACTAGATCTTGACCAACTACTGGGATCCAACAGAGATCAACAGTTTTAAAAACCAGATGGTACACGGCTGTGACGGCTGTGCCAGGCCATCAAAAGATACTCATTGCCCTCAATGTGCAATTTATTTTTGAATTACTACCTGCTCACCCAGTGGAGAGAGGAAGGAAAAATGATAGTGGAGCAGTGAAGTTGTTGTGAAGCTCAAATAAAAGAGCTGTCCTCATTATTCTGATAACGTTATGTGAAACATATTTATTTGCCAATTGTGATATTACCACTGGGCCAACTCTATACTGAACCCTCCCACCTCCCACCAACGCCTGCCCCAGTCCTTGCTCGACTGCTGCATTGGCTTCTCTTTCCTAACTCCTGCCCATTCTTCCTCTCATTTTGTTGGTACTAATGAGTCCTGGCTATAATTAGCATAGCTCTCTAGTTATTTTTCTCCAGGTCATTCTCTCCTTCTGGGGAGAATGTTAATTACCCACAATCACAGACAAACATTGGTGACATTACCACATACCCAAATCATCCCTCAATCAGTAGCTCAGACAATGCTGGAACCTTTTGCTACTTTTTAGGCTCTCCAGATGCAGATACTAGAGTAGAGGGACTTGATTATAGGGTACTGCAGTGAGAATTAGTCCAGGAAAAAGTGACCTACAGAATTAATTATGCTTTGGAGAACTTTCCTCTCCTTCCCCTTTTCTCTCCTGTCCTCTTCCTTTTTTATCTTTTATAAACTGGGTGTCTCTATCTTGTCCTGGCTCAAAGTGTAAGGGCTACTCCCTAGGCTGGTCCTACTCTGATGACTTATTGCATTTTCTAGCTTAGTCTGGTTTGTCCTTCATTAGGCAACTTGGTAGCATCTGTTCCCAAAGATACACTATGCTTGATTAATGTGGATACCTAATTGGCTTAGTCCATTGCAATTCAGAAGGCCTGAGTTCAAGATATCCTTAGCTTCACCGTCTCCATGGTGGCAGAGATTACAGACATATACCTCAACACCCAGCTGATAGAAAACCATCAAGGCTGTTCAGAAGGCACATAAAAGCTGGAAAAGCAGGTATAGGCAGTTCCTCCACCTCCTAGAAGCAGAGAAAAAATTTTCACTGTGTATGCAGTGCTCCTCCAGAAGTCTGTTTAAGGACCTTCACCTCCCAGAAACTTTTTATTTCCCTGACCAAGGTGGTCCTCATCATATGAGAATTTGGTTCTTCTAACCACCCTCTACATCACAGAAAAGAGTGCCACTGGTTGAAATAGAGAACACTCTTTAGGGGTTCAGGGATACTTTAAAAAATTAATATTTTATTTTCCCCCAATTTGTGTACAAAAACAATTTTTTAACATTCTTTTTAAAAATTTCTGAGTTCCAAATTCCCTGCTTGTCTGTCCTTCCACCTTATTGAGAAGGCAAGCAATTTGATATAACTTATATGCATGTAGTCATGTTTTTTCTCCGGAGATGGATAGTGCTTTTCCTCATAAGTCCTCGAGTATTATCTGGGATCACTCTCTTCTGTTCTGAAACTCTGACCAGGACACCAGCTCCCCTGTGGCTACTATCTCTTGTGTGCTAGTGTTCCTTCTTGCCTTGGGACTGAGACCCAGGGCTGCGACCTGCATCCGAGTATGGGCGGTGTGATAAAGTCCTTACCCTGGCGCCAGCAAAAGGACCGCTGTAATCTCCCTCTGACCATCGTCTGACCCTCTTACTCTGTATGCTGAATGGTCTAGAAACCACCATCGCCACCACTGATTAAGTACCCCCCCCCCCAAAGCCTGCTGCTGATTTGCTGGGGCATGGCCTGGTCTGGATTGTGCTCTGTTCTCACTCTGTTGCAACAGGCTTTTCCCACTGACCTTCTGAGTTGTGTTGGCCTGGAAAGTGTTTCTCCCTATCACTTTGTGGATTCTGCTTCTCCAGAATTTGTTTTGAGGAATTATTTAAAGTTGCTTGGAGAGGTTTTGGAGAGAGCTCAGGCAAGTCTGTGCTTTCTCTCTTCCATCTTGATGCTGCATCCCCAAATATTGGCGTTTCAAACTAGCTTCAGCTCATTACAAGCTTTTTCATTCCTAGCACTGATGTTATGGAATTGTGCCATGTTCTTATAATTCTATTACCTTCATGTCTCCCAAATTTCATTACTGATAGATTCTCATCTCTCCTGGGCTAACTTACTCTATTGAATTTTAGTCCATGAGAGTCTATATTTCATTCTGAACCCTTTGATATCTGCCCTCCTAATATCTAGGGTATATATCAGTCTAAGCTCAGCTTTCCTCATTTCTATCACAAACTCTAGGAAGGAGTAGTCATTTCCTCCCAAAGTTTTCATCATTTCTAGTTCAACCACTAGTTCCTGCTTCCTGTCTATTGATAAGAATTATATATTGTATAGAATTTCCCCTTGTTGCTTCCATCACCTTTTGAAGGATGAAATTGTTGATAAGTCAGGAAACAAGATCGTCTGCTTTGGGAGAGGAAGAGAGCTCCAGAATTCTGGATAATAGAAATCCTCATTTGCTACTGCATTATACCTCTGTTCCAGGGTTATGGTGTTTCTAGAACTCTTGATCTGTTTTCTCTTTCCAGGTGGTTTGTAGTATGCTCAGATGGCAAAATTATTTATGTTTATCCTTCTATTGGTCATCCTCCAAATACTCTCCAGTCTACTTCCTCTGCTCAACCTGGGTTTCCTCACATGAATATAATTTCCTAATATATAGTGCTACCTTTCACCCTCTTTATCTTTCCTATCAGTTTTGAATACACTAGACCCTTCCAGATACTTATTCCACTCGTGGTCTTCATCCAACCAAGTCTCAGTGATAGATGTGAGGTCTGATTTAGCTCTTTCCTCAGGACCTCTTATTCCTCTTGCATGTTGCTTAAACTTTGGGCGTTTAGGTTCAAGGCCATGGATTTTACTACTAGTCCCTTCTTTGCATTTTGTCTCCTGTGTGTTTCTGGGTATCTGAACTACTAATCTTTTCCCTTATTGTAGTTACTCTCTATAGTATGACAGTTTTTTTCCTTCTCAGGGGTTTTTTAGTCTAAAGCCTTCCTGATTAGATTCACAAATACACCAGCCTTTGTTAGGTGCATTCTAGTTACCATCCTCAGCCAGAAGTTTGGCATTTGTAAATTTTAAGCTGTTGTTGAGAAATCCAAATCCCATTTGTAGACAACTTTTTTTTTTTAGCCAGTGGTTCATTTTGCAAATCAGTATTCCTTTGCTTTAAATGGTCAACAATGAGGAAAATACAATCTCTGTTCCTATTCATTTTCTTGGGCAAGGCTTTATAATTGCCACCAATACTTTCTAGATTCCTTCTGACAATATTTTTAGTGTACACATGAATCACCAAAAGTGACTCAGAGTAATTTATTGAAATAAGTCTGTGGAGATTCTCTGTTATGTATCAAATTCATGTCCTACGAAGAGAAAACTCTCTAAGGCTGTTATCAATAAATAGTTGTTTTCCTACCCTCTCAGCAAAAAAAAAAAAAAGCATTAAACAATAGTACTCTCCTCCTTTTCCTCTGACCTTTCCTGAATGGGTGACTTCTTACCTAACACATTCCTTGGCTCTACTTTATCATTCCTTGAAGGACCAGCAGCTGTTCCCTTCTTTTCAGGAAGATCCCCAAATTTGTTTTTAGTTTCAATTGAATAGTTATCCTCTTCGTTCCCTTCATCCTTTCCAGGATATTATTCTACTCCCTGAACTCTTGGCCAGAGTCAAATTTTCAATTTTCCACTTCAAATCCCTTGATTTATTTTTTCAATGAAGCTCTGTTCCTGGTTCTTCCTGTTTGTATTTTTTTTTAAGATCACTTCTTCATCCTTGATCCTTTAAAGTTGAGAGTTATTCCTTGAGTCCTTTCACTTCAGTGGAGGAGAGACCGTTGTAAACAACTGTCACTTGGCTGTGGCCCAGAGATAAACTTGACACACCCAATGTCCCCCCACACCACCCCTTCCGCTTCCATATTGATTGAGACTGAGCCGTATTTTCTTAAACTGCTTGAGTGTTCACATCTCACCTTCTTAAGATCTTTGCAGCCTTTTATCACCTTTTAACAACTTTATAACCATGCTCTACTTACTTTCCGGTTTCTCACAATCTCTTACTTGTTTTACCAATTTGTTTCACTTACAATGACCTTTACTACTTTGTTCTACCTTATCTCATTTAACTGATCTACCTTATTTACCTGGCCTTGTCAACTACTTTCTTTTTCTTTGAGTTCTTCTTTTCATGTCTTTATTACTTAATCCCTTTCATCTTTAAGAATGAGCCCTTCTCTTCCTATAAACTAAAAGTTTTGTCAAGTTATTGCACTTTATTTGAGGAAAATGTGATTGAAATCACAGGATAAATAAGATCATACAAATATGTTCACAATAAAAGTGCTTTAATTTGAAACAATGAATAACTTTGAAAGCTTCTCTGTTAAAGATACTCATTTTATTCCCCTACCTATATCTTACAACACCAAGAGTTGTTTATAAAGATTGTCAGAATAATAGAATTTGGGAGCTGGGGGAACTTAGAGATCATATATAGTCCAGCCCTCGATTTACAAATGCAGGAATTGAGGCCTGCATAAGAGAACTGGCTTTCTAAAGCCATGTCGATAATTAGTGACCAAACTAGGACTATAACTGAGCTCTTTTAACTCCAAGTTCAGGGCTGTTTTCAATATACTGCCCCCTGAAAAGTCTAAAGAGCCTAAATTCGAATTTTCGTTTGACATATCAGATTCTGCTTTTAAATTGCTTTTGTTTATTACTTGATCTTAGGAGGAGCACTTGGAAACAAAGATGATCAATGCTGGGTTACGATATGGATATGAATACCTAGGTAATACTCCTCGTTTGGTTATTACTCCACTTACAGATAGATGCTACAGGTAAATCAATTAATTCATTAAATTATTGAAATAGTAAGTTTGCATTAAAATAACTAGGATTGTTTCTGAGGTTATAGACTGCTTACAAAAGTGCAAATCAGTTATTTATAAGACTACTTTGTCTTGTGATAAATACTATTTTGATTAGTCTTTCTCTTGGAGTGTTTTAGGATTGGAGTTTTGGGCCATTAAGACTTTTATTTTGAATATTGACATTCTTTAAAAGGAGGCTTCAATTATATATTCTGTGTCATTTTGAGTCTTGGTATAGATATTGCAGTACATGTGTTCCTGCCAGGTTAAATGTGAACTGAAATTTTGTCTGTTAAAGTCTGTTTTTGCATTGACTGTCTATGAAAGATTAGGGATTTCTGCCTCCTACTGTTGCCACCTTTGTTGCCATCCTTTGTCCGTCCCTGTCACCATCCAGATCTTGCTCTGATGTTGCTGTAGTATTCTTGTTCTTACTGTTCTTGCTATACTGCTGTTGGGCAGGACCCAGGACCTTGGACTCGGTACAAACTCTCTGACTCTGTGGTTCTCTCCAGCTACCTTCCCAACAATGTAGTTATACCCCAGTTGCAGGTCCAGAAATGCCCTCTGCGCCAGACCCAGCCCTAGTCTCGTTTGTATTTCAGGCACACTTTCTGGACAAGACAGAACAGTCAGAATGCTCAGCCTGTTGGGCTGTTAAGATTGGCGTCTCTGTAGCTCTCAGTCTCTTGTTCTCTGGGGTACAACTGAAATTGGAGTACAGGCAAAGATCTGAATTTCTGTGTAAGAACTGAGGGCTTTGAACTCTTTGGGTGGGGGATGGGACAGAAGATAGAAGGAGAAAATCATTTTCAAAGAGTCTTCTTTAGGCCTTGGAAAAAGTGAATCCATGTCCTGCAAGAAAAAAATGCACCTTAGGAAAGTAGGAACTTAGGATTCTTAGGAACTTCTATTGACTCATATGCTCCCCATGGTAAGTAATGCTGATGTTCTTCCTCTGTTGATACCACTGGCATTCAAAGATTAACTCTGCTTCTCCTAGGTAAAAATCTCCAGCTTTGGGTTTTGAACCTGGTTCTAGATATACATCCATAGCTTTGGGAGTAATTATGGTAAAGAGTCTCAGTAGTGGTTCTTAGGGATGCTCTTGAGCCTGTAGGTAACTCCTTAGTCATTAGTATTCTACAGAAAGGGTTTCTGTATCTTGGAGGACATAATTTTTTTTTTTTGCCTAGGCCTGTGATTTCATTGTTTTAGGATGTTTCCAGTAAGGAACTTCTTTTACAAAGATTGATCAACAGCTTTTTTTTTTTTCATCTAGAGTGGTAAAGAATTACCTAGGAGCGCTGAGACATTAAGTGACAGGCCCAGAGTCACACTGCCCGGCTGACTTTTCAGCTTTGTTTGTTGTCAGAAATGTGACTATAAAATCTTACTCCAGTCCTTCAATGGTCTTATCATCTTGTCAATGTTGATATTATCTCCAAAGATCTAAATCCCAACCCATCCATGGCTGACCCTCCTGTGCAACTCATGTTCAGGTCCTTCCCTGGGTTGACTATAGGGAATTGGGGTGCTTCACCCAACATGCTGGGGACCTTTTTCAGATTGTCTTCCTTTTTCTTCTTCCTCATATCAGGAGAACACTAGTGGAGTACATAGATCAACCAATGGTTATTCTTCACTTTTACCATGTTACCATCCAATCTTTTTTTCCGCCTAAACATTCCTTTGATGTTTGCCGTCACTCCATTTTTTATTATGAGTTGCATCCTTTTTGTGCCCACTATAAAGCTCTGCTTTGCTCTTTGGGTGATCCTCATCTTCAGTTTTTTAAATACCGTAGTGTTTTATGACTCATAACCATACAACATCATAGGAAGAATGTTGGTGTTAAAAAGATGGGTCTTTGTTTCAGGAAGAATCTTGAGATCATTAAAATAATTTTGTAATTCCAAAAATTCTTCTCATGTTCGATTCTGGGCCTAACTCATTGTCTATTTGCACTATCTTAGATGTAAACAGTTCTATTTTAGACTGAATCCTGAGCTCTTTTTTAAAAATCTACTAGTACTATCCTGAAATGGTGCAGAGCCTGTGTTCTAACGTAGGCTGAATTTTCCAGGAATCCCCTAACGCTGGAGTTGGTTTCCTTATCTACTCAGTTTCAGAAATGACTATAGCATATGTCAGTCCATACCAAAGAATTTCGCATTGTCACTTAGAACATCTAAGATGTAAAGGGCCTGTTTATGATATATAAGGTCATTTCTATAGTAGCCTTTTTGTTAGTACATACTGAAGACATCAATATGCGTATCCTTCAAAGTATCATTGTTTACTTAAATAGGTAATTTTGTTATAAGCCAAATATAACTGGGCATTCTCAGTGATTGGTCTTAGTTCCTGGTGTTCCCTACACCATGATGAGGCATTGGAAGTGTAAGATGTGGCAGGTTCTATACTGGAAAGCTTCAAATGTGGTCCTGGCAGCAAATTAAGTCTGCTTATCAAACATTAGCGTAGTTAAATTGGATGGCTACTTGGTGATGGATTCTTTGATGATAATAAAAAAGAAATACAACAAAAACAAAAAGTACAAAATGGCCCGTTATCCTCTGTCTGCTTCTACCAGAGCCAGTGGCTGAAAAGGGGGCAAAGGAGTGAAGAATCACATAGATGTCTATAAATATTAGCTTAATGGTTAGTATTTTAAATCTTTGTCCACCAGTGAGTGGATAGACTATTAAGGTAACTGAATATACTTGATAATATCTTGATATTCTCTCTATAATTGAAATCAAAAGACAGAAAGAAAGTACATCTAAATTGGAAGAATGACATGGAGGTTATTTCTGGAGAGGCAAAAGAAGAGTTTATGAAATTGTTGTTTAGTCTTCATCCAGAGGCAACATTTGGTCATATTGTGATAGGATGATATCAAGGTGATATTTAATTATCTTGTGTTCAGGTGCTCACAATAATATTTTAAGAATTGATCATCATGAAAATAATTACAGTTTATTTAAATGATCTATTGCAAAAGATGAGTAGGTAGAGAAATTCTACAAATAATTTGAAAAGAGCTTCCAAATTAAATCAGTTAATAAATAAAAACCAAACAACTTGGAAGACTTTTATAAACTGATAAAGAATGAAATGAGTACAACTAGGAGAACAATATATTCACTAACAACAAAACTCTAAAAACAAATAACTAGATCAAAACAATGATCGTCCGTAATTCCAGAGAACCAATAATGAAATATATTATCTACCTCTTGACAGAGGGTATAGATTTAGGATACAAAAATGAAACAAATATATTTTTGCATACAGATAATTTACGTCAGAAAATTTGTTTTGCTTGCCTATACATATTTATTACAAGGGATTTGCTTTTCTTCTCTTTTTTAATTGAGTAGGAGATTGGAGGGAGAGAAAATATATTTTTGTTCATTAAAATTTTTTTAAAATAGAAGAGAGGTGCTACAGATGTGGAATGTTGTATACAGTTTTAGATGATGTTACTCTATTATTAGTTTTACTTCATTGTTTTGCTTTGTTATGTGAGAGCTCTCTTGTAATATGTAATATAATTATAGGGGGTAACCTTTTAATGTCTATAATGCAAAACCAAAATACATTAATAAAACTTTCAAAACAAATTAAGTAAATAAGTTGATACTTGGTGACTTCAGAGGAAAGATAAATTTAAGTGAGCATAAGGCAAAGCGAGGTTTGAAAATAAGTTTCAGGAGTAAAGAAAGATTTAATTCTGACTTTCCATTGACTACCTAGAAACTTCATGCTTATATATCAGGAACACTTACTTCATTCAAGAAAAGAACTGAAAAGGGTTGGACATGGTCAGCACCCAAAAAAAATCATAAAATGAAATTGAATATATTTTAATAGACAGGAAGTGAGTCTTCACTGCTGTGGGATTCATTCTTGAATTTGCTGTCCATGAAGTCCACTGACTTTTCAGAGCTAAGATCCATGTTAATATAAACTTTAGAAAAAAAATGAAAATGAGAAAAACATGGCATGAAAATAAAGTAAATACAACCTGATCTATTTTAAAAAGTTATTGATGCAGAAAAATAGGAAATGGATAGAAGAAAGGATAGTAACATTGATTACACTGGCATTGAAAGTGCTTCATAGCCTGACCCCTTCCTACCTTTCCAAACTTCACTTTATTCCCCCCTACAAACTCTGTGATTCAGCTAGTCTATTTGCGTTTCCCTAACACAAAACTACATCTGCCATCTCAGTGACTTTGCATGGGTTGACTCCCTGGTTAGAAGTTCCCTTACTTCTACTTCTTAATTTTCTAAGCTTTCTTCAAAATATCTCAAGTCCCACATTCTGCAGGAGGCCTTTCTTGTCCTCCTCCTCACTTGTTAGTACCTTCCCCTTTAAGATTACTTTAATCTACTCTGCATACATTTTCCATGTACCAAGTTGTTTACATTTGTCCCTCCCCATTAGAATGTACTCTCCTTGAGAGTGAGGACAATTTATTGGCCTTTCTTTGTATTCCCAGTGCTTAACATAGTGTCCTACACATAGTAAACACTCAATAAATGTTTGTTTACTGACTGATTATAGTAAGTTCATACAGTTCAACTGATAGAAATCAATTCGCATAAAGAAACCAAATGAGCCTAAAACATGCTGTAGTCAACAAGTGTGAATTATTTGTGAAGCAGAAATATGGATGCCAAAGGCAGTCCTGGTTTAGAATATAAACCTCTTTGTAAATCTTAAAAGAAGGATGGTAGAAGCTTATAGCAGCAGTGGAAGAAAGAGAGTTTATAGAAAATTTGACAAAAAAGATCCAACTAAATAGATGTCATCCTGGGGACATTTCAGATGAAACTGGACAGACAACAGAAAAGAAAGAAAAGGTCTATAAATGCTTTTTAAAAAAATTACAAAATCTTTTGGGCTTTATGACAAGCCTATATGTGCTTATAGAAGAAATGGAAATGATGATGCAGAAAAGAAGGCTGGGAAAGGAAATAGGCTGAACCAAGGATCTGCAGAGGAGTTCTCTACTAGAGGAGACTCCATTTTGAAATTATTAAGAAGTTGATATTCAAGCAAAGGAAGATAATAAAGTTGGGGGGAAAACTAAAACTTTATTATAAATGAAAAAAAGCACCTAAGAGACTCAGTTACCTACTTTCCATTTCTTAAATATGTGAAAATTTTATATGAATAATTGACACTTGAATCAAGAGCAAAGGAAGAGTGCAACTGGGCCTTGGTCACCTTACAGCTTGCTCTTTCTTGCTGGATGGGATGAGGTGAGGTGGGCAGATGATATAGAACACTGCCACTGAACCTGGACTGGCTGTTGGAGCTATGGCGATCCAACTGTTGGGCTGAAAAAGATTGGGGAATTTGAGTGGACTGGAAGCTATGAATCAGCAGTATAATAGAGCAATCAAAGAAGCTGCTATAGTCTTGTACATCAAGGAAGTTATAGCATCTAAGATAATGCTGCTCAGGACATGTCTGAAGCCCTGGTTTCAGTCTTAGGCACTGTGTTTTCGGAAGTTGTGGGCTGGTAGGTGGCACAGTGGATAGAGCACAAGGCCTGGAGTCAGGAAGATGAGTCTTCCTGAGTTCAAATCTGGCCTCAGACACTTACTAGTTATGAGACCCTGGGCAGATCACTTAACTCCATTACCCTCAGTTTCCTCATCTGTAAAATGAGCTGGAAAAAGAAATGGCAAACCATCTCTGCCAATAAAACCCCAAATGGGGTCACAAAGAGTCAGACATGACTGAAAATGATTAAACAACACAGGGAAACTGAAGAGGGCACCACACAGTTTAGGAAAAACAATCATAAGCTGGAGAGAATCCAGAAGCAGACAACCATGATGGTTAAAGGTTTTGAATTGGTACCATGTGCAGATCAGTTGAAAGAACTGGGTGTGTTGAGTCTGAAGTGGAGAAAGTGTAGAAGGAGGACATGGTAACTGGTCTTTAAGTCTTTGAAAGTCTGGTATGTGCAAGAGGGGTTTGGTTTGTTCTGCTTGACCCCATCAAAAGTAGGAAGAATGCCAGCCAATGTCCCCTCATCATTCCCTGGATGCAGTTTGTACTTGGTTCCAGTCAACCTCCTCTTTGGGACCCCCTAGAGGCAGGGACAGCTCTATGTCCCTTGCCAGCAGGAAGCAGTTTCAGAAGCCGAGACCTTCAGCTCTTATCCCAAAAGAATTTGGGTCCCATTTGTCTGAGGGGGGGAGTGATGGGGTTGGGATTTGGACCGAGAAAGGAAAAACCCTAGACTTTCTGCACATGGCCAAATCTCTGGCTTTTGCCTGAGGCTATAATCCCAACAGCTGGCCTTTCATTGTGGCTGCACCCAATCTCTGTTACCCTTTGTCTTACCTCCCTATGGCCCCTGGCCATTTCCCACCCTTAATCCTAGCCAGGCTCCATTCTCCCATGGAGTTCTATTCATCCCAGTTTACTGGCCACTGCCATTCAGATCTTCCTCAGACCCCTCCTCCAGTTACCCCAAACTACTTGGCCACAACTGCATCCCTCCCACAGTCTTTCTGTATGTAAGGTCTACCTTGTGTCCATTAAGATGCTTAGATTCTTAAAATCTAGCCAATAGCTCACTAATATTCAGACTTCTTAAGAGTCTGCCCAATATGACAAATGTTCTAATAAACCTTGTCTTTGGCTGAAAAAAAAAAGTAGGAAGAATGGATGTAAAGAGGCAAATTTAGACGTGAAGTAAAGAAAATTATCCTCATGGTTAAAGTTATTCTAAAGGGGATGGGCTGCTTCGGGCATGAGTGGATTCTTCTCAGTGTAGGTATCTGAGCAAAGCTGTGATGATACCCTGGACCAAATTTGGACTGAGATGTTCAATAAAAAATAAATTGATAAACCTATAATATAGGTTTTGCTCTGTCCATCCCTGCTACTGAAGTCCCAGTGGCTCTTGCTTCTAGAAGAAAATGCAAAATCTGTTTGGATTCTGGGTCCAGCTTACTTATCAGCTTCATTACATCTAACTCTCCACTCTCCCTTCCAGCCAACCAGCTTAGTTGCTGTTTCCTTTACATGACATTCCATTTTACATCTTTCTACCTTTGCACAGGCTGCCCCTGATTCCTGGAATGTGTTTTCATCTCACCTCTACCTCAAAGAAACCTTAATTAACTTTAAGGACCCTCCTATACAAGGCCTATCATGATCCCTGCAGCTGCCAGTGTTCTGCCTCACTGGAAATTAAAGAGGTCTAGAGGTTTGGGGGTGCTCCTGGGAACCTCTGAGATCAGGAAACAAGGCCCTGTCTGAATGAATTCAACTCAAATCTTCTTCTGGCCAGAGGAAAAGTTTATTAGTGATAAAACACTTAGGCCAGGTGACACCCTGGCCTAAGGACAAGTGGGCGTGAGAAAAACTCAGCCTTTGGGGCATGAGAGATTCTCAGCCTATTAGCAGTATGTTAGTAGCACCCGGGGGACCAGTGGGCATGAGAAGGTCTCAGCCTTTTTCGGAATGAGATGCTCAGCCTCTGAATGGGGGCCAGGGTGGAATTTTTATGCATTGAAGTAACTTTGGGTAGCCAGGGAAGGGGGCTGGGTAAAGGGTCTAGGTAAGAATTCTGAATGGGAGGTCTAAGAGATTGAATAGACAATGGAACTGGAAGTGTTTTATGGGGCCTGTAATGAAGGGAACTGGAAGGCATCTGAGTAAGGTCAAAAGGTGAGGCTAGGGCTTTCAAAGGGAGATAAGGAGAGTAGATAAGGAACCTGAAAGTTTAAGAGTTTTCTGGGTCCTGTAGACAAAGGGGAGCCAGATTCTTTTTAGAGCAAGGGTCCAAGGCACATCTGAATAAGATCAAATGGTAGGGCTAAGGCTTTCAAAGGGAGATGAGGAGCTGGGACCTGTAGACAAATGGGAGCCAAATTCTCTTTGGGACAAGGGGCAAAGATCTTGGCTTGGGCCCCAGCCCCCATCAGAAATTACTATGTGTATATTGTATCTTTTCTTATCTTTGTTCATGTTGTTTTGCCCTGATAGAATATAAATTCCTTGATGGCAGGCATAGTTTCATTTTTGTTTTTATATCTTGACTGCCTAGTACAGTGCCTGGCACCTGGTAGGTGCTTAATAAAGGCTTGTGAAATGAATGATAACAGTAATATTTTACTGTCATTCATATATGTATATACATATATATATATATATATATATATATATATATATATATATATATATGAAATAAATTAGAAATTTTGGATGACTGTCATAAGGGAATTTAATCAAAATGTTACATTGTTTTATTTTTCCTTTTGTACTAGTGATAGTAAGAAAGCGTCATTATACATATATTCCATTTTCTGAATGTTTAGTAGAAAAAAAAGTTGAAAATTTTCAAATCCAGTGCTCTTATTTGGTAAACTACTTTTGTTTATTTGGGGAATTGTTTATTAAGGAGAATATGGCTCCATAATGCCACTTTACTAGTGTCCTTGGGAAATGTCGACTCCTATAAAGTTGAATTAGATCACTGTGTTCATTATGCTGTCTTTATACAATTAGTTTACAATTAATTGCATTAGTCTTATATTCCTGACAAGATTATAAGCTCCTTGGAATCAGGTACTGTGTCTTCTACTTCTTGACACCTGGTGGGGCACAATTGTATGCTTAATTAGTACTTTTTGATTAATTGGTGATAAAGGCAAAAGTGGGGAATAATCTGGCTTCAAAAGCAACCTTATGGATTCTTTGTAAATGAAGCTGTTGGGGAAATGCAATGAAAAAAAGAGAAATACATTTTAAAATGATATTTAAAATTATATTTCCTTGGAGATAAAGCAACTTTGGAATATTACCCCAGACTTAGAAACAATTTAAAATTATTCTATCTTGTATATGTATGAGAAAAGAAAGCAATATTTATGCAAACATTATTTATTTTATTAATTTCAGAACTTTATTTGGAGCCCTTCACCTTCATCTTGGAGGAGCTCCTGAAGGTCCAGCTGGTACTGGGAAGACAGAAACCACCAAAGATTTAGCAAAAGCTGTAGCAAAACAATGTGTTGTTTTCAATTGTTCTGATGGATTGGATTATCTGGCTTTAGGAAAATTCTTTAAGGTTTGAATGATTCCTTGTTTCTTTAAAATAGGAAAACATCTCACAGGAAGGAATATTTTAATATAAAACCATCTTAAAGATTTATTTCTATCTCTAATACTTTTTCTAAGAATTATAAATAATAAAAATCTGATTTAGTAAGTACTATAAAAATTCTTATACAATAAAATTTTCTAATTCATTAGCAGTTAATCTGATTGTAGAAACGTTTCAGTGTTTGTGCCAAACTTACTCTGATTCAGATTCCCACCTTTTAGGAGTATGGCTTTGTTCTCAAGGTACCAAAACATATATAAAAGATGAGTGAAAAAACTGGTCATCTAGATATTCATAACTAATTAGGCATTTTGCCATACTGTGATACAGATCAGTTCAGTCTTTCCATTTAGAAAGCTTCAACTGTACTCCTATTCATCAATCCATTCTTTCCTGAAATGAAGTGTTGCCTTTATAAAGACATGGGCACAAAGGCTGTCAAAACATTTAGATCTGGGAAAAATTCATTCCAATTATCCATTTGTTTTAAAAAATATTTGAATTCTGGATATTTAAATTGGATAAACAATGATTCGGATGATTGACTACAATTTCACTTTATCTAATTTATAGATCATTGAACAATGATGACAACAACAATAGCTAACATTTGTGTAATACCTTAAGGTATGCAAAGCACTTTATAAATATCTCATTTTAGTTTTACAACAACCCTGGGAGATAGTAGTAATTATTGATTCCATTTTATAGATGAGGAAACTGAGGCACAGAGGTTAAGTGATTTGCCTAGGGTCTCAGAGCTAATTAGTGTTTCAGGCCAGATTTGAGCTCAGGTCTTCCAGACTCTAGATCCAGTGTTTTATTCACTGTGCCACCTGGCTGCATATCTAAATGTTTTTGGCATTATTACAAACAAACTGCATGTGGACTGTTTCTGTAGTGAACAGTACTTGAGTATCATATTACCTCTATTTCCGCAGCTGCAGTTTCAACCATGTATACAAATGTCTACTGAATAAATGCTTAATATAAGAGATACTAAATGAAGTTTGGATAGTCATTGGTCTACTGACTAATTAAAGAATCAATAATTAATATCTAATGATCCTTATGTTTATTTAATTTCAGATGCTTATGTTATTTTTAGATTATTGTATATATGTTATATATAATTTACCCATATTTCATATGCTTATTACCCGCATGTTCTATTTAGTTGAGTATTTTCCAGTCTTACATCCATCTCCTAAATCCTATGCTACAACAGGTGAAGCTGGATAGAGTAATATCTCCCTAAGCAATGCTAATGCACTGTCTTTTGGATACTAAAGTTGCTCTCCCTAGAGGATCTGCTCTGAGTTGATTTTCATTTAGTGCTATTAAACAGAACTATTATTAGGGTGAGGCAATTGAGGCTTTTCCCCAGAATGCTAAACTTTAGAGAGTGATTATAGCAGCATCTCTTTTTCTCTTCCATGGCCCCACCCTCAGTCCTTAGTCTCTTTCCCCACCTTCCTAGAAGGGGCAAATCTTTCAACATCATAAAAACCCTATCTGGGGGTGCACTTCTTATACCAGGCAGTCTCACATTTCACTCTTTACCTTCTTGCCTCAAGAACAATGATTCCTAGTTATGACTCTGATAACAGCTAAAATTTATATTACCCTTTACAATTTAAAGTCATTTTATATTGCATTATCTCATTTGTTCCTCAAAACAATAGTGAGAAGTATTGTTTCCATTTTAAAAATGAAGAATCTTAAATTCTTTTTTCCTTAAATTTATCTTTTTAAAATTTATTTATTATTTTTAATAGTCTTTTCTTTTTAAATTTTGAGTTTCAGATTCTCTTTCTCCCTGCCAACCCTTCCTCGCTCACTGAGAAGGCAAACCATCTTATATCAATTATACATGTGAAATCATGTAAAACATATTTCCATATTGGCCATATTACAAAACAAAGCAAAACACAAGCATGAAAATTATGCTTCAATTTGCACTCAGAGTTCATCGGTTCTCTCTCTGGAGATGGATAGCATTTCTCGTTATGAGTCCTTTGGAGTTGTCTTGAATCATTGTATTGCTCAGAATAGTCTTTCAGCTTTACAACATTGCTGTTACTGTACACAACAGTCCCCGAGGTCTTCACACTTCACTTTGCATCAGTTCAAAGAAGTCTAGGAATCTGAAACTCTTAGAGGTTAAGTGACTTGTCTATGGTCACACAACAATGTGTCAAAGGCTAGTTTCAAATCCAGGTCTTCCTCACTCTGTCTAGTATTCTTTCTAATATGTCATGCTAATAACTGATTTATGCTGCACATTGGGTTGTCCATTTCCCTCTGCAATTGACAAGTATTTGTGAGGGAATTGGAAGTTAAAGATGTTGTCTGTGGCTATGAAACAGAACAAATCTAATTAGTTCATATGAAGATTAAATTTTCACTAGCATCATCTAATTAAATCACCATATTTAAGAGACGCTATGAAAAAGCTAATAAACCAAAATTTAAATGTCACATAGGGTAAGCATTGGAAGTATAGGTGAATATTAAATCTATTATAGTCATCAATTCATAGTATTGGAAAAGACCTGAAAAATCATTTCATTTTCCAGAGGCAGAACCTGAGGCGAGAGTCACATAGGTAGGAGGTGGCAGAGCCAATACTCAAACCCAGGTCTTCTCATTACGCATCTTGTGTTTTTTCCACACCACAAATATGCATATATGTAGTGGAAATCTTAAATTGTTCAAAGCCAGAAATTAGATTTATGAATAATGTGCTACTGATTAGGAAATGAACTATTTTATGAATATGAATAGGGGATTTTCTTGATATTATTTTAAATGATGGAAGAGATTGTGTAGAAGCAAACCTTTTTCTTTGCAATATTCTATTTGGATAAGAATGAAAATTTTCATTATTGGATTCTTTTAGGGACTGTTGTCTTGTGGAGCCTGGGCTTGCTTTGATGAGTTTAATAGAATTGATTTGGAAGTACTTTCTGTGGTTGCTCAACAAATTCTTACCATCCAAAGAGGTAATACATTATTTTTTTTATATTACCAGTTAGTAGGATAAATATATACAATAACAAGTGATACAAGTCATATTTTGATTTAATGTATCAAAAATATTTTGTTTTCTCTTATCTGCAGGCATTAATACAGGCTGTGAAATATTAGTATTTGAAGGAACTGAACTAAAACTTGACCCAACTTGTGCTGTTTTTATAACTATGAACCCAGGATATGCTGGGCGTTCAGAACTACCAGATAATCTGAAGGTATGTAAGGAATAATGATTTTATCCATTTTATATTCATTTTTTTCATTTGCCTCATGTTATTTACTGTGCTTGTACTCCAGCAACAAGGCTATTTAATGAAATTTAAAAATTCAATTTAGAGAGCATAGTAGAAATATTATGTCTAACATAAGGAGGACTTAAGAAAATAGTAACCAGTATTTAATAACCTGAGACCATAAATTATTGGGAGGAATTATAGTAAGAAATTGAAGAAAACATCTAAGCTCTTTGACCCAGAGTTTCTTTTTTAAAATTGAATTATATATTTTAAAAGTTAACCAAAATTTACCTATTCTCCTTCTCCCCAAATCCCCATGAAAAAGAAAGAAAAGCAAAGGTCTTGTAACAAATATGTATATGTAAGCAAAACATCTGTAGGAATGAGGAACCTACAGCCTCGACTGTGTTTGAATTCAAAGGGCCACACCTGAGGACTTAGAGAGCCACATGTGCCCTCAAGGCCTCAGGTTTCCCATCCCTGAATTTTATGGCTTTGTCAAAAAAAAGCTAATCTGTACTCTATCTGGGAATTGAGTAGGTAGTATATTTCATCATGAGTCCACTGGAATCATGATTGGTCATTGCATTGATCAGAATTCTTAAATTAAAGAAGAAGCTTCCCTTGGCTTTGCTTTTAGGGTTTTAATATAAATAAGTGTTGTATTTTGTTAAAAAGGCACTTTCTGCGTAAGTAAAATAATTATATGATTAGAAAGCTGGCCTAAAGTGAGAAAGACCCGGGTTCAGATGTGCTTCTGACACATACTGCCTGTGATCCTGGGCAAGTTATTTACCTCTTAGTAGCCCAGGCAACTTGCAAAGTTGCTGAGCAAGTGATGATCTGCATTAGAAGGAATTCCTCACTAGGAACTCCCCACTGCAAAGAAATCAGAGGTATACTGTATATGTGTGTGTGTAGATATACATATATATGTTTTAAAATAGTCTGCATCATTGATTATATCTGCATTTTTGTGTTTTTTCGTGAATTCTTTATACCTTAGTATATCATTAGCTTTTTTTATTTTTTAAATAAAGGGATCATGGACTGGAAAGAAATATGTATACTCTAAAGTGTTCCCATTTAGAAATTTCAGTAGGTCAGTTGAATATTTTTATACATTAATTCAGTTTTGTAGCATTCTAGTTTATCTTCCAATTGAATTTATTTGGCTCTGAAGGATAAACATTAAAGACTATTAATATTGTTGTGGTAGATTCTTATAATCTAGCCAAAGATTTTGATTCTTAAAATCTAGCCACTGCTCAGATTTTTATAATCTAGCCAATAGCTCACAGATGCTCAGATTCCTTAAGACTCTGGCTAATATGGCGGATCTTTAATAAACCTTGTTTTTGGCTGAAAGAAGGCTTGGGTCGAATTCTTTTGGGCAAGACCCACATGTTGTGATTTTGGAGTCCCAGCACTCCTAAACTGCATCATTTTGGTGGCTCATATGGGGAAACCGCCTAACCCCAAGTTCTTGTTTAGCCAAGTCTGGAAGAATTTAATCAAAATGACTCTGAGGTACCACATCACACCTATCAAATTAGTTAACATGACAAGACAAGACACAGATAAAGGTTGGAGGAGATGTGGGAAATTTGGAACACTAATGCATTGTTGGTGGAGTTGTGAAATGATCCAGCCATTTTGGAGAGCAGTTTGGAACTATATGCCCAAAAGGCTATAAGATTGTGCATTCCCTTTGACCCAGCAATACCACTCCTAGGTTTGTATCTCAAAGAGATCACAAAAGCAGGAAAAGGACCAACACATACAAAAAATTTATAGCAGTTCCTTTTGTGGTGGGAAAGAATTGGAAACCCATCAGTTGGGAAATAGCTGAACAAGTCGTGGTATACGAATGTAATGGAATGTTATTGTGCTGTAAGAAATGATGATCAGGCAGACTTCAAAAAAACCTGGAAAGACTTAGTACAGTGAAACAAGCAGAACCAGGAGAACATTGTACACAGTAACAGCCACATTGTGTGATGATTGACTTTGATAGACTTGGCTCTTCACAGCAATGCAAGTATCTAAGACAACTCCAAAACATTGACAATGGAAAATGCCATCTACATCCAGAGAAATAACTATGGAGTCTGAATGTAGATAGAGGCATACTATTTGCTCTCCTTTTCTTTTGTTGTTTTGTTTTATTTTTTAATTCTTCTGGTTCCTCCCATTAGTTACAATTGTTCTTTACATCATGACTAAAGTAGAGCTTATATCACACCATCTTGAGGGGGAGAGAAGTAAGAGAGAGAGAAAATTTAAAACTCAAAATCTTATGGAAGTGAATGTTGAAAACTAAAAATAAATTAATTATAAAAAAGAATTTAAAGTTATAAATTTCCCCTAAATATTGAAGAAATATTATTGTGTTATTATTGATTTTTTTGCTATTCACCTTATGCTTCTTTTAAGAACCTAAGTGTTTTTTGGTATATAGTCAATGACTATTGTTATTTTTTTCATTGTGGTACCTTTAAGAATAATGTAGTTTCCCCGTATGTGTCCCTTGACTTTCTCTATATTTTCTCATCTGATGTCATTATTTCAATTTCTATTTTAGAGTTTCCTGAACCATAATAGATTTTATTCTATTCTCCTCATTTTCACTGCATCACCATGTTTTCAATGTTTCTTTCATGCAAAAAATTGTTAGATTTTATTATTCTATTCTTTTTTTCCCCTTTTTATTGAGGACATTTAGGACATTGTTTTCAAGTTTTTGTTTTCTTGTATTAAGTATACATACACACACACACACACATACACATACACATTTACCATCTTTTTTCAAATCAGCATAATTTTCTGCCATAATTTGCTTACACTAATCTGAACTTAATATCCTCTCCTCAAATCACCTTCCTCCACTTCTCCCACTCCCCGTTACCCACACAATCCTGATATCCTCAGGTTTACTTTTTTTGATTTGTCCTCTTTTGCTTTTCTTTCCTCTCCATTTCCAAAATCAGAATGTGGTACCTAATGCTCCCTACCCACCTCATTCATTCTTCTGCTTCAGAGAAATTAACTTGTAATGCCCCCTTCCAAGAACTCAAGTTTCCTTTTGCCCCTTTTCTTACCCCTTTACTCCCTCTTGGATTCTCTGTTCTCAGGAGTGCTGATTCTCAATGAGGTGTCAGAAAATAGAGGGAAAGTTTCTGTAATTCTATTGTGGAGGCCCTACCCTTGATCTTTGTCTTCTTCTTCATGCCACTTCCCTTTGAACCTATGGATCTTTTTTCTTTCCTCTTATATACATTTTTGCTCTTAGTCCTTAAGCCCCTTGTCTCACACTTTTTCTCTCTCCAAGAAGTGTCCCATATACAATATTGATTTATTAATGAAGAGGTGAGTTTTCCCTCTGAAATATTAAGTCCCTTCCTCTACTTATGTTCTTAATTTTTACTGTTTTACTGTGTTCTGTACAGGGCCTGACTCAGGGCAGTACTTTGGTAGGTTAGGTTCAGTATTGGACCAAATGACACTGTGAAGTCATTCAGTAGTTAGCAAAAAGAGATTTAACCATAGCATGAGAAGGTTTCACAAGGATAAGCATTGAGAACCCCCTGAGTTGTTTCAGCTGAGCAAAACTCCCATTGTGATCCACCAGCCAAGTATCTTAGAGACTTCTAGCTGTTTGTGGCTTCTTTATGAGGCAGTAAGGAAGTAATGTTTCCCCTAAGCCAAACAAGGCTCAAGAAATGTCTCAATACCTTTTAAGCAAAAACTAGCTTTCTTGCATAATGGGAGAGGTTAGGATATTATTTCCACCATGTTTGGTTAGATTCTCTAGCCCTAGGTTGTACAGTAGTTAGAGCTGTGGGCCTGGGGTCAGGAAGATAGGAGTTCAGATCCAGTCTTAGACATTTTATAGCTGTGTGGCCCTGAGCAAGTCATTTAACCCTTGCTTACCTTGGTTTCCTCATCTGTAAAATATGAATAATAATATCACTTATCTCCCAGGGTTGTTGTGAGGATCAAATAAGATAATATATGTAAAGCAGTTAGCACAGTGGGTAGCTTATGGTAAGTGCTGTATAAATGTTAGCTAGTATTCTTACTCTTATTACTCAATGTGTGTTTCTTTTGAAAGGAAAATCAAACAGAAATGTTCTGCAGCTCACATTCATGACCTTGTGTGGCCCTAGACAAAAATAAGAAAATAAACATTGCACTTCTGTTAAAAACTTTCTACTATTTGATCAATTACATTTTGAACAATTTGTTCAGCCTAGTTTCTTTTGAAGTAATATTTAGAATTCTTCCTTTTTAGTGGAAGGGAGCATAGTGTAATACTTAGTTGACCTCAAAGCCATTATGACTGAGGTTTGAAAGTCCTGCCTGTGATACCTAATGGCTGTGTGACCACAAGTACAAGTCACCTATCTCTCAGCATCCTAGGCAACTTTTGAAGTTGCAAAGAAGGGCACAGCTTGTATTGGCTGGTCCCAGGGAGCTGGTCATCAGGAGAGGATCATCAGGGACACTTGTGGGATGCATCTAGCAGCTTTGGCCTTCTCCATCTTCCTTTCACTCTTTCTGTTGCCTGTTTGCTTTTCTGTATTATATCAGTGAATTTCATTCAGCTTTGAATTTCTGGTATCCTCTTTCCTACACTTTCTTTTCTCCCAGGATCCATACTCTTCTGTCCTTTCCCTCTTTCTTTTTTCTCAAGGTTTAGGGATGGTCTGATTTTATTGACTTCAACTCAATCTATTAATGAAGTTTCCCCCACCCCAGGAAAATCAAAGAGGTTAATTTTAAAAGTGAGGTACTTAAATTATAGGCACCAAGAAGGTTTTGAGGTTCATAAGACCACCAAAGCCAGCAAATGGGAGGTTATAAAAGGGGATGAGGGTGAGCAGAAGAGGTTGTAACACAGAGCCATGGGCTAGTGAGTTGATCTTCAGTTATTTTTTCCTTTAAAAATTACCTGTGGTGAGTTCTTTCATTTGTGTTCTTGTCAATGCTCTGTTATGTTTATTTTTTACATGTATTTTTTAATGTAGAGATGGAAACCTGTCCCTATACAACCTCTCACTCTGTCATCTCCCCAGGATTTCAACATGATTATTTTAGAATATTTCCCTGTATGCACCCTATTTATAGTTTCCTTGCTATTGACACAGCCCTGTGTTAATGGTCCTCTTATATAAAAGCAGTTAGGTGGCACAGTAGCTGGAACCTCTGAACCTGGAATCAGGAAGGCCTGAGTTAAAATCCAGCCTCAGACATACATATTTGCTGTATGACCCTGGTCAAATCACTTCATCGCTGTCTGCCTCATCCTCAACTGCAAAATGGGGATAATAATAGCACATACCTCCCAATATTATGATGATGATCATCTAAGATTAGATTTGTAAAGTGCTTTGCAAACCTTAAAGTGATAAATAAATGCTAGATATCATTATCATCATCATCATTACTGGGCTGATAGCAAGCAGAGGATTCCTAAGTAGAACTCAGGAAGGTACCGTATGCTGATTTTTAATATAGTATTTGGCCCTGGCTGATTTATCAATCAAATAAGCACTAATTAAGCACTTCCTATCTGCTAAGCATCATATAGATGCTGAGGATAGAAAGATAAAGATGAAGCAATCCATGCCCTCAAGGAGCCTACATTCTATTGGTAGAAAGAACATATGTATATATAATTATATACCAAATGTATACCTAGTAAAGAAATTGGAAGGTGATGAGGGAAGAGCGCAGTCAGCATTTCTCCCTCCATGTAAGGAATGGATTATTTGCAGAATTCTCTAAATATTTGCTGTAGTTTAATTTTTTATTCTTCTTTCCACTTTATCTCCCATTATTGATAACCATGTTGATCTATAAGTTAATTTCATTGTGAACTAATAAGTAATCAAAATATAATTATAAAAAATTTTAATCTTAAATTTGTAAAATATGAATTTTAAGAAAAAAGTGAAGCCTTGTTTCTTATTACACTAACATGATAGAATACTTTTTTCAATTTTTAAAATTGTCAGTGTGTTGACTGAAAAGACTTTAATGCAAATTGATACCATTGCAAAAATATATAATGATGCATTTCATTAAATTGATAAATATTAAAGAGAATTATTTTTCTGATTATCCATTTTAAAACATATGACTATTCTCTCTATTAGGCTCTCTTTAGAACAGTAGCAATGATGGTACCTGATTATGCCATGATTGCAGAAATCGTCCTTTATTCCTGTGGTTTTGTTACTGCTCGACCCTTATCAGTAAAAATTGTAGCTACTTATCGTTTGTGTTCAGAGCAATTGTCATCTCAACATCATTATGACTATGGAATGAGAGCAGTGAAGTCAGTGCTTACTGCCGCTGGTAATCTAAAGGTATGAGACCCCAGTGTTTCTTGCATAGCATTATTACATTACTTAATCACACTGCCATGAAAGTTGTGTCATCAGAAAATCAATTTGCTAGTCATTTCAAACAACCTGAAAAACTTAAATAATCAGTTAAACTTTTTTCACTAAATTGACAGGATATTCCTACATTGCATGGAAACATTCTGTTTTTTGCATACATTATGTATCAGCATAATTTTAGAAAAACTTAATTGTTTTGTAGTTTTCTATCCATATAAAACTTATATTAATGTAAATATCATTGATTACTTATATCTTTTAGTTTTATACAAAATTAATAGACATGTACTAAAAAGCAGAATGTGTTTGTAAAATGTTTGAGGCCTTTCGATATTCATGTGTATATATTTTATTTTTGTTGGGAACTTGTAATAATTAGTGAATATATAAAATTCTAGTCAGTATGCTAATTATACATTCATGGAAATGTAATTAGCAGTTGACTTATTTTTATAGAGCATATTTCATTTTTTCATTCATTCATACAACCAATATTTGCTGAGTTCCTACCTATGTGGGGGATACTGTCTTGGGGACTTTCTAGACCTAGGCCCTGCCACTGTGCTGCCTCTAGTCGAGTAAGAATTTGATTGGGGAATGGGGACCTTTGAGATAAACCAGGTGTATAAACAGCTAAAGTCTAAGACAGAAGAGGCAAAAAGATGCAGTGCAGGCCAGGGGAAGGAGGTGTGGAACAGAGGGTCAGGATTTCCGCAAATAGGGATGGTGGTTGGGGGAGGAGCAGTACATTCCAGTCAAAGAAGACAGTATGAGCAAACCACAAAGCAAATAAAGCACAGCTTATGTTTGGGGACCATCAAGTTCAATTAAGTTGAAAGGCTTAATATCTACGCAAGTAGTGAGAGACAAGCCAGAAAAGAATGATTGGGTTCAGATTGCAAAGGCTTTGAATGACATGCTAATAATTTCAGACTTAATTTAAAAGGCAGTGGGGGGCTATTGAGCATTTTTGAGCAGGGGAATGGCATGATGAAGGAAATCCTTTGACAGTTAAATTTGGAGCAGCTGGGTGGCACAGTGGATAAAGCACTGGCCCTGGAGTCAGGAGGACCAGAGTTCAAATGTGGCCTCAGACACTTGACGCTTACTAGCTGTGTGACCCTGGGCAAGTTACTTAACCTCATTGCCTATCCCTCCGAAAAAGACAATTAAATTGGCAGCTACGTATAAAATAGATTAGAGAGGGGGAGAGATGAGTCTGGGAGACCACTTATTAGTCTAAGCTATTGTACTTTGATAGATAACAAAACACTTACTAGCTGTGTGACCCTGAGCAAGTCACTTAACCCCCTTTGCCCAAACAAAAGAACAAACAAAAACAATAACAACTAGAAGAAAAAATATGGGGTTACCTGACATTATGGTTTAATAAAGTAAAATATGATTCAGAGCATATTCCGTCATATATACCTTGGCTGTTTACTGAACCAAACATTCAGCAATAAATAAGTGCTGTCATTCTTTGTCAAAAACTGAATTATAACTATCAACTACTTTCTAAGCATAACATACTCTTGCTGGTATTTTTAAAGTATTTTTTGTCATAAATTGTGGGAAAATAGGAAATTCTGCATAGATATAGTTGTATGAAATTGCAACAAAAACATGTTTTTGTATAATCTTATTTTATTATCCTTTGCTAAGCAGATATTTTGATGTAATGAAGGAGTCTAATAAGAACAAGGTTTGCCACTGAGATTTCTTAGGGCTTTAGGAAAAAGGTATAAGTCAAGGTTACTGGATACCAAGCAATACAAGACTCTTAGAATGAGTAATTTGACTAAGAATAGGCAGAAAGCTATAATAGGATACTAAACAGTAGGATATTAGCTGCTGGATAGTTTTTTTTTTAATCTACCACAAGTTAATAAGGGACAGCACCTAGGAGATTATGTTTTAGAACTGAGATCTCAAGGATCATCTAATCCAAACCCCTCATTTTACAGATGAAGCAACTCAGGTTCCAAGCGCCTGTGACTTCCTTAGGGGAGTAATTGGAAGCATTGGGACTTGAATCCATAAAAATCTAAAGCCTATGTGCTTTCTATTACCTCATGCTTCCTCCTTAAAGCAGATACTTTTAAAAGAAATGTCTGTTGTTTTTAATTAAATGGGATTATGGTGGGGGATGGGAGAGGAGAGGCGAAGCTTTCTCTTTTATCTTTTTGTTTGGCTCAGTTCAACAAAGTGTTATGAACATCATTCATGCAAGGCACTGTGCCAGGTAGTAGAAAGCTATTATCAGCCAGTTCCAATTTTCACTCTATTTGTGAGGCACATTGAGTCATCCACAGTAATTTTTGGAGTACAAAGAATTGGATAGCAACACCAAAGCTACATTATATATTCATCAGCTACCTGTTTAAGACTGTCACCTTTCTGAAATGTTGATAACTTTAGCCTAGATTTATATTTATATTTCCAGAGATTATTGAAAAGCATAGGTATAATGAATGGGTGGAATTCTTTTATTTCACCTGATCATTTGGTAAGTGGACAGCTTTAAGGTTAATTGAAATACTTTCAATAATATAAAAACCTTGAATTTAACATGCTGCACTCAAATTGATATAAATACATATTTTTTAATTGCTAGGAAATGGGACTAGAAAAGTTACATAAACTCTTAGTATGCTAGACAACTCTTTCATGGCTAAGTTGCTGAATTGCATCAGAGAGATTTTTCACATGAGAAATTCATTTCACACATAAGAGAATGGGTTTGGAACTGAAAAAGAAAAAAATAAAGATTACTAAAGTAAAATAAAAATATTACATAAATTCTGTCTGTATTGAGTTATAAATATCTAAGTAGAAAGTGTATAATAATCCTTCAATTTGATCCAAAAGCAAAATAACACCATATTTAAAAATAAAAATTTTGCACTTAATTTCTAATTTGTTCTTATTAAAAGTATCCAAAATCAATATGCTAAATAAGTGATAATGAATTCATTTTCAGCTGAAATATCCAAATGAAAATGAAGAAATTTTGCTGCTTAGATCCATCATAGATGTGAATCTGCCAAAATTTTTGTCCCATGATCTACCACTTTTTGAGGTAAGAACATTAATTTGTATAATGCATTAAAATCCTTATAATATTACATTTATCAAACACCTCGATGTGTCAAACTCTATATTGGATATTTTACAAAACAAATGAAAATAATATTTGTTCTATAAAACCACTTAGACCAAAAAAAGTGTTCTAAAAGTGTTCTATCTTTTATTTGATATATGCCTCACTAGCTATATTGAATCAGATATAAGTCAGCAATTTAGGTCATTTATTAATTTAATAATTTCATTTTCTAGCCTTTGGTGCAGAATTTTGACAGTGTTTATATTGAAGCTTAAAAATACTTTATTTAAGAGAGAGATTTGGCTATAGTTTAATACTAAGGAAAAATATCTTAAAATGAAAGTTAAAATTATTTTTATTTCCTTAGATAAAGTACTGTAATTTATAAGAATGTGTAAGATAAAATTAGGTTTAGCAATCTTGATGCTTTTCAGGAATAGATATTGAAAATTTGACTAAAGATGTCAGAATAATAAGAGTTTTAAAAAATGTTACTTTCCCTCATCCTCCAATTTCCATAGGAAGAATTAAGGAAAGAGAGAAATTCGTGCAAAATGTGTACTCCTCAGCTTTTCCCAGATACCTCTATTTTAGGTTCTGTATATAGGTGGAGGTAGAGCTAGAACAGGCCTTTGCCCAGGGACCCCACCTTTCCATCAGGTTAAATTGCCCCCCACCTGGCATGGAGACTTGGTTGGGGCTGGGGTGGGAAATCAGCAGCAATGGCAGAACAAGCTGACTTGCAGAGCAAACTGACTTAAAACCCCTCTGTGCTAAGCACTTTACAGTTACCCCATTTGACCCTTACAACTTTGGGAGGCAGTTGCTGTTATTATCCACATTTTAAAGATGAAGAAATTGAGGAAAACAGGTTAAGTGACTTGTCCAGGGTCACATAGGTAGTAAGTATCTAACTCTGGATTTGAACTCAGGTCTTCCTGATTCTGGGCCCAGGGCTCTATCCACTATGCTGCCTATCAAATCCTTTCTCAGCCATCTCCTCTCTTCCTTTAAACTCAACACCTTTCTGTTTAGATTCTTGATACTTTCACCCATAAAAATATGTAGTGACAGAGTGCTGAGCCTGGAGTCAAGAAGTACTGAGTTCAAACCCATCTCATACACTTACTAGCTGTGTGATCCTGGGCAAGTCACTTAACTGAGGCAAGTCTGCCTCAGTTTCCTCAACTATAAAATGTGAATAATAATAGCACCTACTTCATAGGGTTCTTGTGAGAATGGAATGAGACAATATTTGGAAAATGTTTAGCACAATGCCTGGCACATAGGAGCTAAATAAATGGTTGTTCTCTTTCTTTCCCCCCTTGAAAAATTCCAAGTCATTCTCTCTCTTCAGCAGTAACTTCAATATTTGGCTAAATGTCTTATTTACCTTAATCCCTTCCCCCTTTGAGCATCTTGAATTCCATATTCCTCACTCTTTTCAATCCCCTTGACCTTTGTCTACCTCATCTTAGAACTTTGTCTCCTTCTACTGCCTGTATTTACTTCAGACCAGAATTCTAGTCTCTGTTCTGTGTGTAGGGAGCTATCCAAAGAATATGTGTCAAGCAGCTGAGGAAAGATCTGAGTCTGGGAGAACATTTCCATAATGAAGGGCACCAGACAATAGGTACTCCCTAACACCCACATTTAAAAACCAGTATCAAAGCAACTTTTCTTGACAGTGCAACCACTTTCTTAGTAGACTTAGGGCTCAGGAATACCAGGCCATTAGATAGAATATAGTGGTCCTACCTGTTTCCTCAAGACTTCAGAAATCTGTGATTTCATTGATATGGGTGTTCCTTCCTGTGATAAAGATTGCAACCTTCTGTGATTTACTATGTGGTCTTCAATATTTACTATAGAGGAAAAAAGTCATTGCCCTATGTCAATCTGATGATGAGCCTCTCTCAAAATTTAGGTAGGCTAGTTTTTGGATAATAGATATATCACATACATTCTGTCACTAGCCTCTGACTAGCCTTCTCAAAAAATACAAAAGCTATAGGTTTTCTTATGGGTCATCAGACCACACAGTCTGAGTAGTCTGATCCTGACAAGGGAGAAAGCCAAACAGTTTGGGGAATCCAAAAAGATAGAAGGCTTTCTCCTACTCTTTTCACTCAGGAAGGGTTAGCTTTACATTCTTTAAAAGCTTAATTTGTCCATAACAAAAAAAGAATAGTTTTCATTAGAGAGAAAAGGGGGAATATTAAGATTGCCATGATAATTATAAAGTTACTAGTGTAAGGAAAGGACTAGAATGGAAGGCCCCATGTGTGTAGAGGAGCCTGCCTGAGGCTCAGAGGGAGGCAGAATAGACATCCCTAGCTTCTTCTTCACCCCTTTTCCAAGGAAGATTTTCATTCCTTCCAGGAGGGGAAGCAGGAGGTTGGGACCAGAAGCTACTACCCTATTCTCCTCAGAAAGAGGGGCACTGGGCTATAAGTATATCAGTCTGCTCCCTTAAATATTGTTCATCTAGGGGATATGATTATGTTCCATCTAACTTTTTATTGCTTTGTCATTTGTCAACAAGGGAGACCCTAAGCTTGGTACCTTACCCACCTAATACCAGTTCTATAATGAACACAGAGAATAGCAAAGAAACCCATTTATCCAATTCATACCAAAACAGAAATTAGAGAAGATATACATAACAGAATATACACCAGACAACACAGAGTGAAGGAGCTGTTCCATTAGGAGCAATAGAACTTAGCTCAACCAGTCACCTAAAGGGAAGTTCCCCAAAATCTCTAGTGTAACAAGCTGGGGACAGGACATTTATTTCTGCAGTCTCTTCCTTTAGTCACCTGAAGTGGCATTGGCAATTGCCAGTCTGCTCTCTTGAAGCTCAAAGAAGACTCTTGCTTGGATAGTTCTGAAGGGAAAGTCCTGCTTGAAGGTTCCCAGAGGAGGGACTAGCTGAGAACTGAAGCTGTCATCTCTCACTAGCTCCACCTTGCTCCTCATCTCCACTAATGAGGAGAGAATCCCATACCAATGGGACAGGGGTTATACCAGCAAATTGAGAATGCATGTTCATATTGTTTTGGGATTGAGCATTTAAAAAAATAAATTTTAAATGTTTCAGGGCAAAATTAGGTAATTATATTTTATATATAAATCTAATTAATACTAGTCAAATAGCCTTTTGTTGATTTAAAATGATTAGCTTTCTGAATGATGCCAAGGTAATTGTATATTGGTTATGATTTTTAAAAAATATTTCTATCACCACACCTAGAAGCACACATATGCATTTGTTTTCATGTATACATTTGCATACATTTCTTTTAAATTAGGTAATATGCTGTTATCATATTATTAAAATGGTATATTGTTAAATACTTTTACATTACATGAATTTAAATGTTTTATCTGTATTAGGTATTAGAACTCACAGAATTTTAATGTCTTTGTGTATCACAAAATATGATAAATATATACATTGAAACATTCCCATGGCAGGGCATTACTTCAGATTTGTTTCCTGGAGTGAAGTTGCCTAAACCAGATTACAATGATTTAATGGCAGCTATTAAAGATAATTGTGATGAAATGAATTTGCAAATGACCAAATTTTTTTATGAGAAGATCCTACAAATATTTGAAATGATGATTGTACGCCATGGCTTTATGATTGTTGGAGAGCCATTTGGAGGAAAGACAAGTGCATATCGAGTTTTAGCTGGTGCCTTGAATGACATTTGTGAAAAGGTAGGTACTTCATGAGCTAAATGTAGTTCACCAGAGGTTTTTTTGATGCAAGTGTTTTGTGATATAAATATTGTATTAGCAATACAAAGATGACATTGCAGTATTTTGGTAGAACCCCTTTATGTTCAGTACTTCAAAAAGTGTTTAATTTCTTCAGTATGTACTAATTTAGCATCTGCTATGTGTATAACAGTGTGCTGGGTACTGAAAAAGTATAAGACACACTGCTTTCTAAGAACTTATAATGTAGTTTATAATTTTATAATGTAATTTAGGGATACAAGACACAAATACAAGGCTAATTCTAGACATACATACAGGCTTAAATGAATGATTGTTATTGTTCAGTCATTTGGTCATGTCTGACTCTTTGTCACCCCTTGGGATTTTCTTGACAAAGATACTGGAGAGGTTTGCCATTTCCTTCTCCTGTTCATTTTACAGATGAGGAAACTGAGGCAAACAGGATTAAATGACTTGCTCAAGGTCACACAGCTCATACGTATCAGAGATCAGATTTGAACTCAAGTCTTCCTAACTCCAGGCCCGGCACTCTGTCCACTGTGTCACCTAGTTGCCCCAAATGAATGTTATGGACAATTAAATTCTATAGAAATACATATAAGGAGAAAATCAGTGCAAGGAAGGCATTGTGGTAGTGACAAAACAAAACTTGAGATAAACTCTTAAGGACAGTTAGGATTTGAGTTGTTAAATAAGAAGAAGATAGATATAGTGAAGCAATGATTCTAACATCTGACTAATATGTAATGCTTTAAGGTTTTTTTTAAAGAGCTTTACATATATTATTTCAAAACAACTCTGTAAGGTAGGTGCTATTAGGACTATTATCTCTACTTTAGAGAAGAGGAGATTTAGACAAAATAAATAATATAAATAGTTTGAAGTTGGCAATGATAATAGTGTATTCAGTGGCTATTGAGGAACATAACCTGGGTCAAACAAAAGATTCACATCAGGAATTGGTGAAAGAGATTATGCCATAATAGGAGATGTACTATTTAGGATTCAGAAGATCTGGGCTCTAATCCTTGTTCTTCCACTGTTCTTGAAGCTTTGTGACCCTGAGCAAGTAACTTTGCATCTATGATCCCCATTTTCATCAAATGCAAATTGAGAAGGACTTCTTAGATAGAAATACATATTTCTATGTATAAAGAGAGGTGGATGGAACATTTGTTAAATGTTTACTATGTGCCAATCACTGAGAGTTAAATACAAGTTAAAAAAAAGAGAGCCCCTGCCTTCAAGGTGCTTACATTGGGGAAATATGACTCATAACAGGTGCTGGGAGTCAGAGGCTGAATCAGGTTTGGAGAAAAATATCTAAAATGGCTGGTGCCTTAAATGGCCATTTGGAGATGAATTTACCACCAGCAGAGGAAAGTGTATAAGTGGTGGCAGTACTAGTGAGGATATGGCTGCTGATCTAGCGGTTGAGAAAAAAGCTCAGGGAATGTAAATGTAAAATAAAAATAAATCTGAGTGTGAAATTTTATAATCTTATGATTGCATAAGTTTGGGTAGGTAGAATGGTATCATAGACTTAAAGAAGTAATTGGCCTTTTGGAAGCAGTATGAGCTGGCACTTGCTCTGGTGAGTTATGTGATAGCTTGGTTCAGAGTTTGCATTGAATTGGGCAAAGCTGTTCATGAAGGAACAGAACTCTGTTTTCAAGTCCTATCTACTAGTTGACTTAAATAGTATTAGATAGGGGACAAAGATGTCCAAAGCTCTGTGTGGTATCTGGATGTTTATGACTTATGAATGCCTTCCTTCCAAGGAAGGAGAGATAAGATATATGTGTGTATGTATCTTTATCTAATCTATGTATCTATGTATCTATGTATCTATGTATCTATGTATCTATCTATATCTTATCTATCTATCTATCTATATACATATATGTACATACACACACACACACACACACACACACACACACACACACACACACACACACACACATATATATATATATATATATATATATATATTGAGGGAGAGGGCCAAATAAAGGAAGGGCACTTGAAAGGTGGAAAGCTTCCACTTTTCCTAGCAGTCAGTATAGGAATAAAGTATGGCATTGCGGACTAGGTGTTTAAAATTAAATTGGAAAAAAAGAAGAAGAAACATGTATTCACCATAAGGCAGTTTCATCATAAGGCATAGCGTGAGGTCTTGAGATAATTGTTAATATATTCTTAAAACTTCATTTTTGAAAATCTTGGGGGTTTTTTTGTATTTGTATATTTATTTTTGTTTCCTGTTTTGTGTGTGCCTAGCTTGGTACTCTTAAAAAGCTTCTTGGACTTTGTCATGTCTTAAGAGCTTGGTCAGGAACAGTCAGGTGAGAAGAATCTACAAGAAGGCATTAGCATTAATATTTGTAACTGCTATGTCATACTATTCACTCATACTTACATTTCAATGTGTAGTTTATTAGATCTATTAAGTTGGAGTGGTTACCCTCTTTCATCTGAAACTTGTAAAGCTGATTTTTTTAGACTCAAGTGTAGAAATTTATATTTGCTTTTTATTGAATTTTATATTATTTCCTTTGGCCTATGGCTGTAGCCAAGCTAAAATGGGCAAACCCACTCTTTTCTGGTTATTTATGCCACTCCAGCCTGAGCATGCAGATTGTTATTTCAGAGCATATAAGCGCATTTTTTGGAGGGCAGCTCATTGTAAGACTCAGCATCCTAAGTAATGCTGTCGCTACAGTATCTAGCCATATGGTCCTTTACTCTTGATGTTGAGAGATTTTTGTCCTGCTCCATAACTGTGCCAGCTGCCATTGACCCAAGGGATGTATATATGTAGGGCAGAATCCCTTCATGGGTCTCAGTTAATCCTGGGGGACTGGAAGAAATGAAGGTCTAGTTGGTTAAGGCAGCAGAAGGTTGGTGACTTAGGGAGCAGGTCATTCCTTAGACTCCTTTCTGAGATATGATAATACCATAGTAGGAAAAGTACAAGCCAGAAATGCCAATTCTCATACATCCCTCTGTACCGTCATTTTTAGTTTAATGAACTACTTTCCATCCCTTGATGAAAATACAGTAGAGAGTTGGACCATATATTCTATATGTGACATAAACTTTTTATTTTTTACATCAAGGGGTTGATGGAAGAAAACAAGGTTCAAATTACTGTTATAAATCCCAAGTCAATAACTATGGGTCAACTATATGGACAGTTTGACTTAGTATCTCATGAATGGTCAGATGGCATCCTAGCAGTAAGCTTTAGAGCATTTGCATCTTCTCAGGTAAGTATTGTATATTTTACCTTTGTATTACAATGAAAGCCATGATATTGTTATAAAAATTATTTATTGTATGATTTTTTCAGTTTTCCAATCATTTTTAAAATTTGCATGTATAATTTGTGATGTTCATCTACCAAAGATTGGCAGTCACAAGGCTTAGCTTTTCTTAGCACAGGTCATGGGAATGGGCACTGTAATCAGCTATAAGGCTGTTAGGGGAACTGGCATTGTGCACATAGTCAGTGGGAAAGTGTAGAGAAGAGAGAGGAAAAGAAAATGAGTGAGAGGAGAGAGACACAGGTAACCCAGTAGCTAATTATCTCCTTCCTTGGTAAATCCACATAGATCAAAGTACCATCCAAGTACCACCCAAGAGCTCAATTAGCTACCACAATAGCATTCCTTTTTTACTCATTTCTTCGGTTTGCTGTCACTTCTGTCTTTAGTTTTAAGTACACTCATAATAATAAATGAAGGGTTCATTCACAAATCTTTGAAAAGTGCTGATTTTCCATAGAAGGAAAAGTTATAGAGGATTTACCAGTTGCCACCTCTTTTGGGAGTGGGGAGTTGGGGAAAGGAGTAATGTGTGCCTACTGCTAACTCTATGGAGTAGTTAATGCCATTTGCAAGTTACAGGGTTTTGCAAAAAGGCTCCTGGTAGATACATGGTTTTTCCAAGGACCAAATTCCCAAGACTACACCCAGTACAATGACCCCATATCCCTTCACAGAACATCTTTCACAGAACCCATACGAGCATTCATCAGTGGGAACCCACCACCCTTCCCCAACACAAGGACTTGCTCTCAGTCATTTCCCTTTCCTCCTCACCAACTCCGTAGCAGAGTTGTTTTCCTGAGAGAACACAGGGGTCTCTAATAGTCTATCAGTCTAGACTAAGTTTAGAACTTGGATTTCCTTAGGTATCAGTGTTGGGTTTCAGGTGACAAGTAAAACATTGATATGAGGCAAATGACCAGGAGAGTCTCTGTAAGAAGAATGCAGCAGGGAAAACGTGGATTTTAGGATTTATAAAATGGCAGAAACTATCAATGGAACAGAGTTAGAAGGGGTCAAAGAACTCATCAAGTATCTGGGCAATGGGTAGTTGAATACCTAGGTATGAATAGAGGCAATAGGGGTCAGAAAGCAGGGAAAGAAACTGATAATTACTACCAGCAAGAATGAGCTGACTACATTTTGAAATAGAGGTTTCTTATAATACTTCTTGCCTATGGCCAGAACTGGTCCTAGCTTTTGGGCGGATCCAAGCCCAAAGGCTGAAACAAGTAGGCCCTTAGAATTCTATTTAACACACATCTATTAAACAACTGCTGTATATAAGGCATTGTATCTAGCAGGGTATATGGGCACGTAGGTAAGATTAGTACCTATGGTGTGAGGGCTTGCTGAGCCCAGCCCTGTCACCCAGCTCTCACCGGTGACTCCAAGAAGGTGTACCAAGTGTGGCTGCATAGTGGCCATGCCCTGGTAAAACCATCTTGGCAGAAGGGCCAAGGTAACTTACAGGCCTCAAACCTATTGGTGAATTAGGGGTATGTTACCCCAAGCATGTGAAGACTTCCTGTGGCAGAATGGGTGAATGAGAACAGTCTGTTCCAAAGGCCATGAAGCTGGTGGAAGCAGGCACTGTGGAGTTTGGTCAGACACTGAAGATCATCCACTACATCCTGAGCCATCACCAGTGATCTTCATTTTTGTCTTGCTCCTGAACTTTGATGACTCTGGAAGAGAGAGTGAGGCTGATGACTTAGTGCAACTCTGCCTCACTTAACTCCATTTCACATGCAAGTCAATACATTACCCTCATGATATCATTGATCCTTTTCAAAAACAAAGGACAAACACCAACAATAATTGCATTTAACACTTGGTTTTCAGATTTGAAAAAACAATGGTCCCTTCCTTTCAGGAATTTATGATCTAATAGGTCATGTACATAAATAAGTGTAGTGTAAGGCAGTGAGGTTTAAGTACAAAAGAGAGAACTACACTAAGCACTCTAATAAAGTTCCGGATGGAAGAGATCTCACCTCTCTTTCCATGACTACCTTCAGTATTCAACTCAAATCCCACTTTCTGTAGAACTTTCTGTTACCCTACCCAGATGCCAATGCCTTTTCCTCTGAAATTACCTTCCATTTACTCTGCGTATATCTTGTATGTATCTAGTTTTCACATGTTCTGTCCCTCATTAAATTGTCTTGAGGGCAGGGCAGTATTTTTTGCTTTTCTTTGTATCCCCAGTGCTTAGGATAGCGCCAAGCACACAGTAAACAATAAGTGCTGGTTGACTGACTGGCTTTAAGCCTCAGGTATCAGACAAGACTTTATGGAGGAGATGGTCCCTGAACTGGGCCTTGAATGAGAAAAATTTTAGCAGGTGTGGAGGTGTGGAGAAAATGTCCCAGGAATTGGGAATGGCCTACATGAAATGTGTGGAGGTGGTAGAGTCCAAAACAAGAGCATGGAATAGTTAAGAGTCTAAATTTGGCTGGAATGTATAGCATAGTGTTTAAAGGTGAATATTATGAAGAAGGTCAAATAAGAAAGCAGTAGAATGCAGCATTCATCACTACTTTAACTAAAAATCCATACTGATTGATGGGATGCTTCATGTGCCAAGGTTAGCATGACTAGCACCAATTGGCAAAATTTCTGCTATTACTGTGTCTCTTAACCCCTAGAGTCCTTTTGACCATTCTAATTTTAGAGACTATTCATGTATCTTAAAAAAATTTTAATAGCCTAACGAGGTTGTCTTGGATAACATCTTACTTTATAGAAGCATTTTGGTAAAGGTAGTAAAGAACAGTTCACTTTATGTGTATTTGTCTGCATATGCACACACTTAGAGGGAAAGAAGGAAAAATGGTTTTAACAGAGAACTATTGATACATGAACCAGTGCAAATGAGAATTCCCTTACTGTTTGGCTTTAGTACCAGATTTATTTTTCTAATCTTAAAGCACCATAAGGAATTCTGCAGATATAAGATCTAGAGAATATTGGCAATGATTAAATTTTAGCAACTTTAATTTGAGGAAAGATGCTGTATATCTTGGTAGATTAATACCACAGCTAGGTTTATGTTATGAGTATATTTATTTCAGTTGTAAATTGGGTCAGAGAGTACATTGACATTTTTCTGTGACTTTAGTTTTCAGGATACTGTTGCTTTTGCTTTTTACATATGAGTTTTATAACTTTATTAATTATTGGTCTAATGTTAAAAATGTTATCATTTTCCTTATCCTTTGCCCCTCATCTGTAATGTAGTCTCCAGACAGGAAATGGTTGATTTTTGATGGGCCTGTAGATGCAGTTTGGATTGAGAATATGAATACTGTTTTGGATGATAATAAAAAGCTCTGTCTAATGAGTGGAGAGATCATCCAAATGTCACCACAAATGAGCTTAATTTTTGAACCAATGGATTTAGAAGTGGCTTCACCTGCTACGGTAAGTTCTTCAATTTTTTTTTACTTATTTATATAGAGTATGAAATTTCCAATATGATGTGATAATTTGGTGATGTCTTCAAATAAAAAATATTGGTGTAATCAACAGATTATTTCCTCCAGGGAAATTTTTTTCTTGAAAAATACTATATTAAAATGAACAAAATATTTTATCTAATATACTGAGATTCCATGGCAAATTGAGATTCAGGAATTATTTTCTTCTCATCTACTTCTAATCATGTTGGAAGTCATAGATTAAGAATTCAGACTAAAATTATCTTTAGAATGCTTTAAAAAAAGTTTTTCATGTTATCATAGATAATAATATGTCATATGTAATATGCATATGCGCTTATTCCTTTCATAAATGTCATCCTGAAGATGAATAGTTATCCTCTCCCTATCTTCGCCAACAGGTTTCCAGATGTGGTATGATTTATATGGAGCCTCAGATGTTGGGCTGGAGACCCTTGATGTTGTCTTGGTTAAATGTTTTACCTGTTGGGATCAGTGCTATTCAGAAAGAATTTATAATGGGCTTATTTGACAGAATAATCCCAGTTGCTATTGAATTTGTTAGAAAACATACAAAGGTAGGAAAAATGGAAGTTTTAAAGAACTTTTTTAAAAAGAAAAGTTGAACCTAACTCAAAAAACATTTTTCCGAGTTAGCTGTTTCCTTCCATAACCTGGGTGCATATGCAAAAGCTTTTGAGTTTCATGTAATCAAAATTACCTATTTTATTTTTTATGATTGCCTCAATTCTTTATTTAGTTAAGAATACATCCCCTACCTATTGTTGTGAAATGTATGACTTCTGAATGAATGAGGATGTGGATGTATTTTTAAGTGACCTAAAATGGGTTCTCATTAATTTATCATATTGATATAATCCTAACAGAGTTTTATGTTTTAAAATGTAATTGCTTTCCTTGCAGATTTTTAGTGTGTAGGGGTTGATTTTTTTTTGTTTGCTTGCAAAATAAATTTAAAACAAGAATGCTGTGTTGGATTTCTGCCTAAACTGAATGTCGTGCATATTTGATACCAAATTTAAATGCTTCTGTTGTTTTTAAGGAATTATCTCCCACATCAGATACAAATTTAGTTAAATCTTTAATGAATCTAATGGACTGCCTGCTAGATGAGTTTGCGGATGATGCCAAAGCTAAGGTCAAAAGTGATAGTGAAGTTTACTCTTTGCTTGAGGTAAGAGTGAGTATTTTCAGCAACCTGTCAGTTAAAAAATGAAATCACATATTTTCTTTACTCATCCATGTAACAGTCATCTTCCTACTGAATGTTGAAATTGAAGGGTAGCATAGCTATTGAAGTTGAATGATCATATAGAGCATAAGAGGTGAAGCTTAGAAACCACAGTGTACTAGAATGCCACTATTGTTAGAACAGTATATATTCTTCCTTTATTTTTTTCATGTGAATGATAAATACATTTAAAAATTCTATTTGCAGTTTTCATGAAATATTTGAAGTATTTCTCTAAATTTATTTTTCACCAATATAGGGTATTTTTCTCTTTTCATTGACTTGGTCTCTTGGAGCTAGTTGTAAAGAGGAAGACCGATTGAGATTTGATAAAATTGTTAGAGAATTAATGGATGGTCCAATTTCAGATAAGACTAGAAATACATACAAATTGCTGAGTGGTACTGAAAAGATCACTGCAAAACCCATAACTGTTCCATTTCCTGACGAAGGAACAATTTATGAATATCAGTTCATCAGTGAGGTGAGATTTCTGAAAAAAATGTTAACTTTCTTTTCTGAAAATCATATAGTATGATAATGACTGTGTTAACCAACACTTGTGTGAAGGTTTGCATATTGGTATATTTAGCTTTGTCAGATATACTACAATTTTGTATACCTTTCAAAATTAAAAAATACGATGTAATAATTATAAAATTGAGCTTTTGACTTCTTAAAATATAATAAAATCTTTGATACCTTAATTACCCTATGGGCAAAAGCTATGTTAGCTGTTTCCTTATACTTATACAATGATCATCATCATCTTGTATCTAATAGTGTTTTTCAATTTACAAAACACTTTCAGAATGCATACTCATTTGATCCTTACAGCTGTATGAGGTTATCAGGACAGTTATTATCTTGCTCATTTCACAGATAAGGAGAGATTAAATGTTTTATTGAAAGTCACAGAGATAGTATATAATGGAGATGGACCTGGTATTCAGATTTTCTGACTTGTAATCTAGTATTCTTTCCATTATACCATAGTGCCTATTTGTATGTATTAATAGGAAATTTTTGCAACTTTTTTTATATGGAAATCATCTTCCTTATAAATAAAATACAAGCAGTTTATAACTTAGTAAATAGTCTTGGGATTTGAGTCCTGGTTCTCCTGACCCCAAGTCTAGCACTCTCTGTGCTATGCCATGCTACTTCTTACAGATCTTCTATCTATATGACAAAAAAAAATTATTGAGAAAAATAAAGGGGTATATGAAATTATTACTATTATTTTTTGGATCTGCCCTTTCTCATTAAAACAAGTGTTTCAGGGGCAGCTAGGTGGTGCAGTGGATAGAGCTCCAGCTTGGAGTCAGAAGGACCTGAGTTCAAATCCGGCTTCAGACATTTGACATTTACTAGCTGTGTGACCCTGGGCAAGTCACTTAACCCCGATTGCCTCACCAAAAAGCAAAAAAAAAAAACCAAACAAACCCAAAAAACAAGTGTTTCACACTAATGTAATATCTTACTTAATCAGAGCTTTTCATTTAAAATCATAATGATTTTATGTTAATGGTACATTCATAAGTTTTAAGTGTTGAGGCAAGTGTCCATCAGGTTTTTGCTCATTTCTTTATGCCTTTACAAGTTAAAAATAAGCCACGGCCTGAACCTCACCGTTGGGACTACACTTCAGGTTAAAACTTTCCATTTTTGAATCCCTTTATGTTTCTGTTTATAGATAAATTTTGTTGGCTAAATAATAGAGTCCTGTTAGAAACTTATTTTCTATAAATATTAGATTTATAAATATGCTTTTATACAATAAAGTTTCAGTCTTTAGCCTCATTGATTTGGCTCCAATTAAATTGTCACAGTAAAACCTTGTGGTTAGTCTCTCTTGCTGAGATAATCTGAAACGATATTAAATGAGTTAAAAAGGTGCTATAATTTGTACTACTATGGTGTCCTTAGAGTCTAAGTGAAAAATTGTATGATTGGCTTATAATTACCTAATGAAATTCCATGCTGTTACTTAACCAATTGGTAAATCCAATTTTCTCAATACTATTGATTGGGCTGAGATTTTTAATAGTTTTTAAAATTTTTTAAATATTTTTATTTTAAATAGTTTTTAGCTTTTTCTCTTGCTACATATAAAAATATTATTTGCTTTTCTTCCTTATTTTAAGGATCAACCAAATGTGAAAACCTCTGATATTACAGTATGCGTGTTTTTTCATTTATAAAGTTGAGCTGAGCCTCTTTTCAAAAAATACTTTTCTAACATGCAATATTTTACTATTTGTGGAAAACAGGGGCTAGGACGATGGGAAGCGTGGGTAGCGAGACTAGGATCAGCCCCTCCTATTCCTCGAGACATGATGTTTAATGAAATCATTGTGCCAACTCTGGACACAGTTAGATATTCTACATTAATGGACTTGCTGACCACTCATCAGAAACCTTCAATATTTGTGGGACCAACAGGAACTGGGAAGAGTGTCTACATCATTGTAAGTGTTATGGAAATTTTTATTTAAAAATGAATAGTATGACCTTCAAAATAGTGACAAAAGCTACTTGAAGGAGGTAGGGTGTGTGTGTGCATGTGTGTGTGTATGTGTGTGTGTGTGTGTGTGTGTGTGTGTGTGTGTGTGTGTGTGTGTAGCAATGGACTTCAGGTATTTTTATGCTTTTACCAAGGAGAATTTTGGGTAAGTAGTTATTAATTTTAATAACTATTAAAAATTGATGTTCTATTGAGAGTTATTTTCTATCACTAATCAATAACCTCAATTACATAGGAGTATATCTCCCTTGAACTGTTTTTTTATTACATGATATTTTGTGTCAGTCAATTATGTGTAAGCTATGACAATGATGTAATGCAACTAAATTTCATGAGCTGTTTGTAGAAATAATCGTAATAGCTGACATTATGTATGCCTGCTATATGCCAGGCACTCTTCCTAGTGCTTTACAAATATTATCTCACATGATCTTCATGTCAACTCTGGGAGGTAGGTGGTATTATTTTCCCCATTTTGTGGATGAGGAAACTTCAGTGAACAGAGGTTAAGTAACTAGCCCAGGGTTACGTAGTGTTAAAGAATGTGAAGGGGTCCCCTGAACTTGTTTTTTTGAGTTGCCATATTTTCTGAAAACATCGGACCTGGAGTATGCAGGAGACTCTGAATGCGTCAAGGATGAAGCCCCACCTTTAGCTGACATAATGTACTGTTTGCGTCTCAGGCTGGATTCCCTGTGTGTCCCTTGGGAATCAAGACAGGTGCCAGTCAGTCCGCACTAGACTAAGAAATTGCTTGTGCAGCTGGGACCCTTGTAGATAAGCAGGTTATCGCATCTTCATAGTCTAGTAGTTCCCAAGGGATAAAAATGTGGCTTTTTCTGTTGCCTTACTCCTCCCCCTCAGGGGGTTTTTATCCTTTTCCCTTCTTTATTTCACCTTTCCCCCTCTCATGCCACACTGCTTTAGGTAGAGATTTGTGTTCCTTCCTCCTTCCTTTGTCCTAATGTCATAAATATGCAAACTTCTGTATGGATTGTGAACTTTTTGGGTTCCACATGTGTGTTCATTTCTCTTGTAATAAACCTAGTTTTCCCATAAGTTTTGTGAAGTTGTGATTCCTTGTTGAGAGTAGCTAGCAAGTGTCTGAGGCCAGATTTGAATTCAGATCTTCTTGACTTCAGGCCCAGCATTCAATCCACTGCTTCACCAAACTGCCTCTTATTTGATGAGTTACTTTATTATATGCTACTTACTGCCTTGTTGACCTTGATCAAATCATTTATTCCTTTTGGCTAAAATGAGGGGATTGGACTAGATGACCTTTACAGTTACTGCTCTAGAGTTATGATCTTGTGATCCAGAACCTGCTCCCATGCTGTTTGTACATTTGCTCATTTCATACCCCCTTTCACCTAGAATGCCCTCTTCCCTATTTATATCTATCTTCTTCATCCTTCAAATACCACAGCTTTAAAAAATTCTTTCCTGGTATAATCACAACCAGATATGAGCTCTTCCTACTCTAAAGCTCTATAGGAAGAGTTCTTAACCTGGGCTACATGAAGCCCCAAGGGGCATATGCATAGATTTCAGACAGTCCTTCATGGACCCTTTTGAATGGAAAAACATGCATCTTTACTTCAATCTAATTGGTTTCTTTTGTAATCCAATATATTTTATTTTATGCATTTGAAAACATTATTCTTAGAAGAGATAAATAGATTTCACCAGACTACCAAAGGCATCTATAACACAAAAAAAGGGTTAAGAACCCCTGTCCTATAACATTTTATAGGAGTAATTGTCAAGTTTTTCTTTACATTATAGTTATATGGGTACTTGTCATAGCTCCATAATATAGCTTATGCCCTGCAAAAGTAGTGATTGTGTCTTACTCTTTGTGTCTCTCACAGCAGCAGTACACAAAATAGATATTTGGTGAAAACCTGTTGAATTGATTTATACGTAACTGAGATTGAATAGGAGCCAAGATCGGGAACATTTTACTCCCTGCCATCATCAGTGAAGCTGTATTAATACTTTGTCCAAACTTATTCCTTCTCACTAGCAAACTCCCACCCTGTTTATTCCCCCAATCTCAGTGATATTGAATCCATAGCTGCCTAATCTCCCTGCTCCCAACTCCTCCTTCATTCTATCATGCTCACCAGCCTCAACTCTACCCTAGATTCACTTCTGCTTTACTATACTACTGGCAGTATCAAAGGAAAGAAGGGTGCATGTGAAGGTAAAATCAGACCATGGCAAGATTGGATATGAGGGTAAGAAAGAATGAGAACCTGAGAATGACTTCGAGGCGACAAGCCTGTGAGACTAGGAGGAAGGTGATGCCTTTGATAGTAATAGGGAAGTTAGGAAGGAGGAGAGAGTTTTGGGGGAAAGATAATAAGGAGTTCATTTTGGACATATTGAGTTTAAGATGTCTGTGGAGTATCCAGTTTGAGATGTCCAGTAGACAATTAGAGATGCAAGACTGGAGGTCAGCAGAAAGGTTAGGGTTGAATAAGTATATTTGAGAATAATTAGCATGGAGATGATAACTGAAACTATGGGAGGTGATGAGATCACCAATGAAACAGTATAGAGGAAGAAGAGAATAGGGCCCAGGACAGAGTCCAGTGGAGTACCCATGGCTGGTGGGCATAGCCTGGATGAGAATTTAGCAAAGGAGCCTGAGAAGGTGAATCATCAGATAGGCAGGTGGAGAGCCAGGAGAGAGTACTGTCCCCAAAAAACCTAGAGAATGCGTGTATCAAGAAGAAGGGAGTGATCATAAATGTCATACTCTGTAGAGAGGTCAAGAAGGATGACGAATGAGAAAAGGTCATTAGATTTAGCAATTAAGAGATGACTGGTAAATTTGGAGAGAGCAGTTTCTGTTTAATGGTGAGGCTGGAAACCAGACTTTAGCGAGTTAAGAAAAGAATGAGAGGAAAGGAAGTGGCAGCACATGTTATAGACAGCCTTCACAAGGAGGTAAGCCACAAAAGGCAAGAGAGATGTGGGATGATAGCCTGTGGAGGTTGAGCAGATCAAGTGAAGGGTTTTGAGGAGAGCAGTTTGAGGACAGTATCACATACTATTTGCAAGCTATTCAGGAAGAACAATACTGATCACAAAATAAAAACATTAAACAAAGCAACACTGCTTTAGGAGCACATACAAATCTCATCTCCTAAGTGGCCCAAATGAAATATCAATAAAATCATTAAAAGGATTAATAACTTGGTTAACCATGTTAATAAGATTTAGTAAGGATAAGGTGAGGGTGGGCAGCTAGGTGGTGTAGTGTATAGAGTACTGGCCCTGGAGATAGGAAGACTCCTCTTCTTGAGAACAAATCTGGTCTTGGACACTTTGTAGCTGTGTGACCCTGAGTAAGTAACTTAACCTTATTTGTGTCAATTCCTCATTTGTAAAATGAGCTGGAGAGGGAAGTAGCAAACCACTCCAGTATCTTTGCCAAGAAAATCTCAAATGGGGTCACAAAGAATCAGACATGACTGAACAGAAACAACAAAGGTGAGGGTACATGCTGATGGATAAATCTTAGGGCGATTTATAAGATGTTGGTTGTGTTAAACATCTGTATGTAGCTAATGAGGCCATAAAGTCATGTAATTTGCATAGGTAACCGTGGTCTCAAAGCCTGACCTTCTTTATTTGGTGGGTGTGCTCCATACTTGTGTTTGGAAGGGTGGAACTGGTGAGAACAGGAGAAAAGTGAGCTTTATCCTCTCTCCTCGCTTCAAGAAGAGCTTCAAGTCTCTTCAGGTTTTTGGACCTGCTTTTGGTCTCTTCAGTCTTTTTTTTTTTTTTGTTTTCTTTGAGATGCTTCAGGCTCTGCAGTCACTTTGAGTGTTCCTGGCTTCTAGCTTCAAGAGAGGATGGATGACACTAACCTGGTTTGATTTTGCTGAAGGAAAAGACTGTAGGAGGAAGCTAACATGAGAGGAGCTGACAATCTCCATCATATCCCTTCCCCTAGCTTGCTATATTAGAGACTCTAGGGAATTTCCCCGTGGATGAGAGCCAAGACTTTCTCTCTTGGTTGAGCTGAGTTATCTACCTCCCGATGGGAGAACTCCTTCACTCTGTATCGTCTGGTATATATCCTCTTATGTATACTTTCTTGGTTTCTGTTTTGCTATTTAACTGGGATAAATGGGTTTCTTGACTACGTACTATGTGTATTCACTGTGGAACTGGTATTTGGTGGGAAAGGAATCAAACCTTGGGTATAAAGCTTGGAGTCCTCCTTTCCCCAATAATGAAATAATAGTCAGAAGTTAGATTGAACCTGAAAACCACATCCCCCAGACTAATATATAAGGTGCAATAAGATAGAATTTTATCTCAGTACTCCCTTTCTTATTGAGGTAGTGGTAGTACATAGTAATAGCACATTTATATTTTATCATATCATACACCCAATGTCCCCTAATTCCTGCTTCCCCTCCTGGCAGAATTAAAATCTCCCTTGGAAAAGGGTAGGGTCAGAAGAGGCTAAAGATGTCTGTTCTGCTTCCATTTGAGCCACACAGCAACAGACCCATGTTACATGTCAGGGATAGCCCTTGCCACACATAAATAATTAAGCTTAAAATTCAATTTAGCTTAAGACTCAAAATTGGGAGTCTCTGTGTCATAGGTGAGATCAAGAAAGTTGACCTGAAAGCTAAAAAGACGTGGCTTCAGATTCCATCTCATACTCATACTGGCTCTGTCACCATGGGCAAGACCCTTAACATCTCAGTGCTTTAGGAGATTTTCTAATTCTATGAATTGCAGAGAAGGTGCCAATCTGTTATACTTCTTCAATGTTCCCCTTTCAGTAAGCGAAGTCTTTCTGTTTGATCGTTAATATGATTTCCTTAAAGACCCAAGACCTTTCTGTTTAACTAGCAGCCAAATAAATAGGCTTCAGATAACTTCGTAATGTTGTGATCACTGGCAAAACTGTACTTGGAATACATGTAAATTAAATATATTGTTTGAAGATTGTCTGTTATTTGACTATAACTAAACACATAGGCTGAGAGAGGATCAGCGTACCTATAAAACCATGTTACCTAAAATTATTCTCTTAGAACTGAATTTAAGTTCTCCGAAGTTCTAACCTCATTAGAGAATAATATTTTTATTTTAAACACATTCACCTGTGTTCTCGGATATTATTGTTTATAGTTTCAATTTCTAATCTATTTCGTGTGTGTGTGTATATATGATATGATGTAACATGTATACAGTATGATATGGTATTATATAATAAACTATAAATTATACTTGTGCTAGTTAGGCTATAGAAATCAATAATGTTTTAAGGGGCATTTTTCAGGAATGGAAATAGTTGAAGAAAGGGAAATATATTTAGAGATTTAAATTACAAATAACATTTTCAATGACTTCTGTATGGCTTTGAACTAAACACCACTCTTTAGTAAATGAAGAGAAGAAGTAAAATATCAGGGAAAACAGAAATTATATGAGTGTGTATGCTAGTATGCTTAGAGACTCCTGCCTCATATAAAATACATACAACTTGTGTTGGATCTGCCCGTAGCCATAATTAAAACTCACCTGAATTAACTAAAGTTATGAATCAATCTCACATGCCATAATTAAACAATAATTTTGAAAATCCTGCTATGATGACCCATCATGGCAAGGAAGTGACCCCCGGTATCACTAATATTCCAGTGGTAGATCCTAGACAAAGGAACCCAGAATGGTAGTGTCAGTTGCCCAAGGATGAACCTAAGTTCTGAGTGATTCATCACCAAATTGGCTGAATTGTGTGTGTGTGTGTGTGTGTGTGTGTGTGTGTGACAACTCCAGAAGAAGACTATCTACCAAATGATAAGGACTTGCAGTCTGTAGCAATGAAGTGAATGAGCACATGAACACTTGAAATATTGAAGAATTTAATTCATTTAGAAAAATTAGAATAACACAAGTATAAATTTTTAACTCTCATATCAAGATAACACCACACACACACAAGGATGTCTTATTATATATTATCTAATATATATTTTATAATTAGTCAACGGTAAAATTAATCAGTAGATATTTCATATTTCTTAGTTTAAAGGATAGAAACAATAATATTTGAGAGCATGCTATTGTATTATGGAAAGCAAAAAAAAATGAAACCTAAATCAGTCATTAAAGAAATACACTTAAGCTATGATTTACAGAAAACCTTTCCCTCTTAGTTCTAGTTCCTCCCTTCTGTTGATTATTATGCATTTAATCTGTATATAGCTTATTTGTGTAGTTATTTATGTGTTATCTCTCCTAGATTGTGAGCTTCTCAAGGATAGACACTGTCTTATGCCTCTCTTTGTGTCTTCAGTGCTCGTCATACAGTACCTAGCATGTATTGTTGTTGTTGTTGAGTTGTTTTTCAGTCATGTCTGACTCCTTGTGACCTTATTTTGGGTTTTCTTGGCAAAGATACTGGAGTGGTTTGCCATTTCTTTCTCTAGCTCATTTTACAGATGAGGAAACTGCCCAGGGTCACACAGCTAGTAAGTGTCTGAGATCAGATTTGAACTCAGGAGAGATGAGTCTTCCTGACTCCAGACCTGGAGCTCTATCCATTCTACCACCTAGCTGCCCCACCTAGCACATAGTAGGCCCTTACTAAATATTTATTAACTGACTGACAAGTAGGCTTTTTCACTTTAATCAGTACAATGCTTGAAAGTGATTTTCAAGTGTCATAGTATTCATGTAGAACATTTAAGTGATTAGAACATAAAGCAAATTATATTAATCATATAATATTTTTGGCTTTGTTTTTCTTATTGTTTTGCCTAATAAGGAGTTGGGGTTGGAGTGAGAGGGCAACGGAAGATAGGGTAAGGATAGCAAAAACAAAATCAAAGAAAGGAAAGACTGTCATTGAGGGATCTTTTTTTTTTTAAATGTAAAGAGAAAAGAAGAAAAGTTGGAATAAGACCAAACAAGCAGGTCAGCCTTGAAGCTCTAAGTTGATCTCCTTCAGTTTAATGTTCTTTCTCTATTATCTTGTTCTCTCTTTCTCTCTCTCTTTTCATTCATATATATATATACATATATATGTACATATATGCAAATGTCTATTTTATTGGATATTTTAAGTTTAGAATACAAATTAAAATTTAAAAAATTAAAATACATTTTAAAATGTTTTAAAAAATTTAGCCACTTTAAAAAATCAATCACATTTGCAAAATCTTATTTGTAATATTGTGATATAATAGTATCTTTATTTATACAAAATGAGGTGAGAACTCAGTGAGGATAATTCAAGCCCATTCTCTCTTTTCCTTCAATTCATTCAACTAGCATTGTCTAGAATATTTAGGCTAAAAATATTTACTCTTAAATTTTTTAAAATCTCAATATTTGGCACTTTATTTTGTATATGTAGGCCCTCTCTTTGTCACATGTTTTACTCAAAGATGTTCTGCTTTTAGAAATCATTCTTCTTGGAATAATGTAAGGCAAAGATAGTTCATTGTGAGTTTTGCCACCAAAAATTATTAAACCATTTTTTTCATTGCAAAAGAGAATTACTGATTGATCAACCTTGAACAAACCAGTTCCAAAGCCACATTTGTTAAAGCAACATATAAATAATTGATTCTCTTTTATTAGAAAAATATAGATAGATAAAGCATTTGTTAAGTGCTTACTGTGTTTCAGGAACTGTGCTAAGCTCTGGGATTACAAAGAAAAGCAAATAGAAAAGAACCTGCCTTTAAGGAGCTTATATTCTAATGCGAGAAGATAATACAAAAGGGAGCTGGAAGGTAGAGAAGTCCAGAGAGTTAGTACTTTTTGCTATGCCATTTTAGGCTAATTTTCAAATATCTTCTAAATTTTTATGAAAGGGTTTGGGTCAGAAATATTTAAAGCTACTGAGTATTTATATTGAGGCAAGAATGGGCTTAGCCATACATATATGCATATATATATATATACACACACACACACACACACACACACACACACACACACACACACATACATATGTCAGCATAATCTATAGGCAATGTAACTGATTTTCTAATGAATTAGATCCAAATGTTTTGGAATTTAATTTTATTTTTTAAGGAAATCCAATTTATTGTCAAAATTTGAAAACTCAATTTTTAATGACATAATTTGTAATATAATTAAATCTTGCTTAAGGTTGTTATGAAATCTCTATCAATTGAGTTTCAGGCACTGGTATTGATGTTTAGTCTTGTTTGAAAACGCTTAAATTTATAAATTATAAACATACTATTTTTTCTCGTTACAGAATTTTCTTTTAAATAGTCTGAACAAAGACATCTATAAACCTCTGCTAATTAACTTCTCAGCACAGACTACTGCAGCTCAAACTCAGAACATTATCATGTCAAAGCTAGACAAAAGGAGAAAAGGAGTTTTTGGTCCTCCTCTGGGCAAGAGAATGGTAATGAATCCTTTTCCTGTATGTACAATATGTAAATTACTATTTGTGTGCACAGTTATCAGAACAAGTTTTATTTTTAAAGAACTAATAAAGTCTAGATCTACACAGGTTTTATATTTTTATTAGTTTTTAATGAGAAAATGGGTACAAAAGCTATTGCACTGATCTGAAAATTATGATGATGGAAATTATTATTATGATTAAGATTATTTGTCAATAGAAAAGATGTAATATTAAAGATTTGTATTTGTTCTAATTGAAGTAAGGTTAATTTTCTAGTTCTTTTGTGTTCCCTATTTTCATTTGCTCACTTCTTTCTGATAATGCCTTCTTTCAGATTATCTTCATGTATTCTGTATGTGTATGTGTATGTATTTAGGTTCATTACATATGGTATAATATATAAGCGTGTGTATGTGTATGTGTGTGTGTGTGTGTGTGTGTGTGTGTGCGTGTGTGTGTACACACATGCACCAAGATATTTATTTGTTGTCTCCTCCATTCAAATATGTGCTCTTTGAAAGCAAGGACTATTTTTTGTCTCTTTTTGTATCCCCAGCATTTAGCCCAGTGCCTGGTACACATTAAGTCCTTAACAAATGCTAGTTGACTGTTTCATTGGCCGTTGAAGCATTAGCACAAATGGCCCATCTATACTCCCTGGTTTCTTCCCATTTTAACTCTGATTTTTATATTTATTATGGCGTATTTCATATACAATTTAATTACATTCCACAGAATGAATTTTCTTTTTGTAATACCTACTCCTTTTATTTTTATTTCTTTATCAAGGTCTCTTTTGACCTTGGTACTGCCAGAGGATTCTTCTCCGTAAAATGAGGGAAGAGAAGTAAAGAATATGTAAGGTCTTGACCAGCTCTAAATCCTGTGACCATTTCTATGATCATTTCCCTTGTATATTTTACAGTCAGCTTCAATACTGTTCACATATGAGACTATATTGAATTTGAGTTTTAGCTAATTTGTAGATTCTTGAAAGATTCTATTAAAGTGCATTGGTAGCCACGGTGTTATGTGGAAAGTAGCTAAGGATAACAACTTAGTTGGCCCAGCATATTTAGGTTCCTATAGAGTAGAATGAACAAAGATTGTTGTGAGGATCAAATTAAGTATTTGGAAAGCCGTTATCGCAGTGTCTGGCATATAGTAGGTGTTATATAAATGATAGGTATTCTTCTTATGCAAGGTTGTGATCGCTTATTTAAAATCTGCCTTGTTATAAGAACATCTTAATAGGTACAAGGAAAGTTTAACTATATATGATTCAGTAAATGACATTAACTTATATTGGGACTGGATTACAGTAACTCTGGATTGAGTACTTTTTAAATGTATTGAAAAATCTCTACTTTAAATTTTTATTTTATTTATTTTTATTTTTTTAGAAAAATCTCTACGTTTGAACCTTAGAATCTTAGACATGGACAACTCTGTGTAGTTAACCTGATTGGGCACTTTTAGTCAATTAAATTATTGTCAATCTGATTTAGTCTTTAAGATCGAATAAAAAAAATAGGACCACCTAGTTCATATTTCCTCTTAAGTGATTCAGTTAATTTATCTATATTGGCTTTGTAGTAAAAAATCAGAATTAACCATATTTTTGATGCATTTAAAACTTAAGGTTATATATTAAGATTTAAGTCAGAATTCAGAATTAAAGACATGCATAGAAAATCATGTAATTCGAACAAAAAAAGTATTCCTTCCTCAAGAGTAGAATATTTGACAAAATTATCTGTATAATTATCTTTACTATTTATTTGACTTTACCCACTTGGGAAACCATTCTCTTGTTTCCCTTTAATGAAGCAAATAGGATTTCTCTATATATGACTGCTTGTTTATGCTTCTTATAGATTGTTTAATTTGTCTTAAATTACAAGATAATAAAGCTCAATTGGTAAGAATGATTTTGTCTCATATTACCAAGATACTTGGGTAATACAAATTGATGTAATTCAGCCAACCTTAATTGTTAACTACTCTGTGATAGGCATCTAGTTCTAACTGTAGAATCTGTTTATATGTAGAAGTGTGCTCTTTTCCATTTACAATTTGATTTAATGTTCATTTAGAAAACATTTATTAAGTGCCCACTTTGTGTAGACCTATGCTTGGTTCTGAGGGAAAGAAATGTTTAGATGAGACATGGACTATATACTTTCTTGGATTTTCTAGTATGGACTGGAAATAATAGATTTGGGAGTTATATCCATATTGGTGGCACTGTGGGAGACTGAAGTTGCTAAGAGAAAAAATAAAGAGAGAGAAAAGAAGAAGGCCAAAGAAAAACTTTATAGAAAATTAACATTTAGGGTCTAGAGGGAGAAAGAAGAGTCAGCAGAAAAAATGGAACCAAGAGAACGCGGCATCTATGAAGGCGAGGGAGAAGACAGTATCTAGAAGGACAGTCAGAGCAGCCCTTGAAGTCATATTTAAATCTTGGTCTTTCTTCTGCTGCATGTTGTATGGAATAGACATCCTCCAGGCTACTTCGTTGAAGTGAGATCTCATATGACCCTTTATAATTCCAGTGTCCCTCACACTTGTTCCTGAATCTTTCCTTGTAGCTTCTTTCCCACATGCTCACAGCCGTCAGCTCCTAATGGTTACTTTGTTCCTTTCTTCAAATAAATACCATATTTTCTCCAGTGGAGGGATGCCTAGGACCTAGCTGAAATGAGTCTGCATTTTATGTTGACTGTCAAGACCTCTGTACACACATCTAGTGGCTTGTATAGGGTTTGAGGTCCTGAAATCATCCTGTGGCCACGTTGATATATCTCCTGTTCTCCTGATTGACACTGAAAATCCTTGCAAGAAAAGATTCATCTTGTTAAGTCTGCTTCCTTGTAGCAATTCCTATCAAATAAGCATGAGCATCAACTTGACGTGTAATGCAGCTTCATCTACTTTATTAAACAGTCCCTAGCAGTCAGTAGTGTCAAAAGCTACAGATAGGTCAAGGAGGATGAGGATTCAGGAAAACCTACTAGATTCAGTGATGTTATAAGCTTAGTAAAGTACCTGACACATAGTAACCTAATAAATATTCTACCTATCTTTATCTTCCTTCCTTCCTTCCTTCCTTCCTTCCTTCCTTCCTTCCTTCCTTCCTTCCTTCCTTCCTTCCTTCCTTCCTTCCTTCCTTCCTTCTTTCCTTCCTTCCTTCCTTCTTTCCTTCCTTCCTTCCTTCCTTCCTTCCTTCCTTCCTTCCTTCCTTCCTTCCTTCCTTCCTTCCTTCCTTCCTTCCTTCCTTCCTTCCTTCCTTCCTTTCTTTTTTTTCTTTCTGTCTATCTTTGTGTCTATCTACCTACCTACTTATTAGCTATTTTTGAAAAAATAGTTTCACTAGAGTAGTTGGGATGGACACTAGTCTGTAAATGGTTGAAAATTAGGTAGAGAGGAATTGAGAACAGTTGGCATAGCCTACATTTCTAAATATATAACAGTGACAGGTGGAGGGAAGGCTTTTTTTTTAGGATTAAAGAAACTAGAATACATAACTCTATAGACTGATGAAAAGCAGTCAGTGGAGAAGGAAAGGTTAAAAATGCATAAGAGAGAGGTGATAATGGAACAAGGTACTGGAAAAGGAGGGGAAGGACACATAGGAGACCTGGCCTTAACAAGGAGTAGGGACCCTTCATCCTCCAAGATAGGATTGACAAAGGAGAAAATGAGTGAAGATGCTGATTTATTGCGAGTATCTGTTGAAGAGAGTTAAAAGAGTTATTCTAGTTTTTCCCCATGAAATAGTGGGCTTCTTTGCTTTAAATGTGGAGTGGGCTTTTGAGAGAGGGAAAGGTTTGAAGTAATCATTATATGGAATGAGAGGTTTACAAAAACACAGAACTTCACATTTTTCCTGTTGTTTTTTTTTAATGAGTTTCTTAGAGGCAGCATAATATGGTGGAAAGGAAACTGGATTTGGAGCACAGGACTTGGGTTCAAATCCCATTTCTGTCACTTAATTCTTCTGTAACCTTGGGCAAGCCACTAATCCCTTTGGGCCTCAGTTTCTTCATCTGTAAAATGATGGGATTGGATTAGATGGCTCTGAAGTGACTTGCAACTGTAAATCATAGATTTTATGATCCCAAGTAGTTACTTTTACTAGCAAGACACTGTGCTAGTTATGGAGATAGCAGGACAAAAATGAAACAGTAACTATCCTCAAAGAGTTTCCATTCTTTCTTTCAGGAGTGCATAACACTTGCACAGATAAGAGTAATGCAAAGTAGTTTGAGGAAGAAAAGAGCATTAACACCTGGGAAAAACAGAAAAGGCTGTATAACATAAGTGGCAGCTGAATTTAAGATTGAAATAAAAGGATTCTGAGAAGTACAGATGAGGCAAGAGGTTGTTCTAGGCAAGGGAGTAGGGGATTGGACAACTTATATGAATAGGTAGAGGCAGAAAGATGGACTGTCAAGTTTAGGAGCAGCTAGAAGTCTAGTTTGACTGAAATGGAGAATATGTGAAAAGGAGTAATATAAAACAAGATTCTAAAGACAGGTTTTAGCCAAATTGCATTAAGTGCCAGCGTTAAATGCTAGGTTAACAAATTTATATTTTGTTCTACAGTTAATAGGGAGCCATTGAAGTTTTTTTTGAGCAAAGGAGTGGTATACTTCATGTACTGCAAGATTTTTCTCTGCACATCTAAACAAAAATAAGAAGAGATATTTGTCTAGAAATAGTATATACATCTAAACAAAAACAAGAAGAAATATTTGTCTAGGAACAGTATGTACATCTAAACAAAAACGAGAAGATGTATTTGTCTAGAAATAGTACATTAATTCTGAAATTTGGGGTATAGTCTAGGATCTCATATTTTTAATTATAATTTTTAGGTTGTCTTTGTAGATGATGTAAACATGCCAGCTCGGGAAGTATATGGTGCTCAGCCACCAGTTGAATTACTTCGCCAGTGGTTAGATCACTGGAACTGGTATGATCTTAAAGACTGCTCCATGATTAAACTAGTGGACATTCAAATCATGTGTGCCATGGGACCTCCAGGTAAGTTTTCTCTAAATTTGCAATTTAAAAAACAAACAAACATAATATCCTGCAGAGAATATAATTTCCCTAACCCACCTCTCCTCCCACATTTGACAGGTTGGAAGTTCACTGATTCATTTGTACATTGGTTGTATGTGAGCTTTCCTCCCCGCCTCTGTATATGTTTATATGTGCTTGTTTAATGTTTAATTTTTTAATTATAGCTTAACAAACATCAATCAGCATTAACATTTCAGTATCCAGAGAACAACATAAAGGGGTTATATAGGAAACTGTGAATTTCTATTATGTAGTTTTGAAAATCTCCATTAAATTTTAACACAGTAATACCAAAATTGCCCTGCTTATCTGCATCCTCTTTTGAATTTCCAGAATTCTGCTCTTTTCTGTACATTTTTTAATGTTTTACTGGTGCTTCTTTTTTCTTTTTCATCTGCTACTACCCATCAGCTCCCCACAAGTACTCCCATTGATTAATATTTTAATTTACATAGTATCATGATTTATGTTTACGTGATGTGCTAGATATTATCAATTCGTAGATGATTTTCAGTGGCCCTGTTGCCATCACTGAGGCCTAAGCAGAATTGCAAAGTTGACCAAGATTGTTTTTGGAAGCCTTTCTTTATCTTCTTCCTACCTTCTGATACTCATTTTTTCATCCTTCTCAGGCACCCAGCACACTCATGCTGCCTCCTAAGTCTGTCCAAAGCTCATCGTTGTGGCTTCCCTAAAACCTGCTCTTGCTTGGAGCACTCCATTCTTCACAGTTACACTTCTGTTTCCTTCCTTCCCAATTAAAAAAAAAAATCACGTTCCACAGAGCTCAGTTCACCATTTTTTTAAGCTCAGTTAAGTTTTAGCTAATCTGGTTAAAGTGATTCAGAGTAAGTGATCAACAGTATGAATGACCAATAAGCTTAGGCCTCACTCACCATAGGTGTATTTGCAAACAGAAGCTTGTTGACCCAAATATGTATCTAATTGGTGGAATGTATGTGCAAGATATTTTTGACTAGAGATACACTCCCAGTTCTACGGACTCCCTCTAAGCTTCCATCCCCCCTCTTTTTATGCTATTCAGAATAATCATGTCAGGCTGTGGCCACAGGGTTCTACCACTTCTAAAGCCATATTTTCTGAAGAGAGAGCTTAGTTCCTGTCTGGTCTCTGTAAGGGAAGAAAGAGGAAAAAGCTGAGGCTAGAAAACTTCCTGCACGCAGCTAGGCACCAAGCTGTGTTTCTATAGGGTACACATGCACATGACTTCCAAAAGTACGTATGGTACAGTGAAAAGAGAACTGAATTTGGAGTTAAAGGACCGGGAGTAAATTTGACCTTGCCACTTACTGTGGCAACTTGGACAAGTGGCATAAGATCTCTCATCTATGAAGTAGGGCAGGAGTTGGAAGGAAGGCATGAGCAAGGTCCCTTTAGGCTCTCTTTTATTAAATCCATAGATTTAATTCATTCAGTTAACATGATTTTGTTTTGTCATGTTTTTCAGGAATATAACTGCCATGTTACTCAAGGTTCAACTGTACTAATAAAGTATAAGTATACCATTCTTTACACAAACCTGATAGTTGTAAATTTGCATTTTTATAATTTGCATTTACACAAAAATTTATACAAAAGATATATTTTAAAAATCCTTTTCAAAAAGATTTGCCAAAAGATTACTTTAACAAATTTCTCCAGTGTGTACAAAGTATGATGTAATTTTAAAATATTTTCTGAAACAAATATGTATCAATTATATACAGTAAGGTATTAGGTATTTATTTTAAGTATCTGAAGTAGATGTTAAGGCCTCACATTTTGATAATTTATTCTTTTTATAACATTTGATGAGTAAAATTAGGTAATCATACAAACTACTTGATCACATCTCAAGGAAATTCACTTTGTGGGGAGTTTGGAGAATGAGAATATATGCTGAGTTTCTGGCTACATAAATATAGACAAATTGGATTTTGGTCTTATTCACTGGCAGGTTTAAGGGATAATTTGATGATTCTGGTCTCTAATTAGCCATGTAAATGTACTATGAAAAACAAAACTAGTGAATTTGTCTGTTAGGTCTGATTTCCCCTGGAGATTTTAACCTAACCTAAGACAAAGTCCACATAACTGCAGATGCCAATTATTCTGATGAAGTGAAAACAATCCCACAGTCCAAAGTTATCCAGACTCAGTCAACTCTGCTAAAATTGATTAGATGGCTGTTTACCCTTCACTTCAGTCTATGCTGTGTAAATTTTACCATCTGGCAAGTTTCTTCATCATGTAAAATCTTAAAAATTAAATGAGAACTTAGAACCTTTCATTTTATTATTAACATTGGACTTTCTGATATATAGGTGGTGGGAGAAACCCAGTCACACCTCGATTCAAGCGGCATTTTAATGTAATCACCATTAATGAATTTAATGATACTGCCATGTATACAATTTTCTCTAGAATCTTAAACTGGCATTTCAACATTTGGTAAGTAGACTTCTTCCCATGGAGAATTGTAAAATCCATGGATACCCCATGAAACTAGTTTCCTGGAGTTCTAAAATAAGTGGCACAGAATTCATCATGAAGACACCTTAACCATAAATATATGTTAGGTTGGGCTACCCTAGTGGTCCATAACTATGGCCATCTCTCAGATTAACTCAGAGATAATGGTGAAGAAGGAAGCTGTATTGGCTCCTGAGGGATCCCACAAGAACAAAGAGTCAGTCCTTAAAAACTAATCTTCCACCTACACATTTATGATTTCTGGCTCTCCCTTTCTGGTGCGCGCTCTCTCTCTCTCTCTCTCTCTCTCTCTCTCTCTCTCTCTCTCTGGCTCTCTCTCTCTCTCTCTCTCTCTCTCTCTCTCTCTCTCTCTCTCTCTCTCTCTCTCCCTTTCTCTTTGTCTTCCTCCCTTCCTCTCTCTCTTCCCCACCTGTCCCTCCCCCTCTCTCTCAATCACTGGATCTGGAGTCAGAGTACCTCAGTTATAGGCCTAATTCTGTTAATTATTTGGGTGAGTTTAGGAAGCCCTTTAATATCCGTCATTTGTGAAATCAGGAAGAACATTCAAAATCATCTATAAAATCCTTTCCAGCTTTAAATCCTACCATCCTTCTTCTTTTTCTCTTTCTTTTATCAGACCTACCTTCTGACAAATTTTCATCGCAGAGAATTAGCTACAACTGTGCCATAGAAGGAAATATTGCATTATTGGGAAAAGTTCTGACTTCAGGGTCAGGCAGAGTCTGGTTTCTTATCTATTAGTTCTATAGCTCACTATCTTAGTGACCTTGAGTAAGTTACATAAAATGAAAATAGTATATGCCTTACTGATTTTCTAGGATTGCCATGAGTGTAGAGTAAGAGTACAAATTTGAAAAAGCTTTGAAAGAAACAAAATATTATCATTATCATTATTATTGGTATTGGCCCTATTGCTTTGGGAGAGAAAGACTCTGAACTCTTCAGAAATAAATATATCATTACCATCATCAAGTATCTCCATTTTTGTTTTAACAGTACAGTGTACCCTGTGTTCTTGTTATACTTATATTAAGAATATATATATTCTTATGTTATTTAGCTACAGCTTCCCATCAGAGTTTTCAGAATTGACTGACCAGATTGTCATTAGCACTATGGTTGTATATAAGGAAGCAATGAAGAATCTTTTACCAACTCCAACTAAATCACACTACCTGTTCAACCTCCGTGATTTCTCTCGTGTCATTCAGGGTGTTTGTTTGTCAAGACCTGAAAGTACAGAAGACCAAAGTACAATTAAGCGCCTTTGGGTACATGAGGTAAATTTTAATGTGACAGAAGTTTGATGATACTAGGCAAAGATCATTTGTACTGGAACACTGAGATGAAAAATTCAGTCATTCGACTTCACTCATTTAACAAAGATGCCTTGAGTAATAACTATTTGCAAGGTATTGTGCTAGGCACTGTGAGGACACAAGGATGAAGTGTGTAGTTCTCATCGTGAAAACAAAACCTTCAAGTGACAGAAGTTTTCCCTTTTCATTGGAATGTTTTGGTGTGGTATGCATGTAATAAATGTCTGAAATTACTGTTTTTTCTTCTCTGAAATTTCCTCCATCCTTCCTATTGATTCTTAGAATGTAAATGATGCTTCTTACAGTCTCTTTAAAAATATTAACTCTTTTGGTTTGACTTCTAATTAATCTAGCTCTGGAGAAGGAACAATTTTATTATATAAGCTGCTTTTACTAATGTACGTATTCGCGTTGTTGAAGTGTAGCAGTGAGTGGTAATAGAATTGCAGAGCAACCTACTCTTCATTAATGCACAGTGCCTTGTATATATGTGCTTAATGAATATTTCTTATTAAACTGAATTTTCAGATCTTATAGTTTAATGGAGAAAAGACTTATTGTTATTCCTCATTGTGGTATGGAGGTGACCCTTGAATCCTATGTCAGTGGACTATAAGCCCTGGAAAATTTTCCAGTGCTGAAAAGGATACGAGTTTTGTCCCAGTGACCAACCATATTTGCCTTTCCTAGAATAAGCTAAGCTAGCTGACAAATGGAGAGTCCTCCCACTAGCTGACAGGTTTTTTGGCTGTGGCCAAATCAAGAAAACAAAGAAAACTCTGAAATGGCCCTCCCTGTGCATCCCCCCCCCCTTTCCCCATGTTGACAATGATGGAGTGACAGAGAAAAGGGCAATGGGTTCCAAGAATTGCACCATTTTTAGGCTACCTATACATAGTAACTTAACTAGCAGTATGTTAAATATCTCACCTTTGTCCAATGACCAACAAACAACATATCAACCTCTTATTGGAAGAACTGAGCCAAACTGAAAAAAAAATCAATAGATTTTTCTTATGACAAACAAAAGCAGAAGAAAAAAACGTTGTAGCTACATGGAAGGAAGGGTCCAATGTTCTCTTTAGAAAGGTTAATGAAGTTGGTGGACTTGTTTCAAGAAACATTTTGTGAGATGCTTGTTCTTTTTGTCTTAATTTTTTTGTGGTGAGCCTAAGCAAAAAGTTCCTCAAAAAGGTAATTGTAGCTTGTGCAGTAACATCTAATACTGAGGATAAGAAGTTTACGGTGATTTTGCCAAATCGTTTAAACCAAGTCAACTTAGAATTTGATACTTGGTTACCTCAGTGAAAAAAGCTGGGTATAAAAGAGGATGGCAAAAAAATCGTTGGAAAATATGGCTCAGGTTTGAGAAATGAAAGAGGCCAAAAGCTTGTAAATTACTCAGAGGTCTCATGTCTACCAGAAAAGTGTTGCAAGACTAGACATGGCAAGGGAAGGGAATAAGCATGTATTAAGTGGCTATTATGTTACCAAGCTGTCTCATTTGATAAAGCAAATGACTCTCCACACAAAATTCAAAACAATGAAATTGACTGCCTCTTAATAATTAGGAAGTAAATGGTTGTATTCGAATCAGATGCCTATATTACTGTCAAACCAGTAACTAATTAGAGTGAAGGTCAAAATCAACATCAAATTATGAAACGTGGTCAGTCTGACTTTATTCTATTGAGCCATTGATGCTGAAAATTGAGAAATAGAAAAAAGCCAAGATATTCCCCTGTAGTATCACCATTTCTTAGAAAAAGTCTTAATCAATATAAAATCATGGAGGATTAAAAGAAGCCCAGACACAAACTTATTCAACAAATACACAGTATCGTTGCCACGTCGTGAGAGATTGAGGCCTAGGACAACACTATTTGGAAGACAAACTAATTTATAAAATACTACTGAGGAGCATGGTGATATATTATGAGCAATATTTCTTTTTGGAATAGCAAAAAGCAGAAGTAAAAAAAAATTCACAGAAACTTGGAGACCAAAATAATGACAACTCACATTTATATATTACTTTGAGCTTTGCAATGTGTTGTATTTGCATTCATTATCTCATGTAATGCTCAATGAAACACAATATCCCAAGAGCATGCATGTAAGGAACTAACTGAAGGACGACGAAGAATTGTAGCATGGGACAAATAGGTCAGTATTTATTTGATGGTCTGTTTTCATCAGAATCAACAAAGGAACCACCCACCACACTTGGACCCTCAGTGTACTATACAAAAAAGTAAAAATGGCTTTTATGGAAGAGTAGCTGAACAAAACAAAGAGCAAACTGAAGAAGTCTGTACTGGAGTATATAATCTTGGAAACAATGAGGAATTGCTTTACAGGTATCTCAAAGAGGGAAAGTTGTAAGCTCCATGAGAACAGGGATGACATTTTATTCTTTTTAAAAAATGTCTCAGCATATTTCCTTGGATTATAGTAAATTTTCAATAAATATTTTGAATTAATATTATAATCTATAATAATTATACTAATAAATACAAAGTGAAAAATTAAGTACACATTTTAGTTTAGGCTTAATTTTTATTTAGAAACTCTTGCTTGTACATTTAATGACTTGGATTACCTATTATGATTTTATTAAAGTTTTCAGATTTTATTTTAATTAAGGTGAGATATTTTTATGGACTCAAATTCTTAGAACTTTTTACTTCCCATTTAACTGATACTCAGATTATATCTATATGATTCCAAAACAGTTAATTGGTACATTCAATTCATTGGCCAGTGCTATGTAGACAAAAACTAGACTGAGTATATTTTTGATGTTCAGCATTTTTTGTAAGGACACAGAGGCATGGCGCTAGGTAAAATTAAGTGAGTCAGGTCATATACCATCACCTATTAAAATTCTTCTAACAAATAACCTCAGAAAGCACAGATCAGATACATTATATCCTCTGGTCAACCTCTTTTTGGTGCTTAATGTGCTTAATGGCATTTTTGTAGGTTTAGTCACAGATGCATGAGAGAAACCAAGGGATACAGTTGTCCCCTGGTTTTTCTTCCTGCAAGAGAGGAGTCCAAGAAGAGCATAAGAAGAGCATGTAGTTACCAGTGATCCCTTGATTGTTAAGTCTAATGGCCTTTTCTCAATCCTGACCTTCTTTTGACCTCTCTATAGCTTTTTGATGCCATTGATCACCTCAGTGTCCTTTGCTAATTCTTTATCCATGTCATGCTCATTTATAGTGATTGTCCCCCAAAAGGCTCTGTATGGGTTCCTTTTAGTTCTATGCTATCTCACTTGGTGATCTTATCAGCTCCTGTGGGTTAAATTATCATCACTAAGCAGATGATTCCTAAATCTATACATCCATCTCTAGGCTTTCTTCTGAGAGATAGTCATGTACCACTAACTGCCTCCTGTTTAACTCATCTCAAAATGGATGTTCCATAGACTTCTCCAGTTTAACATGTCCCAACAAGAGCTCATTATCTTTCTCCAAGAAACTCTCCCCTCTTCTGAGCTTCCTTACTACTGTTGAGGACACTTCCATTCTCCCAGTCATTCAGACTCACAACCTCTGTGTCACCTTCTCCTCTTCATTCTTGCTCACTCTTCATATCCGTATGATTGCCAAATCTTTGTCATTTTTACCCTCACATCTCTCATATGTCCCACCCTACTTCTCTCCATTCACACAGTTACAATGCTAATTCAGGCCCTCATTCCTTCTCACCGGGACTATTTCTAATTACATTCTAACTGGTCCTTCTTCCTGGCTTTCTTCCATGCCTGGAATACTGTGTCCTTGACCTCTACCTCTTAGCTTCCCTGACTTCCATTAGGACTTAGCTCAAAGTCCATCTTCTGCAGGGGGCTTGCCCTAGTCTACCTCCTACCCACCATCCATCCCCAATGGCTGCTAATGTTTTTCCCTGTCCGATTATCTTCCACCTACTCCATAGATATCTTATGTATATCTAATTTATACATTGCCTCTTCCACTAAAAAATAAGCTTGGAGGCAGGGTCTATTTTTCACCTTCTTTGTATCCACAATGATTAATAGAGTAGCTGGCTCATGATATGTGTTTAATAAATGCTTGTCAACTGACTGGTTCACTTTCAGGGAACTGTTATGAAAGTCTGACCTGCCTTTCTATTGTTCTGCTTACATAATGTTGAGCTGAGTTCCCTTTATTGTAAAGGTCCTGGTCACAAGCATTATTTAGTAACAGTGGTTATCCTATCTCCTTTTGTTAAGTATCTTTCTGACTATACTACTCTCTTCTATACCTTCTATGATCTAGTTATACTGCACACTCACTATTCTCACACGATTCTCCATCTTCCCACTCTATTTGCACTGGCTGCCCTTCATGACTACACTACTTCCTTACCTCCAGCTCCTAATTTCTTTAGCTTCCTTCAAGGCTTGGCTTAATTTCTCCCTTCTGCAAGAGGCCTCTCCTAGTCCTCCATCCTACCACCCACCCACCATTTCTGTACCACTTTACCTTCTAATTGCACTTTATGTAGCTAGTATGTACAGACTTATTTACGTACTGTAGCCCCCATTAGGATTTGAGCTCATTGGGAGCAGAGACTCTGGTTTTTGCCTTTCTTCATAATACCAGTACTTAGCACAGTGCCTGACACACAGTAAGGGCTTAATAAATGTTATTAACAGAATAACTGACTAAATACTTTAGGTGCATATAGCTTTGGGCTATATAGAAATATCAACGGTTTTTGCAGGTACAATTAGCCACACTTTTCTTGCTTCTTCTGTTTTGCCTATCAGGATGTTTATATTTGGCTCCTTCCCCCTTCATTTTACACTTCACCTTTTTCACTAATTTCACCAAGATACCCAATACCCATGCACTTTCCCCAACTCCTCAGGAGTGCCCGTTCTCTTCTTCCATTCAATTTCATTCTCCCTGAATACCACTTCATTTTTTATACTTTCCCTTTTCCTTTCTTCTCCACTCTTCCATTAAAATTCCCCTGTCCTTTGTCTCATTCTATTATGGTCTTAGTAAATGACTGGCTGGATAATCGATGAGATGACTCATCTAATCATTTAGCAAGGCCATGAACAAATCAGACTAAAGACATTATTAAGTGCTTCCTGGGTGCTTACAGAGCATTGTGCTAGTGCTGGGATGGATACAAAGATTAGGTGCTAGCATGAAGTTTACGTTGTAGTGACAGTCATTTATTGTACACTAATTCCTGTTATTATGTAACTTGTAAGTTCCTCAGGGCCAGGGACTGTTTGCTCTTTGTTTTGGTATAACTTATACCTAGCAGAGTTCCCTGTACATGATAAATGCTTAATCAGTGTGTGTTGGATTAAATGAGGTGTTCTGAATAAATGAATTTCCCAGATACCTAACATTGAACCTTTTTTTGACAGAAATGTTTATAAGATAATTACACAAAAATTCGCCTTTTTAAAAACAGAACACATTGAATAATTTATCTTTTTTGGCTCTTACTCTCTGACTTGGCTACTATGATTTAGGATCAATAAATAAGAGGCCAGAGACTTGTAGAATACTCATGCCTTGTAGAAGCTTCATGCATCTACAGCAGCAATACCTTTATTCAAGAAGAGAATCAGAAGGCATTGGTCTTGGTCTTCTCTGGCAACATTTGAAGAAATAAAATTAACAGTATCTTAACAGAAAAAAAATAAATGGTTATAGATACTACAATCATTTAAGTTAGTTATGAGGAGTCATATCATCAGTTAGTGAGAGTAAATGTCAAAGAAAATGTCAAATTAGGGGGATGGGGGAAAGATAGAGATGAAAATATGCTGTGGTATTATAGCAGCTCTGGCCTGGCCTGTTAAGCAAGCTATCAATCCAGAAAAATTTTGAGCTGAAAAAAAAAGGGGGGACAATATTAAGACACTGAATCTACTGGTCACAGTTTATTAAAAGAGTTTCTAAAAAAGAAGAGAATCTAAAACAATTACAGCATTGAAAAGGATGGAAGAACCTAAGAGAGTGAATTTTAATCTTCTTGCCAAGTAGAGACATGGCAGCCAAGGGAAACATCAGTGGAGAGTACAAACACATTTATAAAACATTTTGGACAAGTATGACAGAAGCTGAGCAATGTCATCAAACAAAGCAAAAAGTAGTCAAGAAGAAAGTGAGCCTGCAGAGAGCTTGATGTGGGATCCAGCTAGTCTAGATTATTCCAAGAGCATTTGTGAAACTGAAAGGCACACAACAAATGCGTGAAATGCAATAGATCTGCCATATTTCTGTAGTGATCTATTTTTCTTTGCAGTGATATGTGGAACAACAATGATTAAATTGTGCTATCTCAGTACCAATATACTATTTGAAGCAATATCAATGTCACTTAGATAAAACTGGAAAGAGAAATTGGACCTAGAGCAAATAAATTCTTGAGGACACAAAATTTTAAGATACTCAGAAATCAATTTTTATTTTTATTTTTAATTAGTGCAATAAAACAAACATTTCCATAACAGTAGAATTAAAAAGATGATTTGCATTAAACTGCAAATCTATTATGTATAACTTGCTATTCCTTTTAAATACATAATAATGTTATCATGTAAATTCCTTTTTTTCCTTTCCCCTCCCACTCAGCTACCATTAGACATAAATATGTACATATATGTAAAATCATTCTATACATATTTCTATTTATCAGTTCTTTTTCTGGATGCAGATAGCATCTTCCTTCATAGGTTCTTTGTAGTTAATTTGGCTATTTATAATAGCCAAAATGACTTATGCATGTTCTTAAAACAATATTGCTGTTACTGTATACAATATTCTCTTGGTTCTGTTCATTTTCCTCTTCATTATTTCATGCAGGTCTATCCATGTTTTTCTAAAATCAACAAGCTCGTCATTTCTTATAGCACAGTTGTATGCCATCATTAAATCAATTTTAAAGATATCTCAGTGAAGTGAAGATTCCAAAAGGATGAAAAAATAATCAGAAATAGTGCTTCTACCAAAAAAAAGTGACTATGAAGCTACCAGTATCTACTGACTCATATTCCTGCTTTCTTATCGCTAAAAAGGTTTATAAAATTAGTTTATACATGCATCAGTGGTGAAGTTCTTCAAATGCTTCCGTTTGCAGATGATTCATTCCTATTAATTGCATCAACCTTGGAACCCTACAAAGACTCCTCAATTAAACACGCAGGGATGCAAAGGAGATTGGTCAAACCATCCATACTAGAAAAATAAAGTAATGAAATTAATTTTGGCCAGATGACATGTCTCCGGGTGACATGTCCTGTTGAGTTTGCATGTGTTGGAGACAGAGGAAGAGTAGGAGAGAGGGGGCAATGTAGTGTTTAGAGAGCTTCCTGGTTCAAGTCCTACCTCCAACATTTTGTCTATGTGACCCTGAGAGATACTCCTATCACCAATTCTAATCTCTGTTTATGGTACTAATGTATCGCTCTTCTTTTTCTCTTCTTCTCTGTATCCTTTGCCTATTGTGTCTTTCCTGGTTCTCTATTTAAGAACAGAGAGTGACTTTTAGTCATTGCCAGTTAATAAGAGCGTTCATTTCTTCTGGTCATCAGATTGACCAAGCATAGTGCAACCTATTTTTTATTTCCATTTTTACTTATAGTATAAGGGTTATGATTAAATATCTTTAAATCTTTTAAAAATTTCCTCAGAGTTTTAGGTCTTGATAGAAAGTTGTACTTTGATATAGGATTGTCAAGAGACCTTGGGTTCTAGTTCCAACTGTGCTAATAAATATGTAGCTTAGGACACGTCTTCCTTAGTCCTCAGTTTCCAGATCTGTGCAAAGTCTTTGACTAGATATGATCTCTAAAGGCGATTAGAGTTCTAACCACATATTAACCTAGGAATTAATGATTTTATTTTCAGCATTTGTGAACATATACTCACAAATTTTATATTTTGAGATAATTGGTAAATGCTTATGTTTATTTGTGTATACTTTAAATTAAATATCAAGTTAGCACTATGGAGGTCTGCGATTTCATCAATGTGTTCCATTTATTCAACAAAGATTTCATGAATTAAAAAATTCATCACCTAGTGGTCAGCCTTCTGCTTATGAGCCAGCCTTCCCATACTTAATAATCTGGCTGTTGAATGACAAGACACATGTTTGTCACTAGGCCTATACTAGCCTTTCTATAACTTGGTAAGACCTACTGGATCTTTCACTCAGCTGAAGTGATCTTAGGAAACCCAAGGTCACTTCCAAACCACAGTGAGGTACTTGAAAAGAAATTTAGTGGGGAAAATGTTCCTTTAAACCTATGGGAATTTTGTTGAATTTTTCCATGATCCTTTCTTTAGATTAACCTTATTAAAGTACCAATAAAACAAAATAACAATATTTGATACTGAATATTTTCTTTTTTATTATTTATTATTTAGGTACTTCGAGTATATTATGATCGTCTACTAGATCACACAGATAGAGCTTGGCTTGTGGGTCATATTGAGAAAATGATAGAAACTAAAATGGGAGAAAATTTTCATGAGCTTTTTAAAGCTTTGGACTTTAATGGTGATGGAGTGGTGGAAGAAGATGACTTACGCAGTTTAATGTTTTGTGATTTCCATGATCCCAAAAGGGAAGACACTACTTATAGGGAAATCAGTGATGTGGACAATCTACGAGTTGTGGTTGAAGGTCATCTTGATGAATATAATAATATGACTAAAAAAACCATGCAGCTTGTATTATTCAGGTTTGCCATAGAACATATAAGCAGAATTTCCAGGATTCTTAAGCAACCTCGAAGTCACGCTCTTCTGGTTGGTGTTGGAGGCAGTGGTAGGCAATCAGTCACCCGGTTAGCTGCCCATATGTCTGATTATACAGTTTTCCAGGTTGAAATATCCAAAAGCTATGGTACTCATGAGTGGCATGAAGATTTAAAAGTCGTCTTAAGGAAATCATCTGAAGGAGAGATGCAAGGTGTTTTCTTGTTTACAGATACACAGATTAAAAAAGAATCATTTCTGGAAGATATTAACAATTTGCTAAATGCAGGGGAAGTTCCAAATCTTTTTGCAGTAGATGAAAAACAAGAAATATGTGAAAAAATGCGTCAGATAGATCGCCAGCGGGATAGAACAAAGCAAACAGATGGTAGTCCCATAGCTCTTTTTAACATGTTCATTGATCGCTGTCGAGATCAACTCCATGTAGTCCTGGCCATGAGTCCAATTGGAGATGCATTCCGTAATCGTCTTCGAAAATTTCCAGCTCTTGTTAATTGCTGCACCATTGACTGGTTTCAGGTATTGTTTTATAAATTTTAAATTTTCATGTTCATCTGTAGAAGCTCAAGTCTTCTTTGTGTTATAGTTTCCTATCACATAAAAGTCATTTTAGCAAAATGTCCTGGTAAGGTAAAGCCAAAATTAAAAAATGTTTTCTCAGATTCTCATCTGAGAAATCAAGATAATAAGGAAATTATCCACAAATCCCTTTTTAATCACAAAAGTTACTATATTAACAAAAATTTCACTGAGTATAAATATGCAAAAATAATTACCCTAATTCTCCCTTTTGTCCCAGCTATATAATTTTCCAAGAAAATTTTCTCTTGGGTGTTTATGTGTAAAGATGGGGAATATCACTTCCAATTCCTAAATAATCTGATGAAGCCTGTTTGCAGCTATCCCCTGGGTTTCATGACCCTACCACCACTTAAAAACTTGGTACTGTTTCTTGTACATATGTCCTCAGGAACATAGTTGTTTGACACTTCCCCAATCTCTAATTTTGTATATCCCTTGTGGTATTGTTATAAGAATAATGATACATTTCAAGCAATCTTTGTAAGTGCAAAACAAGCTGCTATAAGCTGATTAACATTCCACTGTGGACCAACTATATGCAGTAAATAATTGTAGGCATTTAAAGTAGCTACAGAATTCAGCTTTTACTGTAATTCCTTAATTTGAAAACTCTATCAATATATGCCTTCTAAAACATCAGTTGTCATGACCCACAACCTTCCTGTACAGACTTAAGGATAGGTGCCCTTACCTCTACTGGTAACATGCTAATCCTACCCAAGTTAGCCCTCATGACCCACTGAACAGTCTTCCTGACCCCATCTATTCTAAGGACCACTCCCTGCCCTCTTGTCCACTTACTGAACAGATCACTGGTTTATTGTTAGAAACAGATCCTTATATTCTTATTCCCTATTTATTATGTCTGGGATTCTGCATACTTAAACACCTTGTCTCCTGACATTAGTCCCATCATATTTGATGTCAGTTCTTATGGCTAATCTCTCATTGTCCATTCAGCTCACTTAATTTGCCAGGTTTGCTGACATACATATCACTTTATATTTGAAGCATGTTAAAAAAAAAGAGAGAGATGGATAAGTGTAGGTATAGTGTATACAACTATGCATAAATATGTATGAGCTGATAACACTAAACACTAGTATGATGCCCTAGACATAAAATTAGAAATATAATGACAATGACTAAGGCCTAAGGGGGAGAGAGAGAAACAGAGAAGCCAGTACCAAAAAATAGCAAAAGCACAAATTTTTTCTGCCCCATCCTTTTTATTCTCCTAAAGATTATAACCATGTTTTCCATGAACAGCAGTCTCTCACTAGGTACCTAATCTATCAAGTCATCCTATTGCTAAAAGTGCTACTCCCCGGTAGAAACTAAGATTCAGTTTTGTTCCTTTTTATCCAGTCCACCTTTAACTTCTCCAACTAGGAATTGTCCCAAAAACAAGGCCAAATAATTTCACCAAGGTTTTCTCCTAAATAGTAGACTTGTGGACCCAGCCACACCATAAAAAGAATATTTTTATTGTTACATAGAGAGAAAGCTGAGTAATAATAATTCTGCTAATACAAGTAAGCTTACAATTAGGTTTTCAATCAAAATAGAGACATGTTTATCCATAAATTATTACTAGTTACATTGATGCAAGTATTTATTTAAATTTTCAGTAAAAAATTCATATAACTGTATTCAGAAAATCAAGTGTCATTAATGCTAATAAAATTAAATTTTGTTCTATGGAAGAAAAATATTGAGAGTTTTGTCAAGATTTTCTTAAATTAGATAAAATTATTGTTGTTCAGTTGTTTCAGTTGTGTCTGACTCTTTGGGACCCCATTTGGGGTTTCTGTAGCAAAGATACTGAAGTGGTTTGCCATTTCCTTCTGTAGCTCATTTTACAGATGAGGAACTGAGGCAAACAGGGTTAAATGACTTGGACAGGGTCATGCAGCTAGTAAGTGTCTGAGGCCACATTTGAACACATGACTTCCGGCCTGGCACTCTATTACCCTGTGTCAGCAGGCTGTCCCAATTTTATTGATAAAAGTTTTTATTTAAATTTTTAGTAAAAAAAAAACTATATCCAGGAACTCAAGTATTATTAATGCTAATAAAATTAAAATTTGTTCTTTAGAAGAAAAATATTAAGCATTTTGTTAAGATTTTCTTAAATTAGATGAAGTACTACATTTTTTATCTTAAAATTAGACATGGCCTGAAGATGCACTACAGGCAGTTGCCTCACGCTTCTTACAAGATATTGAAATGTCAGAAGAAACACGAAATGGCTGTATTGATATGTGTAAAAGCTTCCATACTTCCACTATTGAGTTATCCGAATCCTTCCATTCTGAACTTCAAAGGCACAACTATGTGACTCCTACTTCTTATCTTGAGTTAATCTCCACATTCAAAACTTTACTGAAAAAGAAAAGGAGGTAAGAATAAAATTTTACTTTGTTAAATAATCTAAACTCATATGTATATGTTTGCCTATATGTGTACATATATATAAATATAAATTTACTACAAATAACTGTTTAGCTCATAGATTATAATGTAATGTTTACCCTCCTATGTGTGGCTTCTATCATGCCGCTTTGATTTAATATTTTATAAATTGTTAGATGAGTTAAATGAAAAGTTCAATAAATATAATTATTTATTTTGAAATGAAGATGAATAATATATTTAGAAATAAGGCAGAGGGAGAAATAGAAGGGCAGGATATTATGATCAGAGAGGAGCTTTTCAGAATTCAAGATCTTGAGCATGGTCTATTTTGAGATGATGGTGAGATCTAAAGCATGACTAGCCCTATAGGTGACTTTAAGTACAATAATAAGCAGTACTGAATAGTGAGAGGGCAAAGAGATAAGCGAATAAGAGACAATGGAATGAGTCTAGGGTAAAAGATGATGCTTTATTAAACTGATCAAAACCATGAAGAGTGGAGTTAGGACAGAGATCGATTTTAGATGGAAGTCCTAAAGAGAATAAATAAGAGTTTTAGAAGGAACAAACCAGAAAGAGGGATGGAAAGATTGAAGACAAGGTCATGGAAAATAATTTCCTCCTCGAAAAATTATTATGTAAGTGTTGATGAAAATCTCAAAGATTGCCCATCATGTGCTGCCTTAAACAAAAAACAAACAAAAAAAAAACAAAATAATTTTAAAAAGACAATTGTAATGAGAGGCAGCAGTATTTAGAATGCTAGACTTGAAATCAGGAAGACATGGGTTTAGAGCCTTCTTCAGTCACATTAGCAATATGACCCTGGTCAAGTCACTTACCTCTCTTGGACTTAGTTTCCTTATATGTAAAATGAGAGTAGAAGACTTAATGGTCAGCTCTAAATATATTATCCTGTGACCTTACAAAAGACTGAGAAACTCAGGAGTAACTGAAATAATATTTTATGAGCATAAATTAACAATGGGGGTGATGAATGACATTTGTAGAAAGCTTACAGTATAACTGATCTTATTTTCTTCTGGTTGCTTTCAGTGAGGTAATGAAAATGAAAAGGAGGTATGAGGTGGGCTTAGAGAAATTGGACTCTGCTGCATCACAAGTAGCCACAATGCAATATGAGTTGGAAGCTCTGCAGCCTCAGTTGAAGGTGGCTAGCAAGGAAGTTGATGAGATGATGGTGATAATCGAGAAAGAGTCCATAGAAGTTGCCAAAACTGAAAAGATAGTGAAAGCTGACGAAGCCGTAGCAAATGAACAAGCTATGGCTGCTAAAGCCATCAAGGATGAATGTGATGCTGATCTAGCAGAAGCCTTGCCAATTTTGGAATCGGCTCTAGCTGCTCTTGACACTCTTACAGCCCAGGTAAAGCTAATGGTGCAATATGTATGCATTTACCTTTGTGAAAACTAACTTTATGGGGCAGCTAGGTGGTGCAGTGGGTAGAGCACCAGCCCTGAAGTCAGGAGGACCTGAGTTCTAATCCAGCCTCAGACCAAACACTTGACACTTACTAGTTGTGTGACCTCGGGCAAGTCACTTAACCCCAAATTGCCTTAAAAAAAAAACCCTAACCTTAATAACCAAATAAAATAATTTAACATTTGTTTCCCTAAAGTTTGGTTGGTTCTTAGATATCTGTCTCCTTTTTGTTTGTACTTCTAAGTCTGTTGTTAAAACAAATTGAATATTTGAAGGCAGACTTTACTGTCTACTTTCATTCAGAGTTACTGTCATGCTGTACTGAATCTGCCATCACTACTTGTGTTTCTGTTATAAATTTTATCATGAACTGACTTGTTTCTGACCCATTTCAACAAAGCTCCATCAGTCCCAGCAGCTGCTGCCTCAGGCCCAGGAAAGGGATCCTCTCGGTGGATGTGTGCATGTGTGTGTGTGTGTGTGTGTGAGAGAGAGAGAGAGAGAGAGAGAGACAGAGAGACAGAGACAACATTTACTAAAGCAGAAGGGGTAGATATTTATATTAAGTAAACAGGCATTTATTAAGCACTTACTATGTTCCAGGCCTTGTGCTAGTCACTGAGGATACAAAGACAAAAAACTTGAGATAGTCCTTGCCCTCAAGGAGCTTATATTCTACTGAAAGGAGGTTAGGACATTTTTAGTTTTGTTACCACTACCTGCTGATTTCCCTTGGGCTCTGTTTCCTTGTTGAGGTTACCAACTTCACTTGTGGAACATTTTTGCACCTCACTTATTTTTGTCAGAACCTGTATAGGTGCCTCTCCTTTCTTCCATGTCTTTCAGTTCTTGCCCCCATTTATTTGTACTTTCAGCTTTATTCTTTCTTCCACTAAAGACTGGGAAGGCAGCATTTAGAATTTGAGAGCTAGAGCAGGATAAGGATGAAACTTCTAGCTTCTATGCCTAGGTCTTTTTTTTTCTACCTCTCTGATTTTGACCCTTTTATCATAGTTGAATGAGTCAGTCAGGAGTTGGGAGTAATAGTGAAATTTTCCTCTTTCCACAAGACAGGATCAATATCAAGAATCATTTTTTGGGGGCAGCTAGGTGGCACAATGGAACACCGGCTTTGAAGTCAGAAGGACCTGAATTCAAATCCGGCCTCAGATACATAACAAATACTAGCTGTGTGACTTGGGGCAAGTCACTTAACCCCAACTGCCTCACACACACAAAAAAATGAAACAAAACAAAAAGAACAATATTTGGGGAAGATGTTGCCATTTTCTCAGGATCCAGTTTCCGTCTATGATCTGACCTAGTCACCCTTAGATATACAAGCCAGGAGATGAAAGTAAAACAGTGCTACAGGTTCAGGGCTGAGGCTTTGGTTAAGTCAAAGGGCTAGAGGGCCTCGAGGCTGCAGGTTCCGCACCCCTGGATTAGGATAAGATGGTTCTGTATTCTTTATCATCTCCTATTAGTTTACTTGCTCTAAATTCAGCCATTGGGTGACCAATTTCTATTTCTTCCTAGTTCAATTTTACATTATAATCCGTGTTAACCCTTCTATATTTTCAGTTTTCTCCTGTAGGAACTGAAACTATAGGAATTTAGCCCTTTTCTCACTAGGAATCCTTGCTATTTTTGTCTGATTCTTTCTTTCTCTTGATTGACTATTTCATCCTTCTCTTCTGTTCCTAAATTGTCTTTCTTAATATTAAATGGTAATTATGATACCTGATACTCATTGATCTCCCAAGAATCTGGTTTGTTATTATAATAGATAGTAACAGGTCCTCAATGTAAATATCATTACATTAGCTTATATCCACATGTGCCTTATAACTTGCAAAAATTTTCAAATGGATTTTCACGGATTTGTTGATTTAAAAGCCAATATATGTAAATAAGAGGTTGTACAGATGCATTAAGTAGGAATTTGAATCAGGACTTAAAACTCATGGATATGTCTTCCTGTGCAACATTCTATCTTAGTGGCTAGAACAACTTTTATTTGTAGGCTAACACAATGAATTAGAAATTCACACCAGTAGCTTTATATTTAATTACTGATGTAATATGTTTGGCAAAGAGATAGGGTATCTAAAGAAATTCAATTGTAGGGCAAGTGGATAAGAGAAGATGAGATTTAAGAGTAGGTAGGCAATTTAAAACCAGTTTTTATTTTAGATTATGGGGGAAGCACAGTTTCTATTTTTATGTAATCTGAAAATAAGAACAAGTTATGGATAGTTTTGTCAGACTATTTCTTCAGTAGTAATTGAAATGTTTTTATTTAAAGGATATTACAGTGGTAAAATCCATGAAGAGTCCACCTGCTGGTGTCAAGATTGTTATGGAAGCTATATGTATCTTGAAAGGGATCAAAGCAGATAAAATTCCTGATCCATCAGGCTCAGGAAAAAAAATAGAGGACTTCTGGGGTCCAGCCAAAAGACTACTTGGTGATATTAGATTTCTGCAGTCACTTCATGAATATGACAAGGATAACATACCTCCAGCATACATGAATATCATTAGGAAAAATTATCTGCCAAATCCTGACTTTGTTCCAGAAAAGATTAGAAATGCTTCCACAGCAGCAGAAGGTCTATGCAAATGGGTTATAGCAATGGATTCCTATGACAAGTAAGTCCTAGCATGAAAACGTATTGTCATGTTATTTCTAGGGCCTTTTTTTCTTTCAGATTGATTAACTTGTTAAAGATTGTAAATGTTTTAGGCTCATGGAAGAGTCTTCTGTGCCTAATATTTCATAATCTCACATTTTTAAATAGAGAACAAGTTTATACATATTAAGCATAAATAGTACAACACATAGAAAATATGTAAAAAAATATTTTGGTCACTATGTTGAGAAACATTTCAGCAAAATACAGCAAGAATTCTTAAAGTAATTTCTTCAAAAAAGCAAAAATATAAACTTCATTATCAAAGGATAGGCCTTCCTTAGAAAATCCATATTAATTTCTTCTTTCTCTTTGAGGGTTTAGCTATCTCTGAGTCTTTAATTTTCCTTATGCTAATCCCTTATAGAGAACTTCTTCCTTCCTCCTTATTTCTATTTCCATGTGAACTGGCTTCCTTGGCCATCTGCAAGGACTGTTGAGCCTGTTGTATGTGGTAATTTGAAGCCACATATCTGTGCTTATTTATGTTGCTCAATATAATCCTATCTAATAGTTATTTCTTTTAGCCACTACAGTGCTCAGGTTCACGGGTTCCTTCCTTTAAAAATTGCATAATAGATGAGAGTGAGGAGTATGATAACTAGGTAGCTTGTTTCATAATAATAGTAAAAGTTTTTGGAGTAACTCATGATCTACCCAGCAATAATGAATCTGGGGGTGGAAAGTAATAATAGCTCTGCTTTTCCTCATTTCTTCTCTACCTTTCCCCACTCTGGCCAACTCATTGGAAAATGAGGAAGATGGACTAGATTGCCTGTCTATAAAATCTCTTCTAGCTGAAAAAAAAGTCCCATGACCCTATGAACATCTATGAAAATTACTTTGAAGATAAGATAAAATATGTCACATTCTATCCTTAGCCAGCAAAGTGGCTTTCCTAACTCACTATGCGCACAAAATTGTGTTAAAATAGTAGTGAGAAATTGGGCATAGTCCAGCCCATTGTCTCAACCAGTTCCTCATTTGACTGACAGCTTATACTTGCAATATGGCAGACTGAGGCTAGGGATGCAGTCCATAAACATAGAAGAGAAGATGCAAGTAAGTGGACAAGGCTATGATATTGGCCTTACCAGCATCATTTCTTCCTTGATCAACTAATGTAACTGTCCACAGACATGGTAACACTATAGGTTGAGTAGTAAGCACATTCTTCACTCCTTCTTATTTTGTATGCTAACATATATAGAATATTAAATTAGATACTTTGATGACAAGTCAGTTGTAGAAATAGTTTGGAATTTTATTTTGGAGAATGAGAAGAAGTCAATTTGAAAATGCATGCTATAGGGGCGTGGAGCCAAGATGGCAGAGTGAAAGCAGTGACTTGCTTGAGCTCTCCTCCAAACCCCTCCAAATACTCATAAAAAAAATGGCTCTAAACAAAGTCTAAAGCAGCAGAACCCACAAAAAGACAGAGTGAAGCAAATTTCCAGCCCAAGACAACCTGGATAATTGATCAGAAAGGTGTATCGCGCCAGGCTAGGAGCGCAGCGCAGCATGGGTGCACAGGCTGCAGTGAACCTGGAGCAGGCCTCAGAGGACTGAATCGTGGGCAGCTGTGGAGGTTTCCAGACTCCTCAATCCACCAATGCCAAAGACAACTTAGAAGGTCAGTGGGAAAAGTCTGTTTCTGTCAGTGCTGAGAAAGGAAGGTGGGGTTTCAGCTCCATTCCCCAAGAGCGTGGCCCTGGGGGGGACAGCTGCTTCCCCAGTTTCCGGCTCACAGACTGAGGGGGAATCCAGTGGCTGATCAGAGAGGGATTGCAGGGATCTCTTTGCCAGTGCTGAGGCAGGAATCTCTTGCTTTGCCCGTGTTTGGATCTGGTACACAGTTCTGGGCGGCAGTGCTGGGGTGAGGAGGAACACTGGCATGGTGGAGCTTGGAGTGGCTGTGGAAAGGAACTGGTCCTCACAGTTACAGGACAGAAAGGAATACTTGTGGTCACAGGCCAGGAAAGGAGTAAACACCTCGCCCCTTATCATACCACCTTGGAAGAACTGAAAACTTACAGGTCCCTACAAGTATCTCTGAAAACAGCTATACAAACCCCTGAAGCTTGGGACAATACATTCTCCACATTGAAAGCAGACTCTTACCTTAACAAGGAGTTTAAAACTCAAGTAATTGGCTGGGATCATGAGCAAGCCACGCAAAAAGAGTCAGACCATAGAATCTTACTTTGGTGAAAAAGAAGATCAAAATACATATAACCAGAAGAAGACAACAAAGTCAAAGCTCCTACATCCAAAGCTTCCAAGAAAAATATGAATCTGTCCCAGGCCTTGGAAGGGCTCAAAAGGGATTTTGAGAAGCAAGTAAGGAGAGTAGAGGAAAAACTGGGAAGAGAAATGAGAGTGATGCAAGAAAATCATGAAAAACAAGTCAGCAGCTTGCTAAAGGAGACCCAAAAAAATACTGAAGAAAATAACACCTTAAAAATAGCCTAACCCAAATGGCAAAAGAGGTCCAAAAAGCCAATGAGGAGAAAAATGCCCTAAAAAAAAAATCGGCCAAATGGAAAAGGAAGTCCAAAAGATTACTGAAGAAAATACTTCCTTAAAAATTAGAATAGAGCAATTGGAAGATAGTGACTTTATGAGAAATCAAGACACTGTAAAACAAATCCAAAAGAATGAAAAATTAGAAAACAATGTGAAATATCTCATTGGAAAAACAACTGACCTGGAAAATAGATCCAGGAGAGAGAATTTAAAAATTATTGGACTATCTGAAAGCCATGATCAAAAAAAAGAGCCTAGACATCATCTTTCAAGAAATTATCAAGGAAAACTGCCCTGATATATTAGAACCAGAGGGCAAAATAGAAATTGAAAGAATCCACAGATCTCCTCCTGAAAGAGATCCCCAAAGGAAAACTCCTAGGAATATGGTAGCCAAGTTCCAGAGTTCCCAGGTCAAGGAGAAAATATCACAAGCTGCCAGAAGGAAATAGTTCAAGTACTGTGGAAACACAATCAGGATAACACAAGATTTAGCAGCTTCTACATTAAAGGACTGTAGGGCATGGAATATAATATTCCGGAGGGCAAAGGAGATAGGATTACAACCAAGAATCACCTACCCAGCAAAACTGAGTATAATCCTTCAGGGGAAAAAATGGTCATTCAGTGAAATAGAGGACTTTCAAGCATTCTTGATGAAAAGACCAGAGCTGAATAGAAAATTTGACTTTCAAATACAGGACTCAAGTGGAACATGAAGAGGTAAACAGGAAAGAGAAATCATAAGAGACTTATTAAGATTGAACTGTTTACATTCCTGCATGGAAAGATGATATTTATAACTCATGAGACCTTTGTCAATATTAGGTTAGTTGGAGGAAAAAATAATGTGTATTTCTATGTAGATAGATAGATAGAGGGCACAGGGTGAGTTGAAGATTAAGGGGTCATATGGAGAATAAAATTAAGGGATGAGAGAGGATTATACTTGGAGAAGAAGAAAGGGAGAGGTAGAATGGGGTAAATTATCTCACAAAAAAAAACAGAAAAGAAAAGTCTCTTACAGTGGAGGGGAAATGGGGGAAGGTGAGAGGAATTGGGTGAATCTTATTCTCATAGGATTTGGCTCAAGGAGGGAATAACATACACATTCAATTGGGTATGGAAATCTATCTTACCTTACAGGAAAATAGGGGGAGAAGGGGACAAGAGAGCAGGGGGATGATAGAGAAGAGGGCAGATTGGGAAAGGGAGTAATCAGAAGTAAATACTTCTGAGGAGGGACAGGGTCAAAAGAAAGAATAGAATAAATGGGAGGGCAGGATAGGATTAAGGGAAATAGAGTTAGTTTTTCACAACATGTCTACTATGGACGTGTTTTGCATAACTGCACATGTACAACCGATATTGAGTTGCTTGCCTTTTCAGTGGGGGTGGGTGGGGAGGGAGGAAGAGAGAAAATTTGAAACCTAAAGTTTTAAAAATATATGTTTAAAAAAAATGTTTTCACATGCTACTGGGAAATAAGAAATATGGGAAATGGGGTACAGAAGTCTATCCTGCCCTACAGGAAAATAGAAGGGGAAGGGAATAAGAGAAGGGGAGAGAGATAGAAGAGAGGACAGATTAAGGGAAGGGATATTCAGAATGCATGACATCTTGGGGTGGGGGGAGAGGGGGAGATGGGGTGAAAATTTGGAATTCAAAAACTTGTGGGAGTGAATGTTGAAAACTAAAAATAAATAAATTTATATTAAAAAAATAGAAAATGCATGCTATATTTAGCTTCCATTTTAGAAGTCTGTAATACTTTCCAGATGTTTTATGATTTGGTGCTTTTTTTCATAAATTTTTCATTGATGCTTGATGTCATATAAGAAAAAACAATTTTATTATTAGTTTTTAGTTAGTACTGAGGAAACTAGAAATGCATATTTGGATATAATGATGCATTATAAAATGTTAGATACATATTCCAATTGCTTATGTTGCTTTTTGTAGAGTAGCAAAAGTTGTAGCACCCAAAAAGATCAAGCTGGCCCAGGCTGAAGGTGAACTTAAAATTGCCATGGATGGTCTTAGAAAGAAGCAAGCAGCACTTAAAGAGGTTCAGGATAAGTTGGCCAGACTTCAGGATACGCTTGAATTAAATAAACAAAAAAAGGCTGACCTAGAAAATCAGGTATGTAACAGCTATGGATAAATACAGGATAATTTTCAATTATTTAATCAGTGCACATTGGCCCAGATGTATGCCATATATCCCTTCTCCTCCTACTCCCTCATCCATGTTGGCTTGCATAAAGCCTAAGTGTGGCCTACATTCAGAAGTTGGGAGGGGAGGATTGATTTTATTTAGGTCAAAATGGCAATCTACATGTTCATTCTTGTGGTCAAACTATGAATTTGGGGAAAATTATCCACCTTCTGAATGTATAAAATATCTGTTAGTTGTCAGTTTTGTAGATAATGCTAGTTTATATTGATATCCTCAGGAAAAATTATCTGCCAAATTCTGATTATATCCTAGAAAGAGAAATGAAAATATTCCCATAGGATCTGGGCAAATAGGTCCTCAAAATCAAATTATGTCAAGAAATATTTATCCAATACCTACATACAAGCCATTGAGGAGAACAGGAGAGGCTATCAAAAAGTCTAAGATAGTCTTTTTCCTTAAGGAGCTAAGGATCTACTTGGAAAATCTAGATAAATATTAAAAGATAACAAAATATATGGTAGTAAATGATAGTAAGGGAAGATGAGCTCTATACATGTAGCACCCATGGAAATACCTTGCACTTTGCAGGATAAGTCCCACATGGACCTATGTATGGGACAGCTTCCGCAAGTTCAGTTTCTCTGTGCAACCCCACTCATATGACTATAATAACTTACGATCTCCAAACAATGTGTTATTTTTCAGTAGTTAGCCAAAGGATACAGTTCTCTGAAAGCAAGGCATTTACTGAAATAGCATAGTAAGAAAACTAACAACTAAGCATCTTTCCCATAAAACCAGGTTTTGGTTTCCCACAAATAGACCCAGCTTTGACAGAAAGATTGGACGCATAATAAGGAAAGGAAGAGAGAGGCACATGCCTAGGGAACAAATATGTCCAAGACATACGTGGAAAGCAAATCATGTCTGCCATGCTACAGGGCTGCTGATATCCTTGAGTACTTCTAAGACAAGACCACTTGTCTTGGTCTCAGAGTGTCTAGTGGATGATCTTCCGTTGGTCATGACTAGACTTTGCTGGGCTGTAGATTCCACTTCTGGCTCCCTGATGTACTCAGAGACTGCCCTCATCTTCCTTCTTACAGTTTTATCAATTTGCCTCTGATGGACCACCATTACAGGGGCAGTGGATTAGATAGAAGTCATTGGAGAGAGATAGCTTGGCTAGGGAAAGCTTTATAGAGTAGGTAGAAATTAAACTAGGCAGTGAAGAAGAATGAGTAAGATTTGAATATGTGGAAAGAAAGGGCAGCATTTCAGTTAGAGGAAACAGTGAGAAAAAGCACAGGATGAGAAAAGGTCAGTATCATGTTTTAGGGATGGTAGATAAGTAACTTAGACTAAACAAGCAGGTTTTATAGATACAAGTCTGGAAAAATAGTCTGGGACTAGATTATGGAGGGCCTCATGTGCCAGGCTAGATTTTGATTTGATAATATAGCCTAGAAATCAAATACTATTATTTGTGCCTTCACTTTTAATTTCTTTAAAGCCTTCATATCCCCATGTGGTTGGGGTTTGGGAGTAAGAACTTGTTGATACTAAAATCCCTTGGTTGAGTAGAAAAATAGGCAACATTGTCATTGATCCCCTTTCATATATACTATACTTACTCCATCAGGATATTTCAGAATATTGGTGAAAGGTAGAGATGGGAGCCTGGGAAAGTTCAGGTAGAAAGGTCTTCAGGCACCCTATCTAGCATCTCCTTATGCTACTCCTATAGTCCTGAAGTTGTTTATTTATGTCCTACTAGCAACTAGCTACCTATGACAGCAGCAGCTCTTTCTCCATCCTGGGTTTGTCACAGGCAGCCAGTTGGTGTCCCCTTAGGGCTCCCAATGTTTTCATTCTATCAGTGACTCCATAAAACACAATACTCTCTGCTTCCTCCAAGCTCTTTCTTCCTGTTGGCAGAGGCAGAGAACAAGTGAACAAATATTCTCTTGGCTCAGGGCAAGTTCTCCTAGTCTATCAATGTGCTTTTTTAGGGTATTGCAGTGGAGAGGCCATATAATCTTCTGTAGTATTTAAGGACCACGATGCAAACTGTGCACCAAGAATGTTAAGTAACTAAACAAATTATAACAACATCATGTAGTGGAAAAGCACAACGAAGTGGGGATAAGGACACCTGACTTCTGGCTCCAGTCCTGCCACTAATTAGTTCTATCACCCTGGGAAAGCCTTCCAGCTTTGAGATTTCTGTGGTCATTATCATCAGTCTCAAAATAATAAGCCTAGGTGAACAAAGATGCTAAATTGTAGAGTCACAAATTTGTGCTTGTGAAGATTTATGTGTGGAGAAAACATCTGCTTTTAGGAATACCAGGCACGTAGCTTGCCCTGACTAGTATCATAAAGACTAGCTATCTCCCAGTAGCTCAATAGCAGCCCTGGAAACCAGCTGTAGTAGGGTGTACTTTTCTAGTCCACTTCTAGAACAGGGTTTGAAACATGTTATAATAAAGATTCTAATAATTTCTTCAGTGATGATATATGATGTTATATCTGTCACATAGACATTTTGTTTTTGTAGTGCAAATTCTCTATCTGGAACATTTTCCCTTAATGAACATGGTTTGGGAAACATCGGTTTGAATTTATTATTTTTCAAATTAGGGGATCTTTGAAGGAAGGCATATGTCAGCCCTTAATTTTGGCTCTTTTATTGTAAGAAACACTTTTGTGAAAAAACCTTGAAATTCTTTTTCCTCCATAAAAATAATTTTGTTAAAATCCCTAGCACAAACTTTTCTTGACATTGTCTTCTTCCTATGTATATTCATGTTGTCTCTTTAAAAATCACATTAAAAACACTTCAAAGTAAATACCTTTCTGGAATATTACCATTCTGTAGTTTGAAATAGAATTTAGGTGGATCAGCATATCACCTTGACATATAGTCTGTTTTTTCTTATTGATTAAAGTGAAATGGTTTTCTGAAGTACATAGTAGGTGCTTTCTGGACAAGTATTCTCAGTAAAGTTAATCATCAATACCTAAATGAGTTAACTGAATTTACTACCCCAAAAGTAACATTTTGAAAATGAACATAAGGTTAAGAAAGATAATGCTGTTACTGTGTAAAATTTGAAATTTAAAATTTTTTTTAATTTAAAATTTATTACGTAAAATTCTTTTTCTGAACTGCTGGGTATATGGAAATGTTTATGTTTGTTGATTACAATCAACTTTATAATTTTAAAAAGTAAATTAAAATCATCATAATGTCATTAGAAGCTTTTGAAAATTTGAAAACTTCTATGTGAAAGTAGTACTTGTATGTAACTTAGTTGACATTTCATTTCTTATGAGCTATTGATCCCTTCTTTAAATATTGATACTTTTCATATGAGGTAATATCATATATTTGTATATACATTGTAGACTTATATGTGTTTATATTTATATGACATCATAATTCCCTAAAGTCCCTTCTAAAACTTTTGTGGTGCTGTGATTTAAAAACATATTGTCAAAAAGTTTTTCTTCTATTCAGAAAAGCAAAATCATTATGTGAATATTTTAGCATGAGTAATTTAGCATGTGAATGCAAAATCTTGCCAATTTTAACTTGCTCTATTTCTGGCCACTAAAAAAGACTACTTTACTTTTCAAGGTTGACTTGTGCAGCAAAAAACTAGAGCGAGCTGAGCAATTGATAGGAGGCCTTGGAGGGGAGAAAACTCGATGGAGTCAAAGTGCTTTGGAACTGGGGCATTTGTATGTTAATTTGACTGGTAATATCCTCATTTCATCAGGAGTTGTGGCTTACCTAGGAGCTTTTACATCACATTATCGACAGGTAACTCTGTAGTATAGATATTTGGAAATGTAAGCAGTTTTCAAGGAAAATTGACAATTTATAAAAACAGTTATTTATGTTTTAGTTACAGATATAGGCTAAAAGCACTTCCCCCCCGCCCATTAAACCAATGTATAATTGTGTACCAGCAAACTTGTCACAACTTTGCCAGCACATGGTATGTTTTAACCTTGAGGCTAAAATGACATATAAAGTGAAGAGAAACAAACACACACGGATGTTTTCCTTTCCTGATCTTGTTACAAAATGTAGAATTCTTCTTTGTAGCCCACTTATTTTAGTAGTAGGGAAGAGCAAAGTAGTAGTCAGTTCAGAACCAGTGATGTGTTATTCATGTGAAGTTCAGTTTGGTTCACATTTTATGCAGTATTGGCAAGTTAACCAATTAGCAATAAAATGCTTAAAAAATCACTTTTTCCCACCGTGTGTGTGTAGGGGGGGGGGATGAAGAGGAAGATGTTAACACATGCAAAATGTAAAATGTAGCAAAATGTAAAAAGAGTTGTAGGAAGCGTTACAGAACTCGTTGAGCAGATCCTCTGTAGAGGATATATGATAGGACATGGAAAAGATTCTCAGGATGAGAAGGCATAGGTAGGTTGAAATCATAACCATAATTTGCTGTGCAAATCAATGCAGAGCAATCCTAGTAAATGTAAATAAATCCAGATGAGATGAAATAATAGTAGTAATAGAGGAGTCACTTTTATCTGAATGAGAAAAAGATGAAAAACCTAGACTTCAAAAAATCTATACTTAACACAAATTACAGAATTCCTACTGTATAATAAAAGGGATGGCAAAAATAATTCTATTTCCTCAAATGATTTGGAAGAGATCAACATACTTAGAGTGAAATTTCTAAAAGCCCTTTTGAGTCCAATAGTGCAAATCCAAATAATAGAGCATCTAAACAAAAATATAAATAATTTTAAAACATTATCTTCTTTAACCATGATGAATAAATTCGTGCTTCTACAATATTTGACAGTACAAAAATATTTCAGAACCTGTGTATAATAATATATGCTGTGGCCTTTGTCAGTATTGAAGACTTGTGAAAAGACATTGAAAGATAGCATCACTATCCATCTGGTACATACAGTAGAAATCTTGACCATATTACTCAATTGAAGACAACCAAAAAAGCAAAATGCAGAATGAGAGCCAGAAAACAAAAGTGTACCTGAAATTCTTGATACTCTTAATCAACAACTGAAAGTGAAAGCCTAAAGATTAAGGTAATATAAGGAATGAAAGGAACTCAAAGAGCAAAATAAACAATTCAACATCAATTAAAAAAAAACTACATTAGAGACACTTGAAAAACAAAGGAACTAGAAGAGGATAAATCTTTAAAAAAGGAGAGTGTAGAATATTTCAGGTCATTTAAATTGTTGAAAGAAGTTCAACATAACAAAAATGTAAGTTGGAGCAAAGGAAAATTTTGGATTTGTGTATCATCAGTATAGAGGACAATAATACCTCAAGGAAGATGCCTGAACCTCCAGTTTCAACTTATGCAGTGGATCTGCATAAGTTCTATAAATATTGGCTCAAGCATTTCACAGTGGTGTGTTAATTACTAGCAAAGCATTTTACCAGATTCCTTTTGGATGTGAGCCTTACCCCAGATTTCTTAACAAAAGACATCACATTTATGAAGTATATTTTAAACAAAGAATCGTGTTTTTTAAACTGTGCCTTAACAGAAGGTATTTATTACCAAAAGATGAGAACTCTAGTGAACCCTTCAAACATTGACTACTTACATGTTTATGTACTTTATATAAAATATTACTTATATTGCTCAAAAATATATAAACACTTAAAAGAAAAAAAATATTGACTGAGAAGCAAAAATAGTGTGCCAAAATGCCCCAGAGGCTTGAAGAGCAATTCCTATTGCTTTAATTAATATTGAACAAGTCATGGTGATATGTAAGCCAAATGTAAAAGTCTGTAACATTTAACACCATCTTTATTGATTATGTCAAAGCCTTTGACTCAGTTTTGCATTCCAGGCTTCATCACATACTGCAAATATATAAAATGAATCTAAGCATGCTGAGAATGCTAGAATATTTGATGTCCACATGGAAAAGAATTGCTATTTAAAACACACTCCTAACTCAGTAAGGTCAAGAACAGTTGATATAAAACATCACATCTTCTAGGAAAACATTTTAAGTCTCCTATGATTCTGCTATCCTGCAATCCATTGCCATCACTCCTGAAAAGAACTGAATATGGCTTTTGGTGCAATAGGAAGTTATATTATATCATGATATGAATCACATTATAATATCAAGTTATGTACCTTCACAGAAAAACTCATTAAATAGCTATTTGATCTTATGGAAATTTCTACTTATGATATAAAAATATCATTTGGACCCTATGTATAAGACTGTTCATGTGTGCCAAGAAAGAATAGAAATGGAAGGCTTTAAGCTTGGATCCAGAGAGCAAGCTGAAATAATGGATGAAGGTGATACTTAAAAATAGTTGGGTCAAGAAAAATCAAATATTACTCTGTCTAGGAGAAAGCCTTCTAGCACATTTTGTGTTAAGAAACAGACTGACATCCCAAAGTCAAAGTAATAGAAAGAATCCATTTGATCATTAACACCATGTAATCCCAGTCTCAACATATGCTTCTGGCATGGTAAGATGGACAACAATGAATATGTGTCCAAATAAAAAAACCATATGATGTTAATTAAACATAGGGATCATCACCCCAAGCCAACTAAAGAAGGATTAATATTTCCTCATCAAAAGGAAGAGGAATTAAAAAAGAAGATAGATAAATATTCTCAGTGCAGATGATCAGCAGGTTAAAAGTAGAAATGCTTTTGGAACAAAAACACCTCACTTCACATGGTAATAGTGAAGGATAAACTCAGCATTACTCCATTAAACTTGTTGAATGTAATCAAAATTGGTTTATTTCTGAATAGAGCCCATGAAGCACCTAAGATCCAAGAATGTTGTTGAAAGAAAATGCCTCGTTTACAATATAGGGTATACGTCAGTTAAAGGCTTTATTTCATCTATAGTTATAAGTCAAAACAGGGAGAAGAATAAATTAGCACATACAAAATTACATCTTTATGGAGCAAGTGGGCTATTAAGTATGTGCCATTTTTCACAGATACTTATAAAGTACATGTTACATCCTCATCAATTCAGCCACTGTCAATAAAATGTTCAGCAAATATGTATGCAGATTTGTTTATAGAAACATAGACTTCTGATGGCAATTGAGGATAAGGTCATTGCAACTATAAATTGCAGAAAGGTTATCCTTAAGGAGTACACACTTATTGATTGATGCAGATTATGTGATGAAATAATGGAAATTGTATCACATATCATTATAGGTTTAAAAACATAGCATCTCCTAAATTCCTAGGAAGACGTGATCAGGCAGCTATAATTATGCTCCAGAAGCTCATTATTCTCATATAAACAAAAAACAAACAAACAAACAAACAAAAACCAATCCCTGGGGCAGTGTGGTGGCGCAGTGGATAGAGCACCGACCCTGAAGTCAAGACCTGAGTTCAAAGTTGGCCTCAGACACATAACACTTACTAACTGTGTCACTTAACCCCAATTGCCTTACCAAAAAGAAAAAACAAGAAACAAAAAGCCTAAACTCATACTAACTTTAGACTTCACACAAACTTCAAAATATCCTTGAGAATTCAACAAATAAACATTCCTTAAGTGTCCTTATAAGTGTCCTTAATAGAGAGATGTGTTATGCGCAAGCACCAGGACATATTACTGAAGCATAAGAAATTAAGAATAATGTTTTTCATGGCTATTACCATGCCAAATACTTTCAAATTACATGGAATGAAAAGCTTTTAAAAAAAAAATAGAGACATGACAAGAGAAATTAAAACTGTATGGAAATAGGATAAAATATGTATCATTCCATCTTTCTGTTTTGCTTCTGTAATTATTTAAAAAGTGCTGTCAGTGAGTCTACAGATAGGATTACATTCTATTACTTATTACTCATGTACAAAAAAGCAGTTATTTTATCCACCAGTGCAAGACTCCATAGAATATTAAATATGAAGGAATAATAGCAAGATAGTGATTTAAAGTTAAGGCAAGTCATTTAATCTCTGCCTCAGTTTCATCATCTGTAAAATGGGGATAATAGTAACACCTACATCCCAGGGTTGTTGTGAGGATCAAATAAGATAATTATTGTAAAGCACACAGTACAGTGTCTGGCACACAGTAAGCACTATATAAATGATTGCTATTATTATAATGCAGGGAGAACTGGCCTCATAGCTGAGAAAACCTGGGTTCAAGTTCCAGAGATTCAGGTTGAACATCATATGCCTGTCTGCATTGGTAGAAGGAGTTTCCTTGTTGAGAGTTTTTCTTGCATTTGAAATCACAAGTCAAGCTTAAGCCAATGAATGAATGAATGAATGAATGAATGAATGAATGAATGAATGAATGAATGAATAGGTAAATGTATAAACAGTAGTAGTAGCTCATCCTGTACCAGTAGAAAGAATATCTACATTGGTGAGATCAGATCCACTGAAGTATTAAAGCTACAAAATAGAAGTATTACTTTATTCCTTTCTTCCTCAGCTTTGAAGGTAATCTAAAATAAATTATCCTCATAAATTACAAAACCATCTGCTGATTTTCCCTTTATAATCCTAGAAAACATGTTTTTAGATAAAAAGTTCTGCCTACCAAATTAAAATGTCACAATCTGGTAGTCTCTAGGAGACTGCATGTGGGTGCTGACTTTAAAAGCCTAGTAATTTTAGCTGAAAAATAACCATTTCTGATATTGTAATATAGAAAAAAAAATTCCCTGTAACAAGTTCTCTGTGCTCACCCTTTTGTCTTGTGCATATTTGAAAAGCTATTGAGCTTAATTCTGTAGTAAAGTAAGCCACTCCTTCAGCATGTCAGGCACTTTGGGTTAAGTGCAAACACTTTTAATTCATAAGAAAATCATTTGCTCTAGTTTCCCCCTCAGACTCCTGACTCCTCAGTGTGGCTTAGTGACCTTCAAGGGGTATGCCCGCAGAACACAAACTCTAGCAAGTTCTACCACGCTGAAAAGAGATTGAGTATGAACCTGAAAACAGAGTGAGTTCTGTTTCTGAGGACCAGCCTAGACACACTCATCACTAGTAAGCTGGCCACTACGTGACGGATTCTTGGGCCAGTTCTAAATAGGAGATCCCTGTCCAATGACCAATGGATGGATGCACAACTGGAGGAACTGAATTGAATCAGTCTTGGCATTTTCATTATAACCACACTATAAGATAGAAGGATGTTGTACCTAAATAGAAGGATGGCTCACAACTTCTCTTTTGAGGACAAATAAAGTAATTGACAGAGTCGGTTTTATGGTGTGGCCAAAGGTAACAAGACTATTTAATGGGATATTTTTTCATCTTGTTTTGCAATGTTCATGATAAATCTTTGCAAAAAATGTCTATCCTGAAAATAGTTTCTGCTTATTCGTCAATATCTATTGCTTGTGATGAAGAGGCAGAGAAAATGTAAAATGAACTTGATAAAGCCGTCCAATTTCAACATAAGGATGATACTCAGTGACTTTAATGCAAAGGTTAGAACAAGCGAGAATGCAAAAATGTTGGAAAATATGGATCAAGAATAAGAAATGAAAGAGTTGAAAGACTCTGCCTAAGTTAAATCTGATTCACTCACAAGTCAAGACATCACCCCATGATGTCATTGGTCCTCTTCAAAAATGGGCGAATGACAGCAATACAGAATTCTCACACCTCTGCATCAATAATTCTTTCTTTGAGAAAAAAATCAGGAGGAATTGTATGCAATGAGTCCTAAATAACATCACAAAAAAGAAAATTGATTATATCATAACAAATAGAAAATGACTTATTACTGAAGTGTGGGAGTCATTCCTGAACTAAATATCTGTGTACAAGTAGACTATCAACTTGTGAGAGCAAAGGTCAAAAGTAGTACAAAGCTAGAAGAAAGAATGAGAAAGAGAAAAAGATACAATATGCACTTAAACAACTCCAATCTGATCTATTTAAGCAAGTTATTGATAAAAATGCTAGATAGAGGGGGCCTTGAAACCAAAGGACCTTGCTCTAAATCTTCACTCTGCCCCTTACCACCCATGTGACCTTGAACAAGTCACTTAACCCCTTTGGGCTTCATTTTCTCATCTATAAATAATAGCGTTAGACTATATGGCCTCTAAGGTCCCTTCCAGCTTTAAATAAGTGATCTTTTGATCCTGTGAAGAAATGACAGAAACCAATGACAATTATTTCAGGCAGAAGTTCAACCAATGTAAATTGATTACCATGGTGAAAGCAAAAGAGCTTAAAAAGTGCTTTAGTCAGCAGTCATTTGACTTCACTTGCCAATGAGTAAAATATGATAGCCAAGCACAACACTGGTTAAGAATATGAACTCCTTGGTAAAATCTTACAGAGGATTGTTGAAGATTTACAAGTTGTATCATCTCATACAACAGAAGAAAAACAGATGGTAAAACCTTAATTTAAAGAAAGGTTATTGAGAGACCTAATTAAGCAAAGTCATCCTAATGGCATTTAAGGGTGAAACCAGAAGGACTACAGACATTAAAGTTGGAAGAGAATTACAAAAAAAAATTAATAACAAACTCTTTTCACCCACAAGGACAGTAGAATCATTACCCTCAGACCCTAATAGTCCCAGATATGCTTACAGATAAAGTAGGAAAGGCACTAAAGAAAATCAGAAAAACAATTGGATCAGACCTAGTGTATATAGAGATCCATGATGGAGGCCAATTGTGAGGGGCACTGAAAGAATAATTTACGAAGTATCTGAGGGAGGGGGAAATGCAAAAGGCATGGGAAATATCTTAGACCTTATTAATTTTTTAAAAGATAACCAAAAGCAGTTACTGATATATGTTCACACTTTTCCTTATGTATAAAAATATTATGCTTTTAACCTACATGTATATGAAGGACATCTTTGATGGATGTATTAATGAGATTTGGACAGGCTTTTGCAAGATGTATTCCACAGTAGACCTCATCTTTACTATCACACAACTGACTGAAAGATATAGAGCCTTTAAAGAATTAAAACCGAATATGACGTTGAGGGCAATGGAAAGGCACAGGGTAGGTCTGAGCAAGCTGTAATGCAACAAATGAGGGACTATGAAAAGAACCAAAATAAAGGATGTCATCAAAGGACACGTATATTTGGAAAAAAGATGAACAGCTTATGTGGCAAAAGTAAGGGCTAACCATTAGAAAGCCCTTGTGCTCCACTGGCATTGTTATAATGTCAGGAGAAAAGAAAGCCCCCCAGCACATTGGATAGACCCCTGTGGTGCAGTAGGACGAGGACAAGAGTCACACACGACGAACAGCCATGGATGGGTTATGATCTGCATTGTAGGAGAAAACATTCACATCAATAAGACTCCAGATCCATTCAGTCCACTATATTGTCCTAGTGATTGTGCATTTATTCTTTGAATGAGTCTATGTAACTGTCAAAATATCTACTTTACATCCAAAATGCAAGTTATTAATGGGTCTGGCTTTCCTAATTGGACTCAGTAAAAATTCTATACATACCATGCATTCTTTAGCTCTCTAAAATAATTGACAAGTACCCCTGGTCTTGATAGAGTCCTGACAGCTGCTTTGTTGTGCTATAGAGTCCTAAACTCTGAAAAATAATAGGGTTTGTCTCTGCCAATTGCCTGACTAAATAAGTGGATTTTCACATTAAAAAAATAAAACCAATGCCAAATTCTTTGCTGTTCATTCCCCATTTTTTTTTTGACTGTTCACACTGCACTCATTTTCCAAGCCCCAGTCCCCATTCTGGCTCATTGCTTTTGTACTGTTAGTACTATTTGTGCAATTAGTCTGTCATAGTGGAGAGACAACAGTGAAGTCAGAAAGCCCTGAGAAATCTTCTGACACACACTGGACCTAGGGCCTGGGAAAGTCACCTAACTTCTCAGGGCTCCAGATGCTTTGTAAGACTGCAAGGACCTAAAGAAAAGGAGAGAAAAAAAAAACCAAGAAAAACCTACCGCTTGTAATGAGAGCCCCATTATCAGTTAACAGCACAAGTCAAATTGACAGTGAAAGTCAATTTGGAATTATTCTACAAAATGACTGGAACAGTGTTTCTTCTTTCACAGTATGACTAATATGGATATATGTTTTACATGATTACATATATATAATCTATATAAATTGCTTACCATCTTAGGGAGAGGGGAGGGAGAAAACTGGGAACTCAAATGTGGCATAGAAAATATGAATAAAGGAATTTTTAAAAAAGACTGCAAGGGCCAATCTGCCCGCTCTGCACTGGTAGAGAAAGTTTTCTTACTAGGAGTTTCTTACAGCAATAAAATTGTCAGCCTGGGACCCCCCCGCCCCCAATAGATCTTATCAAATAATCTCGGAATCTGGTATATATTTTTCTCACTCTCTCATTCTCCAGAATCCTTCATAGATGTCTGACTTTGGCTCAGCAGTCATATCTGCCAGTTCTTTAAATGCCTAAATATGTGGTTCTTCTGTTTATGGTGACTTTAACTCATCAAAGCCACCTAAGTACTCACCTTCCATCTCCCTGCTTTTCCCTGTTAGTCGTTTCTGTTCTCTCCTTTCTAGTCCAAAGATGATTCTCCTTGGCAGAGACAAACTCTCTGCCTTTTCTCCATCATTGTCCCAACCACTCCATGCAAAGTTCCATTATTTTCTTCTATCAGCCTCTTTTCTCTAATAGAACTTTTTTAAAAAGATCCTTTTTGTTATTAACTTTCCCTGCTAGCCTCCTCTCATTCTGAACATTAGGAGTCCTGAAACTGTCATCACTAGACTGAACCATATTTCTGTCTTCATCCTTCTTTGCCTTCCTTTGCTTACATATTCCATAAATATATTTTAGAAATCTAAGTGGATTAATGAGGTTTTTATATATTCATATTAATTTCTATTGACTATTCCCTCTTTTCCTCCTCATCAGAATAGTTTCTCTTCGAGTCTTAAGAATTTCATTTTTGAGACCTTTTTGATTTCTTCTAAGCAGAAATGATTGATTAGCAGGTTTACTTTACCTGATCTCTCAGTCAAGATACTGATCACGTGTCTTCACTTCTTCTCCATTTTCTGAGACGACAGAGCACAAATTAATAGATAGGTGTGGCTAGCCCAACCTTCAGCAAGTGATGAAAAGATTGTAGCATCATTCCAAGTAAAGTTGTACACATTGCACTAGGAATGCCACATGTTGATTTCACTGAGATTTCTGTTCAGGCCTTGGTATTTCTGGCATGTTAATTAACTTGCAATTAAAAGCTCAAGCTGTGGGTCTCCTTGGACAATGGAGGATGGGAAAATATAGTTTGAGACTTTTTGATAACTGTCAAGTCCAATATTTGTTGGAGTACTTTACTTTCAAAGACTCTACCTTGGTCATAGTGGATCCTAGTAAAGGGATCCACATTCAAAGAAACACTTCTTTCAAAATACTTCAGCAGCTATAGAAGCTTTTGGATTCCTAATGGATAACTGTGCAAGATCGGTCACCATTGGATATGCTTTATTTCGTTCCAGAGATTAAAACTCAATGCATATAAGTTTCAAAAACATGCTATTGCTTATACTCTCCAAATATGTAGCATGTGTTTTTTTCTGTGGACATATCAAATAATGTCTTGAGCCTATGGAAATTGTTCCTTTCTAGCTCTAGGGTTCTTTCTTGATCCATATGCCAAACTCATTGTGACCTCATGGTCATGAAATAATAGGCTTTGGCTAGTACTTGTTCTTTCCTGATACTGTATGTGGGATCTGTTATTGATTAGTATAGCACTTTGTTGCCCAGCTCCAACTTCTGACATTATTGTATTAGCAGCAGTGTGCATTCTGGGGGACAGAACATGAGTCCCTTAAGTTCCCTTCGTTAGGGCCTCTCGGGAAGACCTTTAGCCATTTATTCTTGCTACCAGTCTTGCAACCATAATACAACAACACATAACTAAAACAATTGGTCGAGTTCTTGGTGCCTCCAAAGTTCCAGGCACTGTGTCAAGCTGATAGTATACAAACACAAAAGGAAACTAGTGCCTGCCTGCAAAAGGCTTATATTCTAATGAAGCATTCTTTCTAACATAAAACAAATATATAAAACATCTATAAAATAGACACAATGTGAGTCAGTAGTAGCTGAAGAGACCAGGAAAAGCCCCTGTAGAAGGTGGTGCTTGAGTTGACTCTCGAAGGAGGCCATAAATGGTGTATATGATAATTCTTAATCAGAATAGTTCAACAGTTAGAATATTCAGTTACTCAGTTCTGCGAGAAATACTCTACAGTATAGTAGCAATTATGAAAATTTTGTGTCTGCAGTATTCCATTCAAGAACAGCTCACAAAAAAGTAAAAAGAATAAAATATTAAAGTATAACTTTATTTCATATCTCATGAAGGAATAAAATTTGTCTGTTTTTGACCAAGAAGATAGAGGATAGAAGTGAATTAATGGTGGTACTCATTTGAGAGAGAAAGAATGATGTGTTTTAAAATGGTTGAGGGAAAAATTGGCAAAATGGAGAATTCATAATGCATCTCCCAAAGAGAGAGCCCCAAGTTATACTTGTTCTATCACTCAACTTCATCAGTGACTGATACCACCTAGAGGCCTATGTCTCTTTTGCTTCCTTTTAATTCCCCACAATTTTTAATGATAATAAGTTCATTAAAAGCCTTAATGATGAATTGATTCCTCTACTTTTGCTTTTCCCTCAGACTTACATCTTGTCTTAATCCAAAGTAACAAAAAGAGGCTAGAACTGCCTGGGATGTAATGAATGGAAATGCGGTTCCTTAAAAAGGTTCAGCTTTTTGAGGCCAAATATTGACTAGATAGTTGTAAGACCAAAGAAGCAAAGGAAAGTAGCTTTAGCAAATATGAGAGTGAGCCACAGGAAAGATCCATAGCAGGTACAGGGTACTCAGAAAAAGCTTTAATGGGTCCAGGGTACTGAAGGTGTCTGGAGAAAGGGGTTCTAATAGTTGACATTTATATAATGCTTTAAGATTTGTAAGGTGCTTTCTATGTTATCTCATTTGATCTTCATATTGATCTTAGCATAGTGCCAGGCATGTAGTAGGTGCCCAATAAATGTTTATTGGATTGGATCCTGTGAGGTGGTAGGTACTATAAACCCCATTTTATACATAATGACAAGGAAATCCTTCGCCCCAGCTCATATGGGTATTTTCTGGGTCTGTATCCATTCAAAATCATAACTCATGAGCCTCCACTGATGTGTTTGCCTTTACTGGTCACCCAAAGGAAACAATTCCTAGTAAAGGTATTTGATAATGTATAGCAGTATAATAAGAAAAGTAGCAATAAAACATTTTTCTCATAAACCTGAGGCATACTCTGCCATGAGTAGATAGATAGACCAGTGGGAAATCTAGATACTTTTAGGTAAAATGTATGACCTAGGGAAATGTGTGGAGGGGCCCCTCATTGAGAAAGGTTGTGGCTACACAGCTAGCAAGTGTCAGAGACAAGATTTAAACCCTCTTTTCTTCTGATTATGATTCATGGTGATATGATGGTTGAAATTGGTTTTTTAGAATCATTAATTGAAGAACAGAAGTTTTTACTTTATTCAATAATACCATACATAACTATGGTAACTCTTCTAGCAAGACTGGGAATGGAAGAGGCTTGTGGAGAAAGGGAGATTTAATACTTTCAGCGGTCTTCCTGATCCCAGGGGGCAGAAGCAGGAGCTATAGTATAGTTGGAAACTGGAAAGAGATAGGGTCAGATTTCCTCTATGGCAGGGATTCTTACCCTTTTTTGTATCTTAGACCCCTTTAGATGTCTGGTGAAGCCTATGGAATCCTTCTCAGAATGATATTTTTAAATGCATAAAATACAACATATGGGTTTACAAAGAAAGCCAATTACATTTAAATACAGTAATTAGGATATTATTTTGAAAAACAAGTCAATCATAATGATCACTTATAAAGCACTTCAAGGTTTACAAAGCACGTTATAAATATCTTGTTTGATCTTCACAACTCTGGGGTGTAGGTGCTATTATTATCTCCATTTTACAGATGAGAAAACTGAGGCAGAAAGCAGTTAAGTGACTTGCCCAAGGGCACAGAGTTATTAAGTGTAAGTTGAATTTGAATTTAGGTCTTTCTGATTCCATGTCCAGTACTTTATCTACTGTACCACTCAGAAGTATAGGTATTTATGAGCCACCCAAAGGAGAAGCTTTCTAATAATAAGAGTAGTTTAAAATAGAATAGGGCACCTAGGTGGCCCATTGGATAGAATGCAGGGCCTGGAGTGAGAAAGCCTCATCTTCCTGAGTGTAAATCTGGCCTTAGATACTTACTAACTAGGTGATCCTGGGCAAGTCACTTAACCTTGTTTGCCTCAGTTTCCTCATCTGTAAAATGAGCTAGAGGAGGAAATGGCAAACCACTCCATATCTTTGAGATACAAAATACAAGATACAAGATACCAGATACAATATACAAGATACAAGAAAACCCCAAGTGGAATCACAAAGTCAAACATAACTGAAACGACTGAACAACAACAACAAAATGTAATCGCATGTTTCAGGAGGCAGTAGCTTCCTCTTTTGAAATCTTAAATAAAGGGAAAACTACCCTATGATAAACAGAAAAGCCAGATAAATTTCACTGATTTGTGGCTCTTAAAAAAAAACAACTTTTTTTCTGCAATTGTTTCCTTTACCAGTGACAAAGTTGAAAAAAAGAATTTATACTTATAGTGTTATATTACTTAAGTTCTGAAATGCATTATGCATGAGGAAATATGTTTACAATTCAAAGATATTTTATAGAAAAAATGCAATAATCTCAAGACTATATTTATATATATTTGATAAGCCTTTAGAATAATGGTTGGTAATTATTTTTTCTCAGTATGCACAAAGTTCTACCAACTTTAATATTAAGTGACTTAGGCTTCACATAAGTCCTTTAATCCTAAAAAGGAATAGAATGTTTCTTTTTTAACCCTTTTATTGTGATATAAACTAAAACATATGTTTGAATATACTAGAAAATCATAATTTTTGAGGTGTTTAATCCAGAAACATATGTCATGTTTAAACTGAAATTTTTCTAATATCCATCCTTTTTTGCTCTTTGTTTTGTTCCTAAAAGAACCAAACTGATGAGTGGACATTGTCATGCAGAGAAAGAGACATCCCTTGCTCAGATGATTATTCTCTTACAAGCTCATTAGGAGAACCTGTGAAAATCCGAGCTTGGAACATTGCTGGCTTGCCCTCAGATTCCTTTTCCATTGATAATGGGATCATCATTATGTAAGGAAAATGTTTTCTCCTCAGGTTGACTGAAAATAGCTGCTGAGTATTTGATTTGTACCTCTAATAAGATCTTGTCACAATGCCTTATCACAGTGTGGAATTTACACTATTTTTCTAGGGCTGCGTCAGCAGAGCATAGGTTTGGTAAATCCCATCAGTTTGAAAGAATGGATATTTCTGTCATCTAAGGATCAGAGTATCTTATTTGGAGAAGGCATCTAGGTGGCACAGTGGGTAGAGTGCCAGGCCGGGAGTCAGGAAGACTCATCTTTCTGAGTTTAAAGCCGGCCTCAAACACTTACTAGCTATGTGACCCTGTTAAGGCACTTAATCCTGGTTACCTCAGTTCCTCAGCTGAGCTGAAGGAAATAGCAAAATACTCCAGTTATTTCTACCAAGAGAACTCCAAACAGGGCGTGAAGAGTTGGACACAACTGAAAAACAATGGAACAACAAAGCTTATGTTAATCATCATAAAGGTTGTTGTTAGTATTTCTGAAAAACTCATGAAAATCATGCATTTTAGCCGCAGGTATGCATTAAGTTTGGCTGAGTGTGTTGCCACATGCTTAGGGAGAATTCCCAGGAGAAGGGAAGGACTACAGGGAGTGCCCCTCTGATGAGTGCTGCCCTAGCACACCCAGCCCATGCTTCATTTAGACTTCTGTTTATGGTGTAAAAAGAAATCGCAGATCTTTTGAAGCACCGAATAAAGTGTACTATTTTTAGTAGGCACACTTATTTACTTTGTGCAACTTAAGAAATGTGGGAATAGTGTTTATAGTGAAGACAGTTTGGGGGTTTTTTTTGTCCGTTTTCAGCTGTCTAAGTATGATATTACCCAAGAATTGAAATGGAAAGAGAATATTCTTGATTTTCATTATCTGAATTTTAAGTTTTTGATTGAAAGTTTGCTCTAAACTAGTTAACAAATTGCTCAACAACAGTCTGATACTATTATTATAAGTCCAAGAAAGCATTTTCAAATCTCATTTAAGCTCCTTGAAGTGTAAGGAAAATTTGTTCACTTAATTCTATTCACTCCATTTATTGGGAGTGGGTCCCCTTTTGTGGTGAATTTTTGGGAGGATATGGACTAGAATTATACAGAGCAAACCAGATGAGTTGGAATCTGTAGTATTGGAGGGAATAGTCCCAATGATGAGACCATAGATCCAATGTGATATTGGTACTTTGGATACTTTCTGTGATAAAATCAGTAAAAAATTCAATTGCTCGTATGAATTGTTAGCAAAACAAGTCTACCAAAATTTTCAATTTGAATATGATTCAAATTGAATTTTGTGGATTTGGTTATTAAAATAACCAGCTGTTTTGGTATTTGGCAGACATGGAGATGGAATTGGCAAACTGCTTCAGTATCTTTTCCAAGAAAAGCCAAATGGAGTTATAAAGAGTTGGGCACTACTAAAATGACTGACAAAAAAAAGAAATACTTTGTGTTTTAGAATATTCACAAGATTTGATTTATTTGGCATATACAGTCAACTGAAAAAAATACTTAAAATTTTTGGCATATACTCTAAACTACATAAAAATCAACTTAATATCTATATACCATAGAAATTTAAGATCATTGCATTAGCTCACATATTTGAAAGAGATGATAAAATAAATAATAATTCATGTCTTGAATAATAATGAAATTTGATTGAATTTATTTTGACCAAGAGACCAAAGGAGCAGAATGGCTCATATAACTTTATAAGAGAAAAACCTAGAGGAGACATTCTGTAGTATAAATTCCCATTAACAAAAAAAAAGACCCAGTAAGCCAATGTCTTCCTAGGTGAGAGAGAAGATAAAAGAATAGGTAAGCAGTGGTAGGATTTGGATTTCTTCAGAAAATGAATTTATCAAATAGATAACAGGTATCAGTATTTGCATAAAGTTATTAGCTAAAGGCTCATAATCACTGCTCAATCTTACTTGGTAAACACACATGATAGAAAAATATTGAAATGTTATGTATTTTTAAAAAGCGTTGCTTAAGGATTATTTTATCAGAAAGATGACAGTTGTTTTTCCCTAGCCTCTTCATTAAAAGCCTTAGAGAAAGGAATTAAATACCAGATATATAGTATTGAAAGCTAAGTCCATAAGGTAAAAAGACAGAAGCGACACACAGGGTTTAAAAAATCATGGCATATTATCAGACAATTGAAATATTAAGAATTCCCACTCAGTGTCCCCACCCCCTACCCACAGGAAGAGATAGTATGAATGATTTGCTGTCTGCAGTGAAATTAAATGAAGGATTTACTTTGATGAGATCATAGATCCATTGATATATCAACATCCATTAATGAAATGAAATATTGTAGTGTTATTTTTTTGGTCCAGACCTGTGATCTCATCAGTGTATGGAGTACCAGGAAAGGAAATTCTTCTTGCCAATGAAGATCAGCAACTGCTCAGCAACTTAGTAGTCTTTGAGAGTTGCCTGGTACACTGAGAAGTTAAATGACTTATCCAGACATGCAACTAGTGCGTTACAAAGGTGCAGCTTGAACCCATATTGTCTTGATTCCAATCTCAGCCCTCTGTCTGCCACGCTATGCTGTCTTTTTTAAAATTTAATGTAATATCACAAAAATGACAAATGTGACTATGAGGAAATATGGAAAGTAAAATAGGCAAAAACTGAATTATATATACATTGACTTACAAAGATGTATGAAAAAGAAAAACAAAGCCAAAAATAATAAAACTTCAGATATAGTCAGAAAGGAACATGATATGGAAGAATCATTTGTTTATCTATTGTCTAGTGATTTTGCTTTAAGTGCTAAGGGGGGGTTAATTTTTTTCCTTTTAAATATATTTGTTGCTGTCTTTGTTGCTGATTACCACATTTGTACAGAAAACTTTAAAATTTATAAAAAAGAAAAAATGAGACAGAGAGATGAGCCAGGCATTGTGGTGACATCAATTTTGAATGCTCTGAGTATTTTGAATTTAGATGATTCAAAATTAGTTTTCTAGATTTTCTCTCTCTATAATTTATGGTGATAGTTATTCCAAAGTCATCATTAATTGACACTAAAGTGACCAGCAAGAATGGCAAATAATTTCAAAGGTGTAGTTTAAAATTTATAGAATTTTGAGTTTCAAGCAGGAGAATAATATTTGACTTACCAGTTATTTTTTACTGTTTTCATTTCAGTTAAATAATTTGATTAAAATAATGGTAGCCTAAGAACATAATTTTCTTTGGGAATTGAAAAAAATGAATAATGAGAAAATAGAAATATTTATTTAAGTAACTTAATTAATATTCACATATAACTACTATAAAATTATCTGTGAAATGAAGAAACAGAGAATTAAATACAAATTTAATTTAATTTTAAAATAGTGGCCATCTGCAGATTTTGACCCAATTTATATGAGAAAAGGAGACATAATTTTGTTATTCAATTCCACTTAAATATGCTATTTTGTTTTCTTAATTAGGATATTAAAATCATAATTCTATAAGTTGTATCTTACCTTCTTTTTATATTCTAGTATAAACTGTGACGAAATTAGATGAAGTTATTAAGTGAGATATAGGCAATTTCATTTTTGCACTATTTTCATTCTTTCTTTCCCTTCCAGGAATGCAAGAAGATGGCCTCTAATGATAGATCCTCAGGGTCAGGCTAATAAATGGGTAAAGAATATGGAAAAAGCCAATAGTCTTCACATAATCAAATTAAATGACGCGGACTATGTAAGGACCCTGGAAAATTGCATCCAGTTTGGTACGCCTGGTATGTAACTAAGTACTAAAACTGTATATTACCAAAATGCCTGGAGATGGCACAATTAACTCAAAAATTGTTTAAGATGCAAAAAAGGACAAATATCAGATACATACAAAAATGGTAATTTTATTCTTCCATTTCATTATTTGATAATCAAATTAAACTTTGATAATTGTAATCACAGCAGGTTAGGAAATTTTCCATGCCTAAAGATTTGTTTGCAATGATTTCTCTAATTTAGCTGTTTTAATTGTTGCCAGAAGTTGGGCACACTTTAATTTTCATTATGATTCTGATTTTCTTTTTAAGAGTCTATGTGATATATCAAAACTTGCTTACTATACCATCAGTGCTGTTGCCATTTTTTTTCCTTTCCATATGTAATACGAGTATTAAGGGATTTATGATACTTGTGTTGTTGTGTCATTGTCGTAACAAAGGCATCAAGAATCTCATAATTACTTTTCAGGAAAACCTCATGGAAGCTTTACATTTATCAACTTAAGAAACTAGATTAAATATTTTATTGTTTAAGTAAATCTATAATTAATCATATTTTAAGTTTAAAAAGATATAGAAAAAATACCCAATTACCCCCCAAAATATAAAAATCTGGTTTTCTGTTTGAGAGAGTATTGCATAGCAAAAGTATCCTAAACAACTTCATAATTTTTCATATCAGTTTTTATAATGAAGTATATACTTATAAATATTAAAATTGAGTAAGTGCAGGGCTTGATAGCTGTGGGAAATGTATATATGTTAACAAATACAAAACTATTGATTCATTCAACAAATATTTAAAATTGTGTTAACATACACATTTTTGATAGATAGTATGTTATAATGGTTAGTCGGCCAGCCTAGGAGTCCTAATAACTTGGGTTAAAGTCCTATCTCTAACACATAGGCGTCATGTCACTTAAATTCTCATTATCCCAAACAACTCTCTTAAGACCATAAGTTGCAGAGCAGTTGCCAGTCTGTATTAATGGAAAGGGATTTCACAACTGAGAGTTTCCTACACCGATGAAATCACAGGTACAATCCAAAAGAAAATTTGCAATAGGGTATTTATACATTCAACAAGCATTTTCTGAGCAAGGAGATACAGAAGTGCTGCTGTATGCCTTCAAGAACCTGACAGCTTAATAGGATTGGGTATTGGGGATTAAATTATGTTTGTACATAAGAACAATGAGAATGGGATAAATGCTATTACAATATACTATAGGAGTTCAGAAAAGAAAGGAGAGATAATTTCTCACCTATTAATATTAGAATTTTAGAGCTTAGTAATCAAATTGCTCAATCCTCTCCTTTTGAAGATGGGGAAACTGAGGAAAAACATTCAATCAACAAGCATTTATTAAGTGCCACCTATGTGCCAGGCTCTTTGCTAGGTGCTGGAGATGCACAAGACAAAAGGGAACAAGAGACCATTATTTGCCTAAGGTTAGAGTAAGAATTTGACTGAGACTAGAAGCTGTGGCCTTGTTCTCCTGGCTGCCAATCTAGAGCTCTTTCTATTACCCCTGCTCATCCATTCATCTGACTGTTTCTAAGGTAAGCTTTTAAATACATTTAACAATTGCTTATTATATATATTTTTAAAATTCATCAAAGAGAAGGGACAAATATCTTCAATCCATATTTAGTTTTATAAAGAGTGAAACAGATGGTGGTTGGTACAGCTATTTTTGCATTTAACCTTCAAGCAAACGAATCTGTCATGGTTACAGTTTAAAAAGCAGATGCAATTGAGTCCTCTTCCATGTAAGCACCTGTCTTTAGATATTGGAAAATTCTAGAAAACTATAATGTAAGTAAAGGTACATATATTTTAGCTGATTTAAAGAGAGGGAATGAACACAGAAAGTGAATCATGCACATATTATTGGCAAATGACTGTCAACATGTGTTCATATCTGCTACATTTTTATGATAGATTTGAATCCTGGCTACATCCTATAATGTACTATGTCATACCTAACATTTAGAAAGAAGAAGGAATTAATTACTTAGCATTTTCGGTGTATTTCTGTCTCTAGAATTAACCATATGTTTATGTTAAGTGAGATTATCAATCTTACTTAAAACTATTGATGGCCTTGACCATATGAAAATTTGTTTGCTTTTCAGTTTCAGACTGAGGAAGTTCCTAAGGGAAGAAACATTGGAAAATTTAGTTTATTTATTAGTAATATTAACACACAAAACTACTATTCTCTAGTGTGTTCTCAATGTCCCTGCACATAGGCCACTTTTCACGTGTGTAAAAGGCTAAGAATTTTTGATCATCTTCCATAGGAGGTTCTCATAAAGTCAACAAAGCAAAAAATCTTGGTGGATGGTTGATCTTGTTGTAATGTTATTTTTTTCCACATGAATATAACGGATACAGCCAGTAATTTAAATAACATGAAATCCTATTATGAATTTGTTCTAGTACTGCTGGAAAATGTTGGGGAAGAACTGGATCCTATCCTGGAGCCTCTTCTACTAAAGCAAACATTTAAACAGGGTGGGAGTGTATGTATCCGACTTGGTGACTCTACAATTGAATATGCACCTGACTTCCGCTTTTATATTACAACCAAGCTAAGAAATCCGCATTATCTTCCTGAAACATCTGTTAAGGCTAGTACTTGAAAATAAATGTATTTCTAGTCCTGTTTTTATAATTAACCATTTTTCCCTTTCTAGTAGCATATATAAATGCCCACTGTGTAAACGAGCAACTTTTTCATTTTGAACATTCCCTGAAAGTATTATAATGATTTGTAAATGTTACCTTTGACAGTGCTTAAAGAAAACATATTTCCTCAGTATTCTTTTAAAGTTGATCTAAATTTAATTTTTCCTGTTCATAGTCCTCCAGATTTGGATTGTTTAAAATTGAAGCTTTACACAATCATGTTTTCTCTTATGTATCATCAAATGATAATATACTAATTGAATTCTTATTTGTATATTAGAATTTAGCATTTTCTGTTTCTCAATGTAATATTTCTTCTATCTTATTCTCATTAGCTATTTGAAAGAGATTTTTTTCCACTAGTACTTTGAAGATGAAATTCTAAAAGGTTCTTTAGGTGATAAAGGGTAGGAGCATCCGAGCATCCAAGACTGAAAGACATTAAACCTTAATCAGATATCCATGACCCAAACCAAAACCAGGAAATAAGCAAAATGGATCATGAATTTGATGGCTAACATGAAGAAAACATTAAGACAATAGCAATGTTTCAGGACTAGGGGGAGGAGAAGGTGGGTTTAGCTAAATATGGGGAGTTTTTGTAAATGGTTGTTGCAGCATCTTCTCTGTATGTAATAAAGATAAGATAGATAACCTCCTACAAATATACACCTCCAGGGGTGGAGGAAAAAATCAGATAAATTTTTGAGGTTATGATTCCAAGACATAATAGAAATATTTCTAATGATGATAATGAAATAAAGCTATGGTGGAATGACTAGAAACTTTATTTTTTTTTTCATACTGAAATATTGGACTTAACGAGGTCAAGGTTAGTAATGTGAAGCTGAATGTGATCTGTATTCATGTAATTCTAGATGTTGTAATGTTTGAAGTTGTTATATTTTAATTTAGAAAATAGGGAACATATTCTAAAAATAAAAGAAGAATTTAGGTTAACAGGAGTCAGCAGTGATTCCTAATTGGGTGCAAATATAAGACATATATATATCTTAAAACACTTAAAAATGGAATTAGATTCTAAAATATAGACAATCCTGAATATATGGAATGTCTAATAAATTTAAGTTTGGGAAGGATTTTATTACTTTTTGTGAAAAAAATTAATTTGTAACCATATCCTTAATTTGTTATGAATAAAGCAATGTACAAGGTATTGTGCTAGGTAGTGTCCAGAAAGTGGGACTTAAATCTTTGGTTTTAAGGAACTCACAGCCTAGCAAGGAAGTAAACATGCTCACAAACAATAGTAATATAATTACATATCATAAAAGAAGTACAAACTGTACTATGGGAGTACAGAGAAGGTAGATATGAAAGAAATAGTATTTGAGTTGTGAGTTAAAGGATGGGTAGAATTTGACAGGTGGAGATTGTACAGATGAAGACAATATACAATCTTTATCCATTAAATTAAGAAATATGTTGACTTAGAAATGTTGCTTGTAAGTGAAACAAAATGAAATATAAAACCTTAATTTTAAACTCCAATGTAAACTCATGGATTACCAAAATTTCTAGAAATAAAGAACAGGAGAAAAATTAAATAGTAAATAAAACATACAGAAAATGATACATGTAACAGAAAAATCTTAAGTTCACCGACATACAGTAGTTGTCACGAGATTCCAGGGAAGAAAATGATTTATGAGTCACTATTGAAATCCTCAAGATCCCTAGAGTATCTTATTGCTTCATTATTTTTAATTGCTTGGATTGATTAAACCGGGATTAGGAAACAGAGTGAGGCAGTTACTTGCTTTCATTTACAAATTAGCATCTTTTCTTAGACTCCTATACAAAAAATTGTGTATCTCTTTGAAAAGACACCAAAGGGATGATATTGACATTATGCTTAAAGGTATTCATTTAGACGTAAATAAAATATGTTGATGAAACCATATATTTTAGTTTATGTATGAAACAAAAGTCTAGATTTTAAAAAACTTTGCCTTTCAATTGTTCAGCATTAAAAGAATACGAAATAAATTCTTCCTTTCATTTGTATAAAGTTATAGAATGCTTGTAAAACATGCATTTTGCTAGGAGTATACTATATCTGTAATAATATAACCTCCCTTGTACACTATTATTTATGTCAACTCCGAAAGTTTGTGTAAGGGGACCAATGCTCCAGTGTAAACTTTTTATCAATAGAATAATGAAAGAGACATGTACAATGTATTGGCTCTTGATGGCATTACCTTGGAGAACAATCAACAGCCACCAGAGATCTTTAGGAATAAGAGAATGAAGGCTTATGAGTAGGGAATTTGAAAATCACAAAATGAGAATATCCATGCCTATGTAGAGAATGTGGCAGCAGTAATGGGTAGAATGAAATAAGCAAAATTAAACAATCAGGTATTGAGAAATTGTTTCTCAAACAGCAAGGATGAAATGTAAATTTCTTAATTCATTTCCATATCAACCAGTCTGTCACTATAATTCAGGAGGGTTCATAGAGTAAAAATACATTAAAAAAAACCCTACCATCAGTGCTTTCTCGTTATTTTCTTGCCTCTTATAACTGCTAATAACTTTAAAATGAGAATTACCTAATGTATTCAATTATGAGGAAATTTTCTCAATCTAATTCTTTTGCTTCTATCATTGAAAGAGTTGTCAGCAATTAATAGTTTTTTAACAAGGATATGTTAGACCATCTTTACACTATCTCATTTGGGAATGACATAAGTTTTTAAAATACAGTCATGTCCCCTAAAACCTATAATTCCAATTCCTAAAAATAATTTTAAATACCCTTCCTTACATAAATTTCTAGGCTAAATAAAATGTGCTTTGGGAAAGATTTTTAAAGTGTTTTATGCAGGGATTTGGTCAATAGAGAATGTAGTTTTTATTGAAAGGGAGACTAATGGTAGTGTTTTTGTAAAAACTTTCATTTATAGGTCACATTACTGAACTTTATGATAACTCCTGAAGGAATGCAAGATCAGCTTCTTGGGATTGTAGTAGCACGAGAGAGACCAGATCTTGAAGAAGAAAAGCAAGCCTTGATATTACAAGGCGCTGAAAACAAAAGGTTTCACATTTTCCTAACTATGAAACTCGCTTATCTTATAATGTAAAGTTAAAGTTTATTAAAATACACATTGAAGATAAGATCTCTCTTTTAAATTGTACATGGAATTCTAAGTGGAAATGACTTATTAGGGTATCTCTGATTTTATAATAATCATTTAAAAATTTTGTTGTAAAAGATAGTTTTACGAGTCAGTCCTTTTATATGAATTAGAAACAGTTGCCCAAATTTCAAGATAAGTGTATTTTCAGATACAACAATAATATTCTCGTTAGTGCAGAAGTTTAATTATTCATCACACAAACTTGATTTCCACAATTTAGAATTTATTTATCTAAAGTTATTTAATTTCACTCTGTTATGTAAGAAATTAATATCTTAATTCAGACTACTTTGCCCCCAAACAGCCATGCCACATATTTTAGAGTATGCAATTGTTTGTTAGACCATCAAGTAAAATATAAGGGAAGCAAATGGAGCAATATGATTTGTCTGCTTTGTGTTCAGAACCTTTAATATGGGTAATAAGATTAGGCTTTATGACTTAGCACCATGGTGCAATGGAAAGAGCACAGAATGTGGTGTCACCAGATAGTATTGGCCGTGTATCTAGGAGCAGGTTCCTTTACCTCATTGAGCTTCATTTTCCTCCTCAGTAAGACAGTGCCAATAAAATTTTTCCTGCCTAACTCACAGGAATGATGAGAGGAAAATACTTTTTACAAACTATAAAGTAATATACCAATGTGAGTTGTCATCATCATCATTATCACTCCAGTTATTATTTAAATGATCTCTATATGGAGTAGAATAGCTCGTCTTTGTTATATTTTTCAAGATAAATAGATGTCAGAATATAACATCAATCTTTATGAGACAAACTACATCCTTTGTTAGAAAAGAATGTATATTTTTAAGAGTATATATGTGAAGCATATTTTTCCTTCAATGAAACCCCTGCATTTTATTTTAGGCAGTTAAAAGAAATAGAAGACAAGATTTTAGAAGTTCTTTCATCTTCAGAAGGCAATATATTAGAAGACGAAACTGCTATTAAGATATTATCTTCCTCGAAGGCTTTAGCTAATGAGATTTCTGAGAAACAAACAGTAGCTGAAGACACAGAGAGAAAGATTGATGACACCCGTATGGAATATCGTCCGATTGCCATTCATTCGTCAATCCTGTTTTTCTCAATAGCAGATTTAGCTAACATTGAACCTATGTACCAGTACTCACTCACTTGGTTTATTAACCTTTTTATCCTGTCCATAGAAAATTCAGAGAAATCTGAAATTTTGCAGATAAGGTATGTGAGATAAATACTAATTATTAATTAATGCATGTGTATCAGTATTGTGTAGCTTTCATTGTTATTTTGGTATTATGTTGGCATTTTGGCAGTTTCTCCAAAATGAGCCTGATTATTATCCCAGAAATAAACTTGGGATTTAGGAGCTGAACAGATGTATCCAAACTCAATCTGTTAAGCCATTCTTCAGTGAATCATTTGCAAATATATGTGCAATTCTAGTAATAAAAGATCTTTAACTTATTGTTTCAAAATTTTATTAGTAATTATCGATGACAAGAAGTAATACAGAAAAATATATGAACCTAGCACTCTAAGAACTTACATTTTAAAAAAAAAAAGGTAAGATGCATACAAAGATACCTGTAAGTAAAAACCATACTTGGCAAGTACAATTTTTATGAAAATTAATGATTTTTATAGTGTTAGTTATTATTACCTTCTTTTTTAATAAAATTCTTTTTTTACCCTTGAATGTTCTATATTTTGATCATTATTAACAACCTTTTTAATTTTAAAAAGGATTAATTTAGAATTTATTTGTAATACAATTAAAACTACTTTAAAGAGCTGCTATAGGAACAAAACCAAAGATCCACTAGGTGGTTTCATAGTTCCATATTGCACATTGTAAACATTTGTGGTATTTTAAAATAATATTTAACATGAAGATATGCTAGGAAAAAATAGATTCACTCATCCAAAAAAAATCATTTAAAGAAACTATGTGAACTCTGTAGTTCTCTTTTGTTGACTGGATGTGTCAGTATGAAGTCGTATACTTAAGTTTCCTGCTAAGTGTAAGCTTCGGTGGATACTAAACCTAAAGACTGATATATAAAGTTAAGAAGTCTGTTATAGAAATCCAACATGTTAATCTCAATGTCAGTCTCGGGAAAGACTGACATGATATTTCTTCATATGTAATTTAAAGTTTTTTTTCTTTCCCATGGAGCCTTTTACCTACCTACAAGTCTGAAGTTTTTCAAACTAGTAATATTTTAGCCATGATCATTTATTATTCTCCAACGATATAAAGTGAGAATGATGAATTCTGCACTGAAATGCTGCCATATAATTTTCATTTATGGCTCGTCTTTATACTAAAATTATATGTACAGTATTGATAATCCTTCCCTTTCATCTAAGTCAGTTCATTGCCCTGTATGAAAATGTCAAAGGAATAACATAGTCTTTATGGAGGAAATGTAGTAAGGGATATGGGGCTCAAAAGTTCATACTTTTTGTTTGAGAATATTAACAATCCCTTTAGATTATTCTATATTCAACATGTTTCTGACAATCTTATGACTGACAAGGACTAATAGCAAAATTAGGAAAAAGAAAACTGACCTCTTAGAAAAAGTCTCCAGGCCTTCCTTGTTTCTACTTCAGTAAAGTGAAGAATAGAATAATTTTTATGTATATACATATGTACATATTTTTATATATAATTTTATTTATATTGATATTTATATGTATTATTATACATACATACATACATCTATTTGTATCTCATGGTAGCCATCTCTAGGGGAGGAGGGAAGAAAAAAAAATTTGCATGGTAATATTGTTGTGTATTTGAAAGGAATAGCAAGTTATGCATAGTGGATTTGCAGTTTTATGTACAATCATCTTTTTAAAAAATAGTTATTTTTGTATTTTATTCCTACTTTCTGTTAAATATTTCTGTTATACTTTTTCCAATATTTTAAAAACATTTTTATTTAAAGTTTTGTGTTCCAAATTCTGTCTCTCCCTCCCTCCCTCCCTTCTCCCCTTTCTTGAGATGTTATGCAATCAGATATAGGTTATACATGTGCAATTATGTAAAACATTTCCATATTAGTCATTTTGTACAAGAAGACTAAAAAGAAAAAAATTAAAGAAAGAAAGTGAAAAATAGTACTCTTCTGTCTATATTCAATCAATATCAGTTCTTTCTCTGGAATTTCATTATTAGTCCTTTGGGATCATTGGATCATTGTATTGCTGAGAATAGTTAGTCATTCATAGTTCTTCATTGAACAATATTGCTGTTACTGTGTACAGTGTTCACCTGGTTCTGTTCATTTCACTATATGCATCACTTCATTTAATTCTTTCCAGGTTTTTCTGAAATCATCCTATTTGTCATTTCTTATAGCGCAATAATATTCCATTACAATTATATACCAAGCTTGTTTAGCCATTTCCCAATTGATGGGCATCCCTTTGATTTCCACAAAAAGACCTGCTATAAATAATTTTGTACAGATAGGTCCTTTTCCATTTTTTTGAATGTCTCTGGGATGTAGACCTAGCAATGGTTGCTGGACAAAGGGTATGCACAGTTTTATAGCCCATTGGGCATAGTTCCAAATTGCTCTCCAGAATGGTTGGATCACTTCAAAACTCCACCCGCTGAATATTAGTGTCCCAGTTTTCCCACATCACCTCCAACATCCGGCATTTTCCTTCTTTGTCATATTAGCTATAGGTATGAGGTGGTACGTCAGAGTTGTTTTAATTTGCATTTTTCTGATCAATAATGTACAATTGGTTTTTTTATGTTATGAAAATGCTTTTTACCCTTAAATTAAAAATGAAATTAAGAAAAGAAAAAATTAATCACAATAAACCAGGAGTAAAAATGTATGTGTTTGGTAGAATAAAGAGAATTAACATGTTTTTCCCTCTGTTAGCATAGTCAAAGGCTTATTTCTCTTCAGACAAAACCATTAAGACATTTTCCCATTTTAAAATGAACTATCTGCTTTTTGTTTTGTGATTTCTGGCTAGTGCTCTAACTGCAAGATGAAGTTAGAACTCATCCAACAAAAATAATGTCTCCATTAGAATTGCTGCACAGTATCTAAAATTTTAATATCAACAACAAAATTTAGCATTTCTCTGACTTGATGTGAGATGTGGTTCAAAATTAGAAATTGAACTAACTTGCCAGTGGCTAAAGTCTTTAAATATCTATCAACAATCAGAACATTTTTTAATACTAATGTTCTCAAGCCAATGAATTATTTATTTCTCTTAATTAGGGATTTTCAGTATGTCGAACAAGGGTTCAAAGTTAATTTTCAGAAAAGAAGTATGTATAGTGAGAACAATTTGCTATTTTACCAGGCCCAACCGTTTTTCGTTTCTTCTCATTTAGGAAAATTATCAGCTAAATAGACCTGTAGGTTAAGAACAGAGGTGTCAACACAAACTTCATTACTAATCTGCTTATCTTTAACAGCCAATCAGTAGATGCTAGCTAGCTGAAAGATTTAGTTATCCTATGGAGTGAGGAGCAGTGTGACTTAGTAGGTAGAGAACCTGGAGAACCAGGAATGCCTGGGTTCAAGTGGTATAGTAGGAAGGGCACTGGCTTTGGAATCAGAAGACCTGGATTCAAATTCCAACTCTGACACTTTTATTACGTTGGGCAAGCCACTTAATATCTCCAGGGTTCATCCCTTTCAGCTCTAGATTTTTGATCTGATTCCCTACCTCTAACCCCTATTGTCTATGTCTGGTTGATGGTGGGCAAGTCACTTAACCTCTCAGTGCCCCAGACGACTCTCTGATGAAAAGTTTGAGAGAAGATGCTGATCTGCATCACATTTCCCCTAAAAAAAAAAGTATTGAGATCTTTTTTTAAAGGACAAAGAAGAAATAAACTTATACTTAGCCCTTTCAGAGAACAGAGAGCTAATATAGCTTCAAAAACTCAATGGGAGTAGGGAGACCTTTACATAGTAAACTGATCAGGCATTTTACTGAACTGAGAATTAATTAGGCTTTATTATCAATCAGATGATGCTTTTCCTATAACCAGATTTCTATTCTGCCAAAAAGATTGCTGCAATATACTTGACCAGTAAGGGTTCTGCAATCTTAATAAGTTAACAGTCATTATAGGTAAGCCAAGTAAATGATAGTTTTATTGTTTGATTTGTCTACACCACAGTTGGAGAGTCTTTTAAATTTTCATTTCATCTCAAGAAGTTCTTTCTTAGAGTATAAATACCCCTGAAAGAAAGTATTGCATACCTTGAGCACCTCTGAAAACAGACTCAGAGAGTTGGAAGGGACCCAAGGATCATCTGGTACAACTGGTAATTAAACAGAAATCATCTGTACAACATCCTCAAGTGATCTCTGAGTCTTCTCGTGAAGACCTCCAGGAAGGGAGAACCTACTGAGGCAGCCCATTCTACTTGGAGGCTTCTAATTCTTAGCAGTTTTTACCTTAACAAAAGATGAAATCTGCTTTTCTCAAATTCCTCTAAAACTCTCCTCATTCTGCTCTCTGGGGAGCTGCTCACTTTAATTGAACAATCATTTCTTAAGTCTTCTCTGTGTTATGATAGGTGATATGATGTCGTAGATAGGGCATTGGACTTCTGTTCTCATCTCAAACATTTACTAGCTATATGACTTCAGACAAGTTACACTTTCAGAGCCTCACTGTCCCCATTTATAAAATGGAGATGATGATTTTAATTAATGGTACCTGTTCCACAGTTGGGGGAGCTAGATGGTGCAGTGGATAGTGCTGGGCCTGGAGTCAGGAAGACTTATCTTCCTAAGTTCAAATCTGGCTTCAAACACTAACTATCCGGGCGACCCTAGGCAAGTCTCTCAACTCTGTTTGCCTCAGTTTCTTCATCTGTAAAATGAGCTGGAGAAGGAAATGGCAAATCACTTCCACTCTTTCTTCCAAGAAAACCCCAGAGGGGTCACAAAGAATCAGACAAAAATGAAAATGACTCAACAACAACAATTCCACAGTTGTTGTGGGAATTAAATAATATGTATGCAATAAAGAGGGGAGATGGGGGTGCCAGGCAAGCTAGACTGATGTCAGTGCATATAATATAGTTGATAGGTGATTAATTGATTTAGGGGAATCTCTTACCTTGTAAAATCATTAGACCTGTAAATTGAAGGGTATGTTAGTCAAGGGGGAAGGGAGAATATCACTTGTGCCACTGGTGTGTGGCTGAGTTGGGCCAAGAGAAGGACCACAATAAGTGACGTTCTTTATTCCTTGATCTTCAGAGTGGCCTTAAATCCTGCTAAGAAAGTGCCATATCATTTGGACATTTATTTTAGAAGTTAGCTCCAGGGGGCAGCTAGGTGGCGCAGTGGACAGAGCACCAGCCCTGAAGTCAGGAAGACCTGAGTTCAAATGTGACCTCAGACCAAACACTTGACACTTACTAGCTTGACCCCAGTTGCCTTAAAAAAAAAAGTTAGCTCCAAAATACTCCTCTTCCCATTGTGAAGAAAGGTTGAACTTGCAATGCAGTCCCCAGTTCCCAGATCCTTGGCTCACAAATTTATATTACCTTATCTAGAAGCTTTTGATTCACTTTGGGCTATTATTCTCTCTTTCCCAACCTCTGTCCTCATACTAGGGGACTTCAACATACATAGTGACTATTCCTCAAACATCTTAACCACTCAATTCCTCAACCTACTCACTTTTTATGACTCCACCTCACTTCAGCCATACACAAAGATGGTCATGCCCTTGATCTTGCTATCAGCCATAAATGTATTGCCTCCAAATTAAAGAATTTCAATACCCCCTTATCTGACTATAATCTGTTGGATCTCCACCTTTCCTTCTGCTTTTCCTTACCAAACCTCTTAGTCCATACCAGGACCTCTAATCCCTTGACCTCTCAATTGTCTCTCCGGCTGTCTTCCTTGCACTAGCCACTCTTTCCTCCTTTCCCCATCTCGACTCCTTGGTGAACAGTTCAACTCCACACTGTCCTCTTGAGTCTTTCTTATCATATCATCGATTATGACCTGCTAAGCTTTAACCTTGTATCACTCCCACATCCTCTGCCTTTGCCTCTATACACATGCTGCTCAACGTAGGTGGAGAAAAGCATACAACTTGTCTGACTGTTGTTCAGTCATTTCAGTTGTATGTAACTCTTTAACCCCATCTGGGGTTTTCTTGGCAAAGGAACTGGAGTAGTTTGCCATTTCCTTCTCTGGCTCATTTTGCAAATGAAGAAACTGAGGTAAACAGGGTTAAGTGACTTGTCCAAGGGCACACAGCTAGTTTAAGTGTCTGAGGCCAGATTTGAACTCAGGAAGATGAGTCTTCCTGACTTCTGGCCCCACATTCTATTCACTGAACCATGTAGCTGCCCTCCCCCCTTCCCCTGCTACTTAGCTGCCCCCACCAGCAGACTATTGCAATAGATCAGGCATGGGGTGATAAGAGCCTGCACTAGAGTAGTTACAGTGTCAGAAAAAAGAAGGGGTTGTATTTTAGAGATGTTGCAAAGGTGATTTTGACAGGCAATGACCATAGCTTGGATGGGGATGGGGGGAGATTGAGAGATCATGAGAGTCAAGGATGATGAGCCTGAGGGCCTAAGAAGAGGTGTTGCCCTTGACAATAGGAAGTTAGGAGATGGGGGAGGTTTAGGGAGAAAGATTGTGAGTTTTGTTTAAAGATATTTAGTTCTGACTGGGTGTGCTACAACTTTATGTTGTTGTTCAGTCATTTTTCATTTGTGTCTGATTCTTCATGACCTTATTTGGGGTTTTCTTGGCAGAGATATTGGAGTGGTTTGCCATTTCCTTCTCCAGCTCATTTTAAAGATAGGGAAATTGAGGCAAACAGGGTTAAGTGACTTGTCCAGGGTCACACAGCCAATAAGTATCTGAGACCAGATTTGAACTCAGGAAGATGTCTTCTTGACTCCAGGCCTGGCACTCAGTCCACTGTACCACCTAGCTCAAATGGGCAATCTTTCCACACCTTCCTTATCAACTCACTATCCCATTCTTCATGGTGACTCTGCCAAATCTTTTCATCCCTCAAATCTCATATGGCTTCTCCTAGCCCCACCTCTTAGTTGAGAACCTTGCCTTTTATTTTATTGAGAAAGAGGTCATTCATAATGAGCTCCCTCTTCTCCCCTCACAAGTGCCTTCTGCCACTGTCTCCTCCTTTATCTTGTCCCACATTAAAAGGTGGACTTACTCCTTACCAAGGCCCAGCCCTACGGCTGCCTTTTGTGACTAAACTCCTTGAAAAGACCATCTACAATAAGTGCCTTCACTTACTCTCCTCTCACTTCGTAAGTCCATACCATCCAGCTTCCTACTCCATAATTCCACTGCTCTCTCTGAAGTTGCCAATGATCTCTTACTTGCCAAATCCACAAGCCTTTTCCCAGTCCTCATTCTTCTTGACCTCTCTACCACCCTCAACATCACTGATCGTGCTCTTTTCCTTAATATTTTCTTCCCCCTAGGTTTTTAGAATGCCACACTCTCCTGGTTCTCCTCTTACCCATCTGACCACTCCTCAGTGTCCTTTGCTGGGTCCTCATCCAAGTCATGACCTCTAAAAGTAGGTGTCCCACAGGGTTCTTTCCTGGGCCCTCTACTCTTCTCCCTCAATATTATTTTACTTGGTGATTTCATAAGCTGCCATTGATTCATTTACCATCTCTGTGCTAATGATTCTCAAATCAACTTATCTTGCCATACTTCTCTGCTTACCTCCAATCATGAATTTCTAGTTGTTTTTCAGACATCTCAACCTAGATGTCCAGTAGACATCTTAAACTCAACATGTCCAAAAAAACCTCATAATCTTAACCCATAAACACTCCCCACCTTCTAACTTCCTTTTACAGTCAAGGGCAACATTATCTTCCTAGACCCTTAGGTTCACAATTTAGATGTCATCCTTGATTATTCATTATCTCTCTTCTTCCCTTTCTTCCTCTCCCCCCCTCCCACATCTAATCTGTGGTCATCAAAGTCACTTTTGCAACATCTCTAAAATACATCCCCTTCTCTTCTGTGACACTGTCACCTCTCTAGTGCAGGCCCTTATCACCTCATTTCTTGGACTATTTCAATAGCCTGTTGGTGGGTCTGCCTGGCTCAAGTCTCTCCATACCTTAATCCATCCAAAGTAATTTTCTTAAAGCAATGTTCTGACCTTATAATTTCCACACCCCCCCCCAATAAACTTCAGTGAATCCCTACTGTCTCCTGGATCAAATACAAAATTCTCTGTTTGGTCTTCTAAGTTCTTTGTAACCCAGCCCCACTTTGCCTTTACTTCCCACCATGCACTCTTTGATCTAGTAACAGTGGCCTCCTTGCTGTTCCACAAATATGACATTCCATTTTTTACCTCCTGGAATTTTCTCTAGCTGTCTCCCATGCCTGGAATGCTCTCCTTATCTCTGCCTACTGGCTTCCTTCAAATCTCAGTTAAAATCCCATTTAATACGGAATTATCAGTGCCCTCTTAATTCTAGTGCCTTCCTAAAAATTAGCTCCTGTTTTTCATGTAGATAGCTTCTTTATACGTATCTATTTGCTTGTTGTTTTCACTGTTAGATTGGGATCTCCTTGAGGGTAGGGACTATTTCTTGCCTTTTTTTGTATCCCCAGCATTTAGTCCAGTGCCTGGTACATCGTAGGCACTTAATAAGTGTTTATTGACTGACTCTTACTACTATTTTTGTTTATCAACTTAAATTGGCTATGAAATGCAATTTCAGAATGACACCACAGTGTTTGTGATCTTTGGGGAAATTACTAACTTGTCATGTTTCTGAAGGACAAAAAAAGCACTATTTCAACCACCTCAATTAATTTAATCTAAATCAGGGAATATAAACACATTTTCTTTTGTAAATATTGACAGGACTTTTTGTGGAATTAAAATTATTTTTTTCTTTTTTGCCAAAACTTGGAAATTTTTTTAGAAGTAGAAAATATTATTTCCTACTGGAATACTTCTTTTTCTAAATCCTACAGAGTAATAAGAAAAGTTTTTCCATTAACATGTCAGAAGTTGCTTCAGAGAATCCCCATAAGGCCATGGCCTGCCCATGGATTGTAGAGATTAAAATAATTATATTTTCCTCCTAATTCAAGGATATAGACTAGAGCAAAACAAGAAAAAAAAAAGATCTACCTTCACATTTGCCAATTTTTTTAATTTCAAAGAAAATATGATTTAATGATTTTGTTTGTTATGAACTGAGAACTTGAAATTCAATTCTAGCACTGCTGCCTTCAGTTTCACTAGTCTTTTCTAGTGGTGAGGGGTCTGTGCCAATTCTATTGGTTCTCCACCCCCCCCCCCCCTTTTCTGAAGTTCTAGGAAGTTTTCTTATATTAATTTTTACTTTATAGTATTTAGGTTTCTTGACTTGTATTATTCTGGTAGACCTATAGGTGTCTCTCTGAATCCTGTCATCAAGATCAATGTTTTGCTTGTGTAGAAATCAAGTTTTTTACACAGTGGATAGAGTACCGGACTTGGAGTCAGGAGGACCTGAGTTCAAATCTGGCCTCGGACACATGATACTTACTAGCTGTGCGACCATGGACAAGTCACTTAACCCTAATTGCCTTATCAAAATGCAAAAATAAAAAAATCAAGTTTTTTCTTAATGTTATTACTTTTTGCTTGTGTTAGACTGTTACTTCTGTGTATTTGCACTCCCCTTCATTTAGTCTCTCTTTTGCTTCTTTGGTGAGATTTGCCGTCTTTAGTTCCCTGAGATGTCTGTTAGACTTTCCCAAGATACTGAATTTTGTATGGGCCTCCTGTAATGCGGGACTCTGGGCTTTTGGCTTCTGGAAACTATAAATCTCAGATAGATGGGAGTTGCCTTTTGTGCAGGGTCTCCATTGCCTCTTTGATACCATTAGCTCTTGGTGGTGCCTTGGTTTTGTCCCCAATAATATGTTCTGCCACAAAGTCTTTAAGCAGATGTATTAAATAAATTATATATAATAAGTATAATATATAAAATATGACTATTAAATATAATGTATGATAAATTATATACAACATGATGACAAATATAAAAAATTTTATGTGTCTGTATATACATGTGTAAAAGAAGGACCAGGAATATATGTGTATTTGTGTGTGTGTGTGTGTGTGTGTGTATGTATACTTCTGGTACTTCTTTTGGAACAGATATTAACATCCTGGTTATCACTTGACAAATTGCTCACATGATCTTTGTTTAGGTTTCCAATCAATTAGTCCACCTAAACAGTGAAAGTACATTGCTTTGTCTTATTCACCTCTGTGCTGCCCAGCTATTTGTGTGTCACTTTCCAAGAAAGAGAGAAAACCTTCCCCATCAGTCTGGTAATCAGTAGAATGAGTAATTTAAATTTGCAGAGAGTTTAGACATTTTAGCTATTGTTTTCAATGGCTATGCCAACAAACATTTTGTCAGAGTCGCTAAGTAAGAAAACAATGGACAAATTCAATGAATGTGCTTTTCCTGTCGAGATGCTGCTGGTTGATGGCAAAAAGCAGGTAAAGACATCAAAAAGTAGGTCTTGGATAATCCGAATATGAGACAGTCTATAAATAATCAAAAAGTTGGTTATACTACTGAACAGTTTTGAGAAATGGTAGGGAGCTCCCAGTATGGAAACGCCCACCGCCAAAGCTGATCTACATCTCATTGGACACTGAGAGGTTGAATGACCTGCTCATGGTCACATAGTTAATCATACTGTGATTATTAGTTGTCCTAATGCTTTGTTCAGATTGTCATTATTAATGTAGTCTATCATTGTTTTGTGATTTCTTCAAGCTTTCTTTTACTAATTTCACATCCAAACAGGACCCTAATCTCCTATCTGTGTTATTAAATAGGGAAGAGTGCTTTGAATTTATCTTCAGATATAAACAACTGGTAAAAAAAAAAATGCCTTTATATCCAAAATAGAAACTTATGGGAAATTAATAGAAAAACTAAACTGAAATGTATCTCTGAAAAAATAAAGCTTAGGCCACAAGACTTTTAAAACAACAAATTAGTATAACATGTACAATGATTTTTTTTTTCCAAAAGGAAGATGGGTAGCTTTAAAAAAAATCAGTCAACAGTAAAATGTAATTTCACTGAAATGTTTCTATACTGTTTTGCTCTCAAATTGGTTCACATGGCTAATGAGGATCCTTGATTGTTTTTTGGGTAATTGACCAAAAAGTTTATTAGAACAATGAAGGTCTAACTGGTTTGTAATAGGTTTTTGTAAATGAATAGGCTTTAAAGTGATATTAATTTTTAATTTAAAAAAAATTTATTTCTTCACAGATTACAAATTCTCCAGGACCACTTTACTTATTCGTTATATGTTAATGTCTGTCGTTCACTCTTTGAAAAGGATAAGCTGCTCTTTTCCTTTTGTCTAAATGTGAATCTCCTAATATATGAAAATTTGGTCAGTATCTTTTGAAAATTTTTGTAAGTCATTAGTGTATGAAAAATTACATTGTTACTAAGTTATTTGTTCCTAATGACATCCATAAAACAGAAAAATTTGACCCATAAACAATGCTGAGTATATTTAATGCAACTCATTATAACAAGACACTTTGATTCCACAGAGATGGAAAATACATTGTAGGCAGAGCACAGTGTTAGAACTATGTATTTTTAATATTAAGTTAAAATAAAGTAACCTATAAAGATGTACCAACTCTGTATTTTAGTATATTGTCTCAATATGTTTATACCAAATAGACTAAGTACATGTTTAAATATTTGAAGCAATTAGTAGCTGAACTGAACAGTTTGGTTTTGATATAGTGGAATTTTAGCACTACTTAGCACTATTTGAAAATGGAGTTCTCTCTTCATTGGTTTTAATAATTAGAAGGAAAATTGACCAATTTAAATGTATTCATTTAAAGTCTGAGGTGATTTTTAAAAGACAGCTTTTCATACACATTACTCAACCAGGATCTTTGGAAACATGGCTTATTTTTGTATCTTATAGTCCTGGAACTCAGTGATGGCTTTTGCCAGCAAGGTAAATAAATTTATAATTTAGAAAGATCATTATTTTTTCCATGTCCTTTGCAATCCTGTTTCTTAACAGTAATTCAGTAGGGGCAATGAATAATTTTAGAACTATAAATAAAGATTAGGGCTTTTAAGAAAATACTATAGCAAGATATCTTTTCAAATTGTGCTGAATAGTGCTAAAAATTCTACTACAAATTCTAGACCTCATAGATGTCTCTCCAGATCAGAGGCTAAATTAATATTCTGACACTCCTCTTCTAATCATTGAATACATCATTCATATGTTTGTGAAACATACAAGTAAAAGATAATTCTGAGAACTACTTAAAATGACTAGTTAAGAAGGGTTAGAACCTACAATGAGTACCTGAACACTAATTTCATTTTAATACTTCCAACCCAATCAGACTCTATGGCTGAATTTGGAGCTTCCCTTAAAGGCCACAGTGATGACAGAGGAATTCTGAAAGGACTTTTTTCAGTCAGGATTTCTTGGTGAAGGTACTCCTTCATTGGATGTACATTTCTCATCAGATCATGCCTAGACAAACTAGGTAATGGAACAAAACTAGACCCTTAGTGTAGAAGGATTATGGCAGATGGGAAGAGACAGCAGCAAACAATTTATTTTCATATGTGGAAGATCATGATGCCAAGGATTTACATTAACAGAAAGGTCTAGCCTTCTTCCATTTAAATAAAAGTGAAATTTGTGAAGTCCTCTGTAAGAATCAAACTGCAAATGTTCAGTAAAAGTTGGACCAAGTGGTCCCTGAGCACTAGCTCAGATTCCGATTCTATAAGTCTTTATTTATTTATGTGTTTGGTGAGGCAGTTGGGGTTAGATAACTTGCCCAAGGTCACACAGCTAGTGAGTATCAAGTGTCTGAGGCCGGATTTGAACTTTGGTCCTCCTTACTCCAGGGCTAATGCTGTATTCACTGTACCACCCAGCTGCCCCCTATAACTCTTTAAACTGAAAAATTACCTGTCACCCCCATCACCTAGCACCTAATAGGTAATAGGTACTTAATAAACACTTGCAGATTGATTGAAAGTCTGAGTGTTTACCCTTTAAAATTTAAGGTAGCTAAATCTTCCATAAGTTGACTTAAGTACAAGCAGATTGTCTAGTTTTTTTACTTCTTTCTTGTGTGCAATTTCACTCAAGGTTAATGAAGATGATTGGAGGTTTCTGCTAACTGGTGGCATTGGTCTGGACAATCCTTTCTCCAATCCTTGTATATGGCTTCCCCAGAAATCTTGGGATGAAATATGTCGATTAGATGAATTGCCAGACTTCAAAGGCATTCGTAAGGAATTTGTGTCACTGAAAGATGGATGGAAAAAAGTATATGATAGTTTGGTATGTATAAAAAATTGTTTCATGAAATTTTTGCTTATTATATGGTTTTAATATAAAAAAAGAGAATGTTTATTTTCTAGTCTTCATCTTTAAATAAAACAAGTAAATAAGCTAGACAGGTATTAAAATAAAACGTTAGTTTATTCTGTCATTGTTGTACTATGCACTGCTTGAAAATTGTCACTAAATTTGGAATTTTTAACATTAATTTGATTATATGTTTTGAAATATAAAGGTAAAGATGTTTTCCTAGGTTGAATAATCTATGGAAACACTATTGTTGAATTGACAAAAACCATGAAAATGTTAAACTGTCTTATATTTATGTGTGTGTGTGTGTAAATACATATACACATATATACATATGTATGTATGTATGTATGTATATATATGTGTAAATACATATACACATATATACATATACATACATATATTTTTATGGTTTTAAAAAACTTTTCACTAGCAAGTGATTAATGAACAGTGATTGACTTGGAGAGAAAGTTGAGCCAACACAACATTGGTAACAGTGGAGCAGAAAAGGAATGGGCAGCTTTCACAGATTTGGTGTACAGAACCACATTTAGTCATTTGGGTCAGAATACTTACAAACATCAGGACTGATGTGATGAAAATGATGAGGAAATTCAGAAGGTACTAAATGAAAAATGAGAACTCTATAGGGACTAGCTGTACAATAGTCCATCCATTGCTAGAAAGGCAACATTTAATTCTATCAAAAGTAAAGTACAAAGCAAAGCTTAGAGAGATGCAGGACTCTTGGTTCAGTAAGAAGGCAGATGAAATTCAGTTTTATGCTGATAGTAACAATCCAAAGCACTTTTATGATGCCGTGAAAGCAATTTATGGGCCAAAGACCTATCATCATATGAACTACTCAGTGCTGATGGAGCCATATTGATTAGTGATAAGGACATGATTAAAGAGATGGGCTGAACACTTTCATAGTGTTCTCAACAGACCATCATAAATCAATGCTGAAGCTATTGACTGTTTACCTCAGTTTGAAGTCTAAACTTTGGAAGAAAATTAGTTCTAATATGATTTTCACATGGCATTTAGGTGTTTATTGTAACAAAAACTTGAAGTCTTAATGTTTTCAGAATATAGAAAATTAAATTTTGTATAGGAAATAAGGAAATACTCTTTTCAGAAATTAACAAGCCTATGTCATATCATATACCAAAACCTACCCTTCTTAGATTCATGTCATTGAACTCATTCCCTTTCTGATCCCTATCACCACTAGCCTGTGGTGTTGTCACTTAAGGTTTGGTATATATTCATTTAAAATTTCTACTTTTGGACCCCTCAGATGCCTTATTGGGATGTGGAGGGGGACCTTGTAATGTTAGTAGAGTACAAGCTATGTCAGAGCCTGGTGAGACCATAAATCTTGTTTCTGAGGGTTAGCCTAGATAATTGGAGAGTGGATTTCACCACGTTGGCCAGAGTAGTGAAATTTACTCTGGGAGACAATTTCATTATTGGGGGAGGGGGGGTGGGGTTGAGGTATGTGTGCTGAGATCTACCTTGTGCTTTGTTAAGCAATTTCTAAGCAATTTCCTTGCTACAACCCTGTGAAGTGTATGGTATAATTAATTTTATAACCTTTTCACATATGAGGAAACAGGGCTTAAAAGGGTCACACAGTGAAACAGTATTTGAACCCAAAACGTTTATGTAATTAGATTTCAGTCAATTTGATTCCTCCATTTTTACAGGAACCACACCATGAGTCTTTTCCTGAATCATGGGAAGAAAAAGTAAATGACTTTCAAAGGATGCTTATTATTCGCTGTCTGAGACCTGACAAGGTAAATGTGAATCTGAGCTTTGAGATTAAAGTACATGCTTTCCAAGGCTATATTTCCTAAAAGTAAGCCTTTACCCACAAAAACTGATTATATATGAAAAGTATAAGTATATGAAAAAGTTGATGCATTAAAGTTATGTCAACTTTGAAACTAGCCAGAATGGCTTTTATGCTATAGGAATTTTATTTCATAACTTGAAACTACAAACTACTATTTCCTCCTGGCTTTTGCTCTGCCTTTTCTCAACATTTCTACAATCTAATTTCAGTCCTTGTCACTGCTCTGATCCTGTTCAGTGGTTGTAATGCTGGCTCACTTAGTAAATTATTTGAATTACTTGACAAATGTTCATGTATCTGGTCTTGTATTTTGGGCTGGCTTTCCACAGCCTATAACAGTTATTTAGTGCTATCCTGACTACCAAGGACTGTGCTAACTTTTAAAATAAATACCGCCCAAGGATAGCAGTACCCTAAGGATTCAACTCACATGCTTTTGAAAGAAGTGTTAATCTTTGCAATTTTGTATGCTGGATGAGATTTGTTATATACTAAGATGACTACATGCATGTCTAATACAAAATATTAGAAAATAGTCACTTCTCATTCTGGTATATACTAATTCTTACCAAGAAAGTGTTTAATAAGATGTTACCTTGTTCCAAATATTTCTCTTTCCAAGTATTTTACAAATTCTTGCCCAATTAAATTCTTTGAAAGGAAGAAACTAGTTAAGCATTTTCAGAGTTTTAAATTACTATATAGCCCACCTTGTTCCAAATAAAAGATGAGGCTTTGCTTGTATTAGGTGCTTCATAAATGACTAGTGAATGACAATAAAATAATGATTTTTATAACCCTGCTTTAAAAAAATTGGGTGGAGAATGCGTTCAGAGTACATCAGACCAAAGCTTTTCAAAAGGTAATGAAGATTGAATTTAAGCACACCTAAAACATCTTGAATAATTAAGTTATCAAGGAAAAGAGTTCTTGGCTCCCAGCCATTTAAAAACCCTATCAGACATTTCTTCATATCTATTCTACATAATTTGTATCATGATTTTCCTGTTCTCAGTGAAGAAGTATATTAGTTAATCACCTTCTTCTCTATTATCATACACATGTAAAAGCCAGTGAGGGCCTTTTGTGGTCAGAGGAAGAGCCTAGCTAAGTTCAGATGACCTCACCAGGTTTACTGCTGGGTCATATTTGGAGACTTTATGCTAGGTTACAGAAAAGTGATCTACAAGGATGAAAGGTCTACCTATGCCAACATAATCACAGAGCATTAATGTGTGAAGGAAGAACCATTCTTTTACCCAAGAGTTCTTTTCCAAACCCTGAAATTCTCTTATGCTTTCTCTGAATCATCTTCCATAACATTAATTTTATTTCTATTGGAGGTCCCAGTTACTAATAATAAATTAAGGTTTTGGAAAGCTGCATTTTTTAAAGCCACATACTTGAATTGTGACTAAAAATTTAATATGAAGAAAGTCAATTACCCCAAAATATGAGAAAGTTTTTACTTGTAGCAGCTCCCTTGTTAAATAGCAAATTTACATAATATTGCCTGTAGAAATTGTTTGTTTGTTTTCCCCACATCTTTCCTATGCAAGAGATCCTGGCTATACAAATACATATCAAGAAAATCATCAGTTGATCCATTTCCAGGTTATGATATTCTTCTATTGTCAGATCATCAAAAAAAATTTATATACTCAAACAGCATAAAAAAACCAGGGTTTCTGGAATGTTGTAGTCTTCAACATACAGTGAGTGGGAAGTTCACCATTTCCTCAGCAAGAAAAATAAGAATTTTCTAAAAACTGTCCTTCACAATTCCAGTGTTGTATGAATCTTCATATCAATTCACTGTCTAATGCCAATTAAGCCATCATGAATCACAGTGCAAGTTTTATTACACTCAAAATGTGATGTACCCCACCAGCAGTCAATGGGGAATGTGTCATTTACAATTCAGCCAGAAGTATTTACATGTTAGATAGCCAGGTTTGTGTTACTTTTTGACATGAATAGTGTGACAATTAAACTGTTCTGTGATTACTCTTTAAGACTTCAATATTATATGCTTACCAGAGATCATCATTTAGATGATTTAGATACTGGTCTTCTACTCTACCAAGCATAAGAAACACTCGGCCATATCTGGTAAGTTTGCATTTGGAGAGTGGATGAAGCCAGCCTTTGGCATCTACAAAAGAGATGTTGGTTTTGACTTTAAAATATCAGGCAGAAACACACACTAACAATCCATGTGTTTTTGCAATGATCATCACTTTGAAGAAAATGAAGAAAAGTTAGTTCCTTGCAAAGTCCACACACAAGGACATTTAAATTTTAAAGACTCTATCTCGAAACTGGGATTGATTTTAAAGGTAAATGATGATATTCTGCCATTTTATTCAGAAGAAGAAATCAGGCTACAAATTATATGTTACTTATAACATTCTCTCCTAAAAGAGATCAGTCGTAGATTCAGAGTTAGAGAAGACCTAAAAGGTCAACTGGTCTAACCTCTACCTGAAAAAGAATTTCCATTATAACACACTTAATAAGGGTCATCCAAGCTTTCCCGTGAAGGCCTCCAATGAGGGTGAACCCTCTACTTCTCAGGCAGCCATTTCACTTTTCACTCTAAAGATTAGGAATTTCACTCTAAACATTAGGAATTTTTTTCCACATGTCAAACCTATCCTTCCTTATAACTTCCACCCATCTTTCCTAATTTTACTCAATGAGACCAGACAGAACAAGATATTTGAAGATAGCCATAATGCCCTCTTATAAGTCTTCTCTATGCCAAACAGTCCCAGGTCCTTCAATCAATTTTCATTTAGTACATATAATTTAGATGTCCCTGCTTGTATCTGGACATATTTCTAATGCCGTCATCTATTTAATATGTTTGTGCATCCTTGAAAAAAATAGGGAAAGGGAGCAGTGACAGCATTCGTTCTGCAAAACCAAGTATTCCCCATGCGATCACCTCTTTCCACCTAAATGCCTCCCCTCTTTCTCACGGCATATAGTAAGCATTATGTAAATGTTAGCAGTTGTTGTGGTTATCGTACTTGATCTAGAAAGTGTTTTTAAGCACTTATAATCCTTAGGAAGGAAGGAAGGAAACATGCATTTATTAAGTACCTAGTTTGAGCCAGGCATTGTGCTACAAATATTACTGTACTTTATACATATCTCATTTGATATGAGACATATATCTATTTTTATATTTATCTCTTTGTATTACAACATGAGTATTATACTTTACAAAAAATAGCTCATTTGATTTTCACAACAACCCTAGGAAGTAAATGTTATTTTTATCCCCATTTTACAGCTGAGGGAAATGAGATAAATAGAGGTCCAATGACTTGTCCAGGGTCACATAGCTAGTAAGGGTTGAGATTTAAACTCAGAACTTCCTAACAATAGCAACAATAATATTAAGAGCTAACATTTATATAGTTCTTACTATGTGTCAGATATTGTGCTAAGCACTTTACAATTATTATCTCATTTGATCCTCACAGCAAGGATCAACTTGATTCCTCCCTACCTAGGAAATAGGTGCTATTATTATCCCCATTTTACAGATGAAGAAACTGAGTCAAATAGAGTTTAAGTTATTTGTCCAGGGTCATACAGCTAGTAAATGTCTGAGGTCAGAATTGAAGTCGGGTCTTCCTGACTCTAGGTCCAGTTTCTTCACCACACAGCCTGGCTCTCTTAGGTAAATGGCTTTTCTTCAAGCAACTTTATTTAACCCTAAACATTACCTTTAAAATTGGAAGTATTTCTTTTCCCTCTGAACCCAAAGGTGATCACATTTTCAGGTCACTAAATAGCAGCAATTTGCTCCATTATAGCAGAGGAATGATATCACTTGATATATGCAAAATGCCTACTTTGGAGGCTTTGTTGTATGCGATTCCATATTTAAATGGAGGTAGCCATCCAGTCTGAGTACTTGGAAAATATCCCTTGTATTCTTGGTGCCCCATCTGCTGTCAGTGACCAAAATAATACAACCAAATTGTTGTATAAGTCAGAGCCAAAGCAAAGGTGATCTTCTCCCACTTATATTTTCAGGAATACATTTGCAATTTTCTTATAAGGACAGGTGTAAAAATTCTCAGGCCGTTTTCACATTCTTGTATCTCCCTAAGTTCAGTAATATTGTTGGCTGCCATATTCAGTCCTGCCAGAAACATATCCATTGGAAAAAACAAACAAACAAAAAAACCTAATAGGTAGTAGATTGTAATTCTTTATCCTTTTTCTAAGGCAGGGATTAAACAATGTTTATGTTCTCACCTAGAAATAATTTTTTATTGCTTTTAATTAGCCATATAACACAGATGAGGATAGGAGCAATGTGGATAGACACCTTAATTAGCTTTTCTATCTGCTACTTAAATTCTGTGGGAAATTAGAGTATTGATACCTGTGATAGGAAAAAACCTTTATTTTCTTCCTCTGAGAAGAAAGAAACCATAATAAGTACTTTCTACCTATAGACTAAGTTGTAATCTTCGTTCTTAAAATACTAATTAGGACCTGGAGGATAAGTTGACTTATTTACACTCAAATTTATTTGATTGCTTTTCCATGAAAGCCTAATAGAAGTATAAACTTTTACAATAATAAATCTGCTTTGGTGTAAGCTCTATGAAGCCAGGGGATAAATCTTGCCTGTATCCTTTCATTCCCATTTCTTTTTTTAAAAAATTTTATTATTTTGATTTATCAGCAATCACTTCCATATGCTTTTGAGTTTAAAATTTTTCTCCCCCTTCCTCCCCACCACCCTCCGCAAGACAGCACACAATATGATATAGGTTGTACATTTACATTCCTATTAAACATATTTTCACATTAGTGAAGTTGTAAGTAAAAATTAAAACCAATAGGAGGAACCATCAGAAAGAGGAAACAAAACTCAACAGAAGAGAAAAAAAAATGACAGGAATTCAACTTCCATAGTTCTTTCTTTGGATGTGGATAGCATTTTCCATCACAAGGCCTCTGGAGATGTCTTAGATCCTTGTATTGCTGAGAAGGGTTAAGTTTATCAATATTAGTCATCGCACAATGTGGCTATTATTGTGTATAATGTTCTCTTGGTTCTGCTCACTTCACTCAGCATCAGACCATACAAGTCTTTCCAGGTTTTTCTGAAGTCAGCCTGTTCATCATTTCTTATAGCACAATAGTATTCCATTACATTCATATACCACAATTTGCTCAGCCTTTCCCCAATTGATGGGCATCCTCTCAATTTCCAATTCTTTGCCACCACAAAAAGAGCTGCTATGAATATTTTTGTACATGTGGGTCCTTTTCCTATTTGTATGATCTCTTTGGGATGTAGCCCTAGAAGTGCTATTGCTGGGTCAAAGGGTATGCACATTTTTATAGCCCTTTGGGCATAGTTCCAAATTGTTCTCCAAAATGGTTGGATCATTTCACAACTCCACCAACATCCATTCCCATTTCTTACCACCTAACAGAGCTCCTAGTGTATAACAAGTGCTCAATAAATATTTAATGAATAGGGTGGCAGTCACTAAGTAATAGAGTCTTTCTAGAGTGTATATAACTACATTAGTTGGCATAAATGTTCCTGAAGGAAACTTTGAAAACTGTCTATAAGTGAAAAGAAATGTATATTTCTGTAAAGAGAAGTTAGTTTAGTATTTAGCAGAGTGTGTTGCACGTAGAGAGTATTTAGTAAATGCTGGATAATAATATGTTAAGTCAGCTATTTACATCTTAGCATCTAAGATAAAGCTCTTGGAAAATAAGCAGAGAGACTCTGATTATGTAGTCTTCCACAATATTGGCTCATCCAAGGCATGAAGCCCATCAAGCCTTTTCAGTGTTTTAGTCATGAGCAGAAATGTTGAGATGGAAGAGCAGATCACATATCATAGGCTCATCAACGATGCCTTATGTGGTAGGCAGTTTATTTTCATTTTGTCTAACAGTATTAAATAGGAATCTTAAATTTTGCCCAAGTTGTGAGTCATAGAAGAATTGGAAGGATTGAGGAACCGTTTGTGCAATATAGTATGGTAAAACACCAGCATAATCAGAATCCCAACAAAATCCTAACAGAATCCCAACAGAATCCCATGATTCCTAATTTGGATGCCGATCTGTATTGGTAGAGGGAGTTTTTGTACCTCTACAGTAGCTCTCTATGCTGAAGAAATCCCAAGACTTGGTAAGGTTGGATATTTAGTATTCACTTTTTCAAGCCCTGAGGCACTCACTATTCAGTGCACTCCAGTGCCTTATAAACTAACTAATATCCAAAATTTTCTTGTTCTTTACTCTTTACTTTTTTCTTTGATCCAGTTTCTTTCCTTGGGGCTTTAATTTCTTTTCTCACCTCATTCTATACCATTTGAATGTTACTTCCATGCTCTGAACTATAACAGTTTTTGTTAAACCTAGGCAATTTTTACACCAATTTATTTTGGAATCTTAATTAATGAACAATTAGTCCTTCCCTTTCCAAGTAGTTCAAGAAAGTACCGTCTGAAGCCACAGAGGCAAAAAACAAAACAAAACAAAAGCCTTCTATCTGATCACTTGTAAATGGGCAGGAAGACATCATCTAGAATTGGAATGAGCTGTCTTAGGAAGTAATGAATTCTTTGTCCCTAGGAGTCTTCAAGGGAATGATGGGTGACAAAGTATCAAGATTTTGTAGAGATTCTTATTCAGGTACAGGATGAACTACATCAGAAGTATCAAATACCAGGCTCACCACTGCTGAGTGCTGCCCACACCAGATTAAAGTGTGTTTGGGAAATAGCTAACAAAATACATAAAAATACAGTAGACCACAGATAATGTTAATATGTGGTTTTCTAAGTTCAGTGACCCCTGTTTCTATTTGTGTTTGACACCACTGAACTAAATGACCTTTCAGCTCCCTTCCAACACTGAGATTCTGTGAGAGTAGAAACAAATTTTCCCACCATGCGTGAATCAGGGAAGAAGCCTAATTCCCCTACTCCTCTGTAATCTGTGGAGAATTATTGTCTATAATTATAGTAGCCCAATCTCTTATGTGTGGGTTGAAAGTCTGATGAAAACATATTTTAAAAGTGTGTAGTTGTATATCTTATTACAATGTAAATGTACTTTTATAAACATTTAATTTCTAGGAGACAGATATCAAATTCTTTATGAATAGTATAATGTAACTTATAAATCCTTGAATAAAGACTTCTATATTAATTATCTCCATTATTACTCCACAGATGGTACATTAGTAGTTTCATACTAGAGTAATCTTGGCTAAATGCAAAGGATGAACAAAAATATATTAAGTGCTTATTATATTCCATGCCCTGCGCTAAGCCTAGAAGTATAAGTACAAAAAGTGGGATAGCCCCTGTTTCAAGGAGCTTCCTTTCCAATGATATAGACAATCCATAAAAGGGAATGGTGGCCATGAGGGTGTTTTGGTCAGAGGAATCTTAGGATTGGTAAATTGATTGGTGAGTAGTGAATTTATACTCCCTTTCCAGGAGTGTTACTATTGATTTGCTTGCTGTGCTTTGTTTGAGAGAGAGAAGGTGAAAAGTAGGGGATGGGGTAAGCACTTAGAAGCAGAGCAGAAAGCAAGATGACCTCAAGTGGACAGCTAGATGGATGGAAGTGAAACATGGTTTGGGGGCTAGCTATAGTTAAGTCTTCACTCCTTCTGTCCCTAATCAAGACAACTCAGCTAGAAGTTGTGAGTCCTACAGTTGAGCAAATTAACTGCCCCAGAGCTTAGGGTTTGGATTCTGTAGGTCTGATGAATTCTTAGGGTCTGGGTGAGCAGAAGCAGGGCAGCCAGCAAAGTGAACTGGCAGGTGGGTGGCTGGAAGCAAATTTTTTGGTAATCAACTACCTTAAATATGGTCTTCGTACATACTCAGTATATAAAGTATAGTTATAAAAAAAGGAATATTGTGAAAAATTACTCTGATAACAATGAATAATTAAGGAATAAGATGACCACAGCTCTCTGTTATTCTAAAATAGATTTTAGGTTTTTAGCATCCTCGTTCTCTAAAGTACTTAACAACAAATTTAATTTTTAAAGGTCTCTTCTTTGCTTTTTTAGATTATTCCAATGGTACAAGAATTTATAACTAGCCATTTGGGACGTCCATTTATTGAACCACCACCATTTGATTTGTCCAAGGCATTTGGAGATAGTAACTGCTGTGCACCACTGATTTTTGTGCTGTCTCCTGGTTCTGATCCTATGGCAGCCCTTCTCAAATTTGCTGATGATCAGGTAATTTTAAAATAGATATGTATTATGTTAGATGTTGTTTTTCCTAATTAAGGGAAAGGTTTGTTTGAAATCTAAATCCTAGTCATATATGTATGGCTTAAAAAGAGGCCCTGAAAGGATTGGTGGTTGAGGGCTAATGGACCCCTAAACATCTCATGTAAGAATACTAGTAGAAATTTCAGATTATAGGAGTTGTGGCTTACTAGCCCCTAACCTGGAAGTGAGCTTCATAGCTTCCATATGTCTGCGGCACTCTATGAACTACTGCATGATCTGTGGCAGAAGGATACAATTCCCTCTGAAAACTAAGCACCTTCACCATCCCAGTCTTTTTGCCCTTGGGCTTAGTGGGGAATGAGAAGGATGGGATCCAACCCTTTCTCTTTTCGTTTTGTATAGGAAAAATTAAAGATAGGAACAGGGCCTGTGATTTCATTGGTATAGGTAAGTCACAGGTGAGGAAACTCTTTTCCTCCAATGAAGGTCAAGTTCTGTCCCTTTCTTGACTTGTTATGTCAGCAACAAATTAAACTAGGGGACTAGCTGATTTAGGGGAACGCAAAACAGTAAAAATCACATTTCTTTAAAATCATAAAGAACTTGCTGTATAATTTCTTGTCATACATACCTGAATGGGAAGATGAGCTAAACAGTAGTAGGATTTAATCTTTCTTACTCTCCCTTTGGGAAGAATTAAAATTTCTCCTTGTTTTGTAACCATTATGAATTTTTAAAATTAAAAACAGCTATAATATACAACACAATTTGTAGTTTTTTAAATGTCTTAACATAGCGTAGAATTCTTACATTCTAGAAAATAGTGTATTATAGTAGAAAGAACGTTGTATTTGGAGTAAAGAATTTGTTTAAGAAAGAAAGTATCAGAATAAAAACTAAAAAATGGTGTTAACATTAAATATCCATCATCATGATACATTATGGATATTTCTTGTTAGACATAAATTTGTATAATGAAATATTTCACTTGTTGAATTGATAAATTAATAACTTCCACTAAAGTATTCTGTTCTTTGTGGTGTAGAAGTAACCCTTTATTCTTGAAAGCTATGTCAATGGAATGAAAATTCTGGAAAGTCTCACCAAGTTACAAAGACCTGCCTAAAGATTAGTATGTTGTCTAATGGCCCACCTAATTAAGTTTAGGAAGGTTCATCACCACATTGGTCTCAAGGTGATGAATTTTCCAGCTGTAGGAATTCTCAGAGACCTTCTACCAATTCATAGAGGGGTTCTGATCTATGTTAGTGAAGGGGGCCCTCACACCAAGGAGACTAATGTATTACACCCAAATTAAAACGTATGGAAATCTGGGAAAGAGAACTCAATATAATCCTTATTATATCTGAGGAAAGAACCCTTTCCTACTAGAAGACTGAAATTATAAATAGACAAATTCCTGTAGAGAGATTGACCGTATCGGCATTCATCCTCTACAAAGCAGCATGATAGTTGTTGTCTTGACCTCTCTAGTTGCTTCTTAGCTACTCTAGCAATAGTATGCTAGCATGTCTTTCTCTAATCTAATCTCCAACCTGGTATTATGCAGGGCTGCATAACACAAATCTCTTCTGATACTAAGAGTGTCTGGTACACTGTAAACACTTATTATGTGTTTGTTGATTGACTAACTGATCTTATCCCCATGGATGCTATAAACTCACCCACAGCCAAAATCATAACTGAGTCAGGTGGAAGCTAGTGGTGGAGTGCAAGAGCAATCTGGCTTAGAACTACTTCCTATTATTTCCATAGAGGATCATGAGCATTAGGGATCAAGAGGAAATACTACTGGGTCTCTAGATTACATTCCCCTCCCCCACCTAGTGTCACAGACTGCTAAAAAAGTAACCAGAAGGCAGTGGCACCAGGAAGGATATTTATGTGTCTTGTGCCATAATCTTTGAAAGTCACAGAAAAATATGAATGCAATAGACCTAAGTGTTGGATATATTTTCTCACTGACCCCCTTTTAAAAATCAGAAGCAGTGGTAAAGTGGGACTTGAATTCTAAATTTTGCTTTCTGGACAAATTAACTAGAAGTCAGTTCTTCCAAAAATCATGGGGTAGACTTGTCAGTGTATTTAAAATTCTCTTAGGGTTTTTCAGATTTGAAATTTCTAATGGATGGTTCATATTTCACTTTGTGATGTTAATGAGGTTTTTCTGATTTTTTTTCATCCTTATTTTCTTCAACAAATTATAAAAAGAACTAGATATTAGAAATATTTACTTTCTAGGATATAAAAATTCTACTCTATTTTGAAAATTAAAATTTGATTTCTTTATTAGGTCATAATTATGTAATAGTCAATTTTTTTATCTCTTCCTTCAAGTCAAAAATCGCCTTTATTTATTTATTTATTCATTTATTCATTTACTTACTTATTTATTTATTTGTTTGTTTGTTTGTTTATTTATTTATTTATTTATTGCCCATTTGTTATCACCACTTCTTATTAAGCCTTAATCACTGAATGGGCCTTGCCTCAGTGAAACTGAGACCTGTTAAAGACCTTAGCTTGAAAAGGCCAAGGTCCCCCACTGCATCCTGAGCCATCTCCAGTTGTCCTGATCCATATCTGGCGGGAAAGTAAGGTCGGTGACTTTGCACGGCCCTCCCTCACTTCAAGCCAATTCACTTGCATGTCATGGCATCACCTCCCTGATGTCATAATCCTCTTCAAGAACAGAAGACAAACAACAACATCACCATTTTAACCATCAAAAGCTATATGAAATAATAATAATAAATAAATAAATAACATTTGCTTTACATATATTCTCTACTGTCATCCTCATATAACAACTCTATGAAGTAGGTGCTTTTCTTACCTCCCATTTCATAGCTAAGGAAATTAAAGCTAAGAGAGATTCAGGGACTTGGCCCAGGGTCACATAGTGTCTCGGGCAGGATTTGAACTCAGGTCTTCCTGACTCCAAGTCCAGTACTATACTCTCTCACTTCCCAAGAAATCTCTCTTTATATTCAGGATTACTGCATGAAGTAGTTCTTCCATGAATTGGCTGACTACATCTAGTACTCCGAAGAGTCCTCAAATCAAATACGGATTCTGCACTATTCCCCAGTCCTTGGAAATGACACATAATTAAATCTGACTAATTTAATATGATGGATAAAATACTCTCATTGAGTGTTTAGAAGGATGTGTTCCCATTTTGGTAACTTTTATAACATGTCTTGTATGCAGGGATACGGTGGATCCAAACTTGGCTCCTTATCTCTCGGACAAGGACAAGGGCCCGTTGCTATGAAAATGATAGAGAAAGCAGTCAGGGAAGGGACCTGGGTTGTTCTTCAGAACTGCCATCTTGCAACGTCCTGGATGCCAACACTGGAGAAGGCTTGTGAGGTAAGAAGTCATTGTTTTCAAGAAATGATGTCATTGAGAATGATGATAATAAATATAGAGAAATAGCTTACATGTAACCTCGCTGATTTTTAAGAAAGTATAAGGTAAGATGATGAGTTTGTCTGCGGAATAGTCCTTAGTGGTCAGTCAGCAGTATTTGTTGAGTTTCCACTGTTCCATGAGCATCACACTACCCTCATTACAAATGAGAACATACAATATACATATGTAAAAAGGGTTTAACATATTTACCAAGCCATTGACAGATGAATGTACATCAGATTTAATGACCATGACTTGCACTGTGCTTATAAGCTTCATTTCTGTTTTGTCAGAAAATATCTAGGATGGTCAAATGGTTCCATTGCCAAATCAATAAAATCTTTTCTCTTAACACGTCACTAATCCTTCTTTCCAAGGTCAAAAGCTCATAGAGAAGATTGGAAAGAAAATGAAAACAAGTGTGATGACACACATATGCAGTGTATGATCTTTTATTCAGTATTATTTTTCAATTTAACTCAGCAAATACTTATTAAATACCGTCCGTGTTCACAGTACCCATGTTGAGGGAGATATAGAAATGAAAGTCTCTGCCTTTATGGAGCTTACAACTTAGCAGAGTCTACCAAATAAGTACATAAGAGAAATACATATAAGGTTCTTTGTAAGGTCCAAAAAAGATGTGTTAGCATATAAATTTAATTGTAATTAAAGTGCCATGATGAGACTACCCTTTTATAACTTTCCTAATTCTTTTCCATGCACTAGAATTTAATTCTTAGGACTATCTGAGAAGTTTAAGGATATAAAGTTACAATTGTTACATGGGGAAATGAAAACATAGAAATAAGTAAACTTTGGTGTAATTTCCAATGTTCATTGGAAAACGTATCAGGGTGTAGGGGAATACATTTGCATAGATAGTAATCATACACTATCAGTAAGCCAATGAGCCTAACTGAACTCGGTATCTGATAGTCACCCCCTGACATACCCTGGCCATCCAGGAGGGTCCTTGGAGAGGCCATGTAATTCAACAAACATTTATTGGACTCCAACTATGTGCAAAGCACTGGGCTAGGTAGGCTCTGGGGAAACAAAGAAGAAAATGTACACAACCGTTGCCCTCACGGCACTTACAATGTAGTGGGGCCAGGGGAGATGAGCGTTCAGCAAGGTAGAATGTTTGAAAGATGGAAGGATGAGCTTAATTTGGGACATACTGAGTTTGAGGTGTCCATGAGGGATTCAAGAGATCCAGAAAACAATTGGAAGACATGTGACTAAAATTCAGAGGCTTGTACATTGATCAAGGAGCTGTTATACTAGTGATTCTTAAAGCCATAGGAATGAAAGAAATTAATTGCAAAGGGAGGAAAAGAAGGATAAGGACACCCACACTTTAGGAGCTGAAGGAGAAGATGAACTAGTGAGTGAGAAGCAGTCAGGCAGACGGGAGGAGAACATAAGAAAGAAATGTCAGAGAAGCCAGAGGGGGAGTATCAAGAAGGGAGCTGGGGTCAGTGGTACCAGCTAATACATAAAGGCCAATGCCTGAAAAGGGGTGTTGAATATGGCAATTAAGAGATCATCACTGGCCTTAGAGAGACCACTTTTAGTGGCATGGTGGAGACAAAAGCTCTTCTGATGATTTGTCCCCAAACCTTCATGTGGCTTGTGGCTTTTCTTCTGTCTCAGCCATGGGCAAAGTGTTCTCCTGGATAGGCATTTACAGATTGTCCTTTGCCTCTTTTTGTATCCCCAGTACATAAGACAGTGCCTGCCACATAAGGTGCTGATCCGCTGTTTATTGACTAACTGATAGCTAGTTCAGTGGATAGAGTACTGGGTCTGGAGTCCAGAAGAGGAGTTCAAATCTGGCCCTAGACACTTATTAGCTGAATGACCCAGGTCAAGATACTTAACTTCAGTTTGCCTCAGATTCCTCAACTGCAAAATGAGGATAGTAATAGCACCTACCCCCCAGGGTTCTGAAAATAAAATGAGATAGTATTTATAAAGTGCTTAGCACAGTGCCTAGAACATAGTAGACATCATATAGATGCTAGACGTTATTGTGTTTTTTTTTTTACAGGCAATTATAGTTCATTAAAGAGATAGCTCTGGTTCACCTAGCTTTCTATTGAACTTGAAGGACCTGTATTGGTTTCCTCTGATTCTTCTGTATCTTCTTCTCATTTGTACTCCAGAAAGTAGTTAGAGCTTACACAAAGCAATGTGATTCCATCAATAGGGAAAACAAGTCAAAAAGTGCTCAATGGTTGTTTTAAATCAAGGGGCAGTTTTCAGTTATATATAGTTACTTGTCACAGATTATTTAAAATCTAAATCTAGGGTGTCTCTAAAACAGTGATTCTTAACCTTTTGCATGTCATGAATCTCTTTGATAGTCTGATCAAACCCATGGACCTCTTTTGCAGAATAATTTTTTTAAAAAATTCATAATGGAAGGAAATGTTAAATTTCATTTAGAAGTTAATAAAAATAAAGATGTAATCTTTCCCATCCAAGTTCATGGGCCCTCTAAAAATCTATCCATGTACCTCAGGTTTATATTTCTCTAAAATCTGTCAGTTGTAGCAACTTTTGTTGCTATTTCTGATGTATACTTTTGTAAGCTACTTATGACATAAACTATTTTAGCAAGAGTTCTTCAAGGGTGATTTGTAAAAAAGACATTTCTTTAGAAGACAGGGGTAACTTTGTGTTGTAGGAAGTTCATCATTTTCTTTAGGTTTTCTTTACTGTTTTCTATCTGATTTCTGTTTATAGGACCTAAGTCCTGAAACAACCCATCCAGATTTCCGAATTTGGTTAACAAGCTACCCTTCTCCAAATTTCCCTGTGTCTGTGCTTCAGAATGGAGTAAAAATGACTAATGAAGCACCTAAAGGTTTACGAGCTAATATTATTCGATCATACCTGATGGACCCAATCTCTGACCCTGAGTTTTTCGGTGGCTGCAAGAAGCCTGTAAGTAATGTGTTAGCCTTGTTACCTCAGCCCTGTAGAGCAATTGAAAGTGGCCTCTGGTGATTATGGATGTGTGCTCTGAGTAAAAACTACCAAATTAAATAGGCTTTCCTCACTGCAATGAAGTTGGTTTTGATTACTGATTACTGACTGCAGTGAAGTCAATTTTATTAATATTTTATTTTTATTTTACCACTAGTCTTCTTCCTTCTCAGCAGAGATTTTGTAGTACGCCATTAATAACTTAAATTTCTACTTAGGAAGTCAGATATAAGCCATTGCCAATACAAATCTGCAAGGCTGGAGATCTTGTAGCAGGATATTAACTAAGCCCTTTGCTATTTGGGACCATATCTCTAAATTAAAACATAAAAATATTTTCTCCATATAACTATAATGAGAGCCAAAATGATTATACTGGTTGATTTATGGAAATCATAAGTGCCTTTTTCAGAGTCTCCAAGATAGCTGGGAAGCCACCTACTGTTTTCATGATTAGGATTTTGTACATGAATGTCTCTGACCTAAAATTGTTTCACATCATTTTGCCATAATTAAAAATGGAAGAGAACTCATTTTAACAGGGGTTATGAACCTTGGTAAGTTGCTGCCATTAAAAAGCCCACACTTCTGTTGTCAAAGCATGTTTTGAATATACACCAATGGAAAAAATCAGAAATATAAGGAAGAACTTTTTTTTTTAAAAAAAGAAGTTAATCATGAACAATAAAAACTTAATTTTAAACTAATCTGTCATCTTGTCCTTAATGTGTAAGATTTGCATTGTCATATACCATATGTGGAGTTCTATTAATTTTTGTTCAAACAGCTTTTCTAGTATCTGGGGTCCAGGAAATGGCAGGTTCATCTCAAGCTTTGGGGTAGGGTCATTTCTGCAAGTTTGCAAAAAAATTTTTTGTTAAATTTTTCTCCTGGACCAAAACCATATCCCTTTGTAATGGTCACAGGTTTTAGTGGGGTAAGCAATAAGGAATTGCTGACCAAACTCAGACAGGATCTTGAGTCTCACAAATGAAGTATTCAAAACACCAGCTAAGCACAAACACTGATGTTTCAGAATTTTTAAGATACTCTGGTATTGAATCAAATTCTTAACTCTCAAAAATAACAACCGTCTATCCTGAGACCTTACTAAGTCATGGCTAGATATGAGGAATGAGCCTGTGTACAAATAATCACGGTTATGTGCGAACAGGATGGCAGCATGCCTGTGAATGACTTCTGCTATTTATTTCCTCTGTGGCATTTCTAGGCACATTGTACCAGTGTCTTGAGTATGCTCCTTTTGAACAAGAGAAAATTACTTCTGTCTTTTAAAAAATGGGATGGGATGAAGGGAGCACTAGACCAACTGTTCCCGGACCTTACCCCAGGGCTCACAGGTCCAGGGATGGAAGGAACCTTGGAGGCCATCTAATAATGTAGCCACTTCATTTTACCTATGAGGGAACTGAGGTCCCATCATGATGCTGCTTCTCCTAGTCCTAGTCCCAGCTTAACCATTTATTGTATGACTTAACCATTCTAAATGTATTTCTTCATTTATTAATATGAGGATAATAATACCTTTCCTAACTCAAAAAGTTTTGTGAGTATTTTATTACTTAAATATTTCAAAGATCCATGATTTTTTTTTTGAGATGGGCAGCTAGGTGGTACAGTGGGTAGAGCACAAGGCCTGGAGTCAGAAAGACTCATCTTCCTGAGTTCAAATCTGGCCTCAGACACCTACAAGCTGCATGACCTTGGGCAAGTCACTTAACCCTGTTTGTCTCAGTTTCCTTATTTGTAAAATGCTCTGGAGAAGGGAATGGCCAAACACTCCAATATCTTTGCCAAGGAAACCCCAAATAGGGTTAGGAAGAGTCAGACATGACTGAAACAATTACATAACAACTTCTTCCACTGAAACAGATTCCAACACTCTAAACATCATATTAGATAATCATCATTAGGCAGCTATGTCCAGTGATAGAGCACTGGACCAAGAGTCTAGAAGACCTGAGTTCAAATCCAGCCTCAGATATTTAATGGCTATGTGACCCCGACTAAGTAATTTAACCTTCATTTGCATGAGTTTCCTCATCTGTAAAATGGGGATGATCTTAGCACCCACTTCCTAAGGTTGTTGTGAAGATTAAAAAAGAGATAATATTTATAAGGTGCTTTGCAAAATATTAAATAAATATTTAATATTTAATTGTATGAATACTAGTTTTCTATGGTTGAAAAAATTCTACACCTGGCAATGAAATCTTTAGCAAAGAGCCTTTCTGGAATTAGATTACTCCTCTAGGCATGACAGGGACCAAGGCTTTGAAACATGGCAGGGCCCTCAGTTCGGCTGGCCTCTCTTTTGAGAATCCAGTGCCCCCTCCACATCACCATGAGGCACTGGACTAATGGAAAACAATGCAAGAATTATTTCATTTTTGTCTTGATGCCCCCAGAGCTTAGCACAGTGCCTGGCATGTAACGTGCCCTTATTGGTACTTGTTGATTTGCTAAGTATAAGCTTTAGTAACTAAATAATATCTAAAGAAGCTAATATATGTGAAAGCCTTTTGAAAAGAATAAAAGCCTATTGAAACATAGGGCATTACTGTTATTATTTATGATGTAATAGCAAGAAAAATTAAGTGATGTAACAATTGTTATCTTCTTTTTAAAGGAAGAATTCAAGAAATTGCTCTATGGCCTCTGTTTCTTCCATGCATTAGTTCAAGAAAGACGGAAATTTGGGCCTCTGGGGTGGAATATTCCTTATGAGTTCAATGAGACTGACCTGAGAATCAGTGTACAGCAGCTCAGCATGTTTCTGAACCAGTATGAGGTATAGTTAAATTAACAGCAAGGACCTTTTCTGTTCTGCTCTTTATGACATTTTAAGTTCATTTACACTTAAGGGCCTTCTGATTAATTTCAACTCCCATGACATGAATTCAATAGTTAATACCCAGTAGTTTCTGATGTACTTCATTATTAACAGCATAGAGTTAATTACAGTAGCCAAGATGTCAGGTCTTCTATTACAAACCCATTAATAGTTTATTCTGAGTTGGTGGCAGAACCAGCACTGGCACTCAGATCTTCTGACCCCCAATCTATTTTATCGTTTTGCTTCTAATACTGTCTTTCTTTTATTTTGAGGAGGAGAGAAGAGAAGAAAGGGATTGATATCAGCAACACATTAAAAGTCATAAAAGCAAAGCTGTAGTCAAAGACATTTAGAATGGTTAGATACATCAGGGGTTGTACATTCCAGCAGAGATCTCAAGCACTCATGATTTCATGATACGGGGCTAAGGAATCAAATGATATAGTCACAGTCCTGCCTTTTGGCTTCCTGAAGAAACACATAATTTCTAGGCTCTGTTGTATCCTTCTCTTGGCTTCTCCAAGAACAAAGAGACTATGGCTTTGGCAGCACAGGCTTCTACAGTTCAGCAGAGAAAGATAAGATTGCGAGTGACCATAGGTGGAAGTAGGTGGAATAAAAAAATTCATAGGTCATTCTCTAGATCTTTTGAAGATTATCTCTTGCTATAAGCTTGACTGTTGTCATTATTACATATACTCTTTAAGACTAAAATGGTTCAATGCCACTATGACTTTGCTTCAGAAGGAAATGCAACTATATTGAGAGTTCTATTTCTTGAATAACTGGCACATACAAGGCATTTGTTAAGGCAGTGAAAAGAAGGAGGCCAAGAAAATTATAGAGCTTACCAGAAAATATAAAAAAGGGTAGTTTCAAGGAAGGTCTTTTGTAAACTCTTAATTTAATATGACCCTGTATATAACTTTGTAATGCTAATATGGGAAATCTTGGTTGAAGCACTGACGTCTTATTTTTAGGAGCTTCCCTATGATGCACTGAGATATATGACTGGTGAATGCAATTATGGTGGCAGAGTTACTGATGACTGGGACCGGCGTACGTTGCGCAGCATTTTAAACAAATTCTACAATCCAGAGATAGTTAAAAATCCAGGCTATAAGTTTGACTCCAGTGGTATCTATTATGCCCCTTCCAGTGGTGATGTAAGTATGTGCACTTTTAAGAAAGCTGAAATTAACAAACAGTATAATCAAATGTCTGCTATTATTTTTAAAAATACATTTATTAAATACCTACTGTGCCTAGACATTGTACTATATATTTGTGTGGAGGGAGTAGGGTCAGCAAAAAAATGGTCGCTGTCTTCAAGAAACTAACTTATGGTCTATCCAGTAGAAACATAAACATCTGTGGGTATATTGAAAATAGACAAAAGTAGCTGCAGGTGAGAGTGAGGGGAAGGCACTAGCAGACAGATGGGCGCATCAGGAGAGGCCTCATGGTAGAAGGCAGCATTCAAGATGAAGCTTGAAGGAAACTAGAGATTCTAAGAGATGGAGGTGATGAGGAAGTGCATTCCAGGTATGGAAGACAGTGAGTGCAGAGGCAGAGAAGCAGAAGACAGAGTTCTTGGCATGAGGAAAAGCAAAGAAGCCAGCATAGTCGGGCCACAGTGTGCATCGCGGGGAATAACATGCAGCAAAGATGGAAAGGTCTTTGGGGGCCAAGTTGTCAAGGGTTTTATTCCAAAGAGAGGAATTTATAGTTGATCCTAGAAGCAATAGGCAGCCCCTGGATATTACTTAGAGAGGGGACGATATGGTCACATTTGTGCTTCCCGAAAATCAGTTTGGTGACTGAACTTGCGGCAATAACAGCATAAGAGATAATACTTCTTTCTGTTGAGAATTAGAGCTAGCAGGCCTTTCTTAGAGGGAGCTTGGAATGGAGTAGGTAGTTAGTTATCAGATACCAAGATGGCTGTGGATGTCAGTTTCTAGAACACCCACAGGCAGCTGGAGGACACTGAGAAATGAAAAGAAGGCTACCAAGAGGTAAATTTCATCTTGAGCCAACCTGGGTTGTGGGAATTTGTATAATGAGGAAAAAACAAAGAAAAAAAATTCAAAAACACTGAGAAAACTGAGCTAGAAAGAGTTCCTGGGAGCTGGGGAGAGCTATAGAAGATTAGTAGCTCATAGACAAGCTGAGGCGTAGTCCAAGATCCCCAGTATAACAACTTTATACCATCCATCCTCAGTTCTTGAAGACTGATTCCTGAGACAAGTCACTTCCTTCATTTCCTAAGTTCTCTGAGCACCTAGCCTCTGAACAAGGCTGACCCAGGAGTTGTTATAAGAGCCTTTCCAGGGTTTTTTCTACCCAGCCTTCCTTTGGAGTGTAAAAGCCTTTGCTTTGGGAGGTGTCATGGACTTGCTTCACCTCTAGGACAGTGTCTTTCCTGTCACATATACATTTAATCTGTGGGATAATTTAGCAAACCTCAGAAAGCAGGCAGCTGAGGCTGAGGGACAGCTCTGCTGAACAGGACTGTCAGTTCTGAGTAAACAGGAGTGGGATCTTGGGGCAGCTGATTTCCCCCTGATCCTGTGAATCCTTCAGTGAGTATCTCTAGCCACATAAGTCTCTACTTGTAATTCAAACTGGAACACTGATGATCTGGTCTGTCGGATGAACACCAATAGGAAATCCCAGATGTGGTGCATTGCCATTTTCTTTCCCTTTGCATGGCTCGAGCTTCTTCTCTTTGTTGTTTGTCAGCCTTTATTTATGCTTTCAGTTTGTCACATGATTTTCTGTTGGCCCAGCTTGTCTGTATAGCTCAACCCACTAAGATAAATGAGTTAACTGTAAAGATTCCATTCCACAATTGATAATCTCACCTTCTGTCATTTGTTTTTGCAGTACAATAGCTACATTGAGTATACCAAGCAGTTGCCCTTGAATCCTGCCCCAGAGATCTTTGGGATGAATGCCAATGCTGATATCACTAAAGATCAGTCTGAAACACAACTGCTATTTGATAATATTCTTCTTACACTGGTAGGTGATCAGCAAAAGTGTAATGAGGCACATGAAAGATGCCTCCTACACAGTGCATGCTAGCGTTGTTGTTGGGTTTCTTTTTTTATACTGTATTTGGTGCATGTAAAATCTGCGGTTAGGATTGGCAGTTACTGTGATAGGCGATGCTTAATTGATATTTAATTTTGTGGAAGTTAATTAGCCATACAGTATGAGTTCACATAATTATTTAGTGGAATTATAATCAACTGTAGAAGAGTAGTAAAGGTGTTCAGCTAAACGAGCTTTTCAGATTAGTTAATTTTATTTTTCTGCAGTCTGGTAGTAAATTTGCAACTTGAGAGAGAGGAAGCAACTGGCTTAAAAAGCTGAGAAACCTAAAGCAGTCTGGTTCAGGGGTCACCACAACAAATTACAGGGACAGAGAAAGCCCATGGGATTTCTACTCCTAGTGGTGCTATGGTCCCATCCAGCCAAGCACTACTTCCAAAGAAACTTTTCCAGTCCATATGCCACATACACAACAGTAATGAGTAAATACTTGTCAAAGGGCTAGCACATATATGTATGCACCAGCAAATAGGTCTTAGGGAAATAAGATATATGTAATACCCAGGATTCTGGCGCAGGACAAATATAGTATCTTTTGACTTTATTTAAACTTGATGATATGCACCACATTGTAAAACACATAAAACAGTGGGCTCATTCCAGTAGAAAATGACTCAGAACCAAACAAATAAGGTAAAATACACAAGGGGCAGTTCCTCGGTGTTTAATTAAACAGCCTTTCTCAATAGCCTCAAAGTCAGATCAGCAACTACACTTATAGTAATAGGCTGGCAATAGTTCAGTAGTTCTAGATTGGAATTGCCATAATTCAAGAGCATGTAGGTATACCAGAACAGGGAGAAGAAGAAAAAGCAATAACAATCTTACATGATACTTGTAGCAACCTGGACTTGGAATCAGGGAGAAGTCATAGGTTGTGATAGAGGAAGTTCCTACACCAGAGTTTCTCATCCTGAGAAAGCCACAAGCCCTTCATATATACCTGTAATTTTAGCATAGCCTTAAAATGAAACAGAGATATGAGGAATGCTATTATATTTATTTTTTTAGTAGCTCATTGGGACCTTAAGAGGACATCTTGTGTAATTCAAATCTGATCAATAATCTCCTTTTTTCCAGGAAAGTATGCCTCCTGCCTCTCAGCAAAGAGGTGGTTGTCTATATTTGTGGAAAGAGGCATCCATTGTTAGACATGCCCCAGTGTGTGGCTTTATTGTGCATGTTTATTATTACAAGGGAGAATCTGGTGTCAGGGGAAGGGGAGTTGTTATTGGGAAGTGACAGCAATAATTTCTCTTTTTAAAGAGAACTAATAAAACAATCCTCTCCCTCCCCCCAAAAAAAGACATCACCAATTTTACATGCCAAACAAGTGGTCATCCAGCCCTGAAGAACTCTAGTAAGGGAGAACCCACCATCTCCTAAGTCATCCCATTTTATTTTATAATTCCAGTTATTAGCAAGGTTATTCTTACCCGGAATGCAGAAATTTGCCTCTGCAAGTTTCACTGGTTTGTTGTAGTTGTGCCCCCTAGTCTTGTTACAATTCAAAACTAGATAATTTGTTTCTTTTAAAACTTATAAAAGAGGGGCATCTAGGTGGCACAGTGGATCTCAAACCTGACCTCAGACACTTGACACTTAGTAGCTGTGTGACCCTGGGCAAGTCACTTATCCCTGATTGCCTTACCCCCCCCCCAAAAAAAAGCAAAAATAAATAAAATTTATAAAAGAGAAGCTACTCTAAAAACTATGAAAAGGACAAATATACAGATGATTCCTTAAAACAGATCTAACTTAACCTTCATTGCTGTAGTAATTTAGTAAAGAAAAAGCTGCATGTAGAGGTTTTCAAATGACATTTGCAAAAACTAATTCAGAAAAGAGAAGAGAAAGCTAACATAAACGATTTTTTGAATGTTTATGACTTAATAACAACCAAATAACATCTTATTGACTTCATTTCTCAATATCAGGCCCTGACAGATATTGTAATTCTAAAATTCATATCATCTCAATTCTATTTTCTGTGATTGAGAGCAGATATGGGGCATAGGGAATTTGTGCTAGTGAAATACACATTTGAAATGTTAATATTCTTATTATTTTTAAGAGTCTTAAAGCCAGACATGTGAGAATTTCCTAGTTCAGAGCTCTTACAGAAGAGAATTTAGTAGTTTTTTAAGTATCTTCACAAGCACTTTCTCTTTTTTTAAAAAATTAATTAATTTATTTTTAAGTGAGGCAGTTGGGGTAAAGTGACTTGCCCAGAGTCACACAGCTAGGAAGTGTTATGTGTCTGAGGCCAGATTTGAACTCAGGTGCTCCTGACTCCAGGGCTTTATCCACTATACCACCTAGCTGCCCCCCAAGCACTTTCTACCATGTAACTCCACATAGCTGAAAAGGTATATATTTGTTTGACATTTAGAGAACAGAAAATTAATACATATAGATGTCCTAAAAATTGTGTGATTCTTTTCAAACTGGCAAAGATGACAAAAGGTGAATGTGGCAAATGCTGGAGGAGTTGTAGGAAGACAGACCATTTATATCAATTTCCAGTAAAACTGTGATGTTGCATGTGCTGCGAAGGGTTTTTTTTCTATTTAACCATCTCTTCTAATTTGAGGGGCATTGATTTTCAATTTTTTATATACCAAATTATCAATTTTATCTCCCATAATCACCTCTATTTCTTATTTAGTTAAGAATTCACATTCCCCTAGCCATAGTTGTACAAAGTATCTCCTTCCATTCTCTAATTTTTTTAGTGATATAAACTTTTATATTTAGTTCATGTATTCATTTTGTGCTTATTGTGGTATGTGTTACAAGGTATTAATCTAAACCAAATTTCTGCCATGCTGCTTCCCAGTTTTCACAGCAATTCTTGTCAAATGAGGAGCCCTTACCACGGTAGTTATTGTCCTTGGGTTAAAATACTGGGCTATTTATGTTTGATTACTTCTAGGTCTTGAATAAATAATCTGTTCTAGTGATCAACTTTTCTATTTTTTAATCAGTGTCAAAGTTCAGATTATTGCTGCTCTGTAGTATTGTTTGAAATCTTGTAATGCTGGGTCCTTTTCATGCCTACTTTTCTTTTTGTTTGTTTGTTTCCTTAATGTCCTTGACCTTTTCTTCCTCCAGGGGAATTTTATTTCTGTTTTCACTCATTCTGTAAGACCTTGGTTATTTGATATAAATCTAAGTAGGAGGATTTTCCTGATTTGAACAAATCCAAATTTGCCATTTTTTCAGTGTTTACCTGTTGCTCCTGGTTCTGTAGCCTAGAGCCAGATAAAAAATATCTAATCCCTTTTCTACACAGCATCCATCTGTTCAAATACTTGAGTATTGCTATCATGCCTCCCCCTGAATTTTTTCTTCTTTAAGGTGAACACACTCACTTCCTTCAACTTCATCTGATCTTCATGTGACATAACTCAAGGCCCTTCACCATGATTGCCCTTTTTTGGATACCACAGCTTATCAATGTCCTTCTTAAACCATGCCACCTGAAACTAAATACTGTACTCTAGATGTGCTGTGTGTCCAAGAGAGAGTGCAGGGAGATTCTCTGAAAAGAGTGTAGCTATACAACTTTATTGACTGTACCCTTTTCCTTAGACTATGGTGGAGACACACTGACATATTTCCCAGACTCTATACAAACCAAAAAAAAAATGAAAGTTTTTGTCATTAAAACATTATCTTATATTAGAATTGATTGTTATAACTTACTTTGCATTAGCTATATATTATATTATTGTCTTCTGGACAGTATATATGAGGACATCATAGTCTTCCACACTACGTTTATAATATCCTGTTGGGGAGAGGAAAAGGCCAGAGTTTTTAAAGGCATTATGTGACACAGAATCATAATGTTGTGCTATGGCATTCTGTATTTATGGGGGATCCTTTATCCCAAGATCAAAAGAAAATTTCCAAATAAGTCTCAATCTCAGACATTCTTTAGATGTGCTTAAGAATGTTTAACATCTTCCCTAATCTGAATTAATAGAACTACATTGTCCACAGTGTAGTCAGCTATAGTGTACTTTGCTTTGGTCAGGAAACATTTGAAGAATTGTGTTCAGTTCTGGCCATTGCATTTTAGAATCGGTATTGACAGGCTTGGCCCAGCTGAGGGGTGCTTGGGTGGGGAGGATACTTCATGCTAAGAGATCACTTCAGAAACTGAAAAGGTTTTAGAAGAAAGGATATAATAGATGACTGGCATTTATACAGCACTTGAAGGTTTGCAAAGCTGTTCCTATTTCTTTTGCTCCTCACAACAACCCTTAGAGATAGGTACTATTATTATCCTTATTTTTCAGAGGAAGAAACTGAGCCTGGGAGAGGTTAAGTAACTTCCCCAGAGGTTACTTTGTTGTTATTATTGTTGTCATTGTTGATCTTTGTAGGCAGGGCTGTGCAAAGTCATCAGCTTCACTCTCTCCTCCAGGGTCATTGGAGTCTAGTAGCAAGACATAGGCCAGGATGACTGGTGATAGTCCGGAATGCAGTGGGAGACTTTGGCCTTTTTAAGCTGTCTTTCCCAGGTCTCATTTTTTGTCTGAGGCAATACTCATTCAGTAGTTAGAGGCTAAGTAAGAATTAAGGCAAATTTGCCTTCACAAAAGAAATAGCCAGTAAGTATCTGAGGCAGGATTTGGACTTAGATCATCCTGACTGTAAGTCCAGTGCCCTTAGTCACGGTACCACCTAACTGGCTCAGTCATTTTCAATTATATGAAGGGCTATCATTTGAATAAGGAACTAGACATGTTCTTTTTGGATGACTGGGTATAGAGTGTAGAACTAGTCCCAGGTAGAAGTTAAAGGTTAGAAGTTAAAGAAGTTAAAACACAAAGAAAAACTCCCTAACAAATGGAACCACCCAAAATTTCTTATGAAATAATGATTTCTCCATTACTGGAGGTGTTTGAATAAAGTCTGTAACACCACTTGATAAGGATGTTGCCAATAGCATTCATTTGGAGAGAGGTTGGAATTGATGATGACCTCTGTGGTTCTTTTCAGCTCTTAAGATTTTATAAATAGACATAGAAAGAGACCATAAACTGTAAAGTAGAACCAGAAAGAAAATACAAGTTTCCCCGGATGGATAAAATATGATAAGAACATACAGAAACATTTTTTGGTTTGTATTTTAACACTTGCATATGTATTAGCCAGAAGCAGTGTGTTGAAATGATCTTAGAATTAGGATAACCTGAGTTGAGGCCCTGTAGCCTTCACATATGGGCTTTGTGACTCTGGGTAAGTCACTAAACCTTTCAGTGCCCCCCAGGCAATTGAATTTATCAACTGCAAAACAGTTGCTGATCTGCATTTGTGGAGGAAGTTTCCTCAGTGGGTCACTGTCTACACTGATGAAACTGCAGGTCTGGAACTCAAGTAACTTAGAGGGTTACATTTCGTGTCATATGTGCAATATGTATAATATGTAATAAAGCTAAAAGGGAGTTTCTGCCTTATTGCTGATAATATTAATCATTCAAGTCTGCTTCTTTTCCACTTCCAGAGAAGTGTTAATAGTGTGCCCATTATCTGTTGAAGAAAGGAAGGAAAAAAACTCTCTTTATTGCCCCCCCTGATTCATTTTGATATCCAATAAGCTTTATGATGTTTCAGCAAATAAACCTTCTGGATGGTTCTTGAAATTCAGTCTCCTTTATATGGAGTCTCTTAGTCTTCTTATGCTCAGCTGTTTACCACCTCCTGACTATCCCCACACCTAAGTAGTCTTGTCTCTTGCTGCACTTCACATATCGGCTCTGTCCTCGACTTCTTTCACCATCTACCCTTTGGTGTTAATTGATGCTCTTTAAAAAAAAAAATCATAGGGGCAGCTAGGTGGTGCAGTGAATAAAGCTCTGGCCTTGGAGTCAGGAGGACCTGAGTTCAAATCCAGCCTCAGACACTTAATACTTACTAGCTATGTGACCTTGGGCAAGTCACTTAACCCTGATTGCCTCACAAACAAAACAAAACAAAAAAAAACAACAAAAATCAGTGCCACATCACAGTAATGTCTCTCCAACCACTCAAACCCTCCTTTGTAATAAAGTATAGTTAAGTAAAACAAATCAACACATTGGCCATATTCTGCACCTATATGGTGTACCATCTCTGTACTAGGAGGATAGAGGCATGTCTCACCATCAGTCATCTGATTTCATCATTGGTCACTGTATTAATCAGCATTCCAGGGTTTTTTGTTGTTGTTTTCCTTTACATCCTCTACTTCTCCTGACATATTTGGGGCTGACTTGACTCTTGACTCTGAATCATTGGCTAGCTCTTTTTCTTCACGAAGCTGATCACTCTTTTCCTTCAAATTGTTCAGAACTGACATCACCTACCATGGAGCCTCTCTAAAGTAACCATATGATGGGTAAGAAAGTGTAAATGTTCTATATACAAACTATGGGCACCATTTTCCTTGAGAATGTTTTGATTCAGCTATTGTTGGCCTTTCCTGAAGACACCCGATTGATAAACTTGTGCCTGTCGTTTATAGTCTCGTGCCTCAGGTGCTGGTGCAAAATCATCAGATGAGGTAGTAAATGAGGTGGCTGGCGACATCTTGGGCAAACTTCCCTTGGATTTTGACATTGAGGCTGCAATGAGGAAATACCCAACAACTTACACACAAAGTATGAATACTGTGCTTGTCCAAGAAATGGGACGGTTCAACAAATTACTACACACCATAAGAGAATCATGTATTAATATCCAGAAAGCCATCAAGGTAAGATGCTGTTCCCTCCCAAAAGCCAATCATTATGTTTTACCTTTTTTTTTTTTAAACCTGGAATATAATCTGAACTGCTTCTCTATGAAAATATTTAGTCAATCACTGGGCATACATAAGTAAAAATGAAAGAGTCCTTACCCACATTCTATCAGGCACATGCAAAATATATATGTAAAATATATACAAAATAAATACTAAATAATTTGGGGGAAGGGAAGGCACCAAAAGCTGGGGGAATCTGGAAAGGTCAAATGTAGGAAATGATACTTAATCTGAGCTTTGAAGGAAGCCAGGAATTCTCGGAAGCAAGGCTGAGTATGGGGAAAGCCTGTACAGAGGCAGCAGGACAGGATGTGAGATGTAGTGTATCCTCAAGGCCTGGAAAGTAGGTTGCAAAGGGATTTCAGCACTCGAGAATTTTATACTTGATCCATAGGCAATAAGGAGTCCCTGGATTTTATTGAGCAGGGGAGTGACAGGAACAGACCTTTGCTACAGATAGAGCACTTTGGCAGATGAATTAGAGAGGGGAGATTGTGAGGCAGGGAGAACAATTAGATGGCTAGTGGAGGCAAGAGGTAAAGAAAGCCTGAAGATGGTTGTGATGTGAGGAGAGAGAAGGTGATGGAGATAAGAGATGATGTGGAGGCAGAATGTGTGAGACTTAGCAACTGATTGCCAAGTTATTGGATATGTAGGATGCAGGATTGCTAAATTATTATTGGACACGTAGGATGCAGGAGAGTGACGAGGTCATTTCTGTACGCTGATTTTGTTCCCATCTCATATAGCATATTCACATATTCAGATTTTAAATATTTTCTATATTTCTATATATTCTATATTTCTATATTTCTACATACAGTCTCCCCTTTGGCTTAAACAGAAAACTGTGAAAATATTTTCCCAGTGTAATTAACTACCCCTTACTCTTCTCCTCCTAAACTTTCTTCTATAGCAACCGGCAGAGGTTTCTTGGGGGTTTTGACAACACTAACTGGCAGAACAGGCTTAATCCTTGCAAAAACAAGAGACTAAATTAAGAAAATAGAAACTGGCTTTCTTATTGATTCAGGGTAGGAGAAAGAAAGAGAATTCACTTCTTTGTCTCCACCTGTTAGCCTCTCTCCTTGGTTTCCTCCTTACTTTGTTCCACCTGCTACCTTTCTGTTAAAATAACTAGGGTCTTTCTGGTTGTTCAAGCTAAGAGGGCCCAGCAGTGAACTGTTTCAACTACCAATACACAAGCGCATATTCAACATACCAGTTTGTTGGAGGTTATAGTATGCCTCCAGCTTTTCAAGCAGATACCAGAATAGTGGGCTAGGATTACAGAAAGTGACTGATCCTTTTTCCCTTGAATCAGAAATGATGAATGGCCAAACTTCAACTTGGAGGGAAATAAAACCTAAAATCTCACTTCAACTGCTTTGCAAATTCTTCCTCCTTCTTCCCTCCCTCTTCATCTTATTCATTAACATGTAACCTGACTTAAACATGCTAATATCTGCCCAAAGAGGTTCTGCATTATAACTCATTGCTTTATAAGCTTCCTGTAGAGAAGTATTTTGTGTTTTTTTCATATCTCATGAGATCATAGCTTCATAGACTGAAAGCTAGAAGGGGCCTTAGAGGCCATATAGTGCAACCCCCTCATTTACCAGATGATGAAAATGAGGCCCAAGTTAGTTAAATGGCTTACCTAGCTCATGCAAGCATAAAGTGGCACAGCCAGGATATAATGTTAGCACGTTATGGGCATAGCTACTAATGGACTGATTTTAATGAAAGGTAGCTGTTGTAAGGAAATATTCAAGACAGTTTCAAGATGTGGAATGAGACATACATTTTTGGACATGGCCAATGTAGAAATTTGCTTTGTTCAACTCTGCACATTTGTTATAATTATTTTTTTTCTTTCACAATTGTATGTGAGGTGGCAGAAGTAGGAGGGAAAGAAAATAAATACTTATAATTAAAAATATACATTTGCTATAAAATAAATTAATAAAACTAAAACGTAAAGAGATTGCCACTATCTAGAACTAAAAAGGAAAAGAGCTTTAGGTGATTTATAATCTATGAATAGCAAGAAGAAAAATAATAGCTAACATGTAACCATTTAAGGCTTATAAAGCACTCTACACATATATATCTTGTTTGAGCTTCACAATGACCCTGTGAAGTAGTGACTATACCCATTTTATAGATGAGGAAACAGATATGAAAAGGGTTAAGTGAATTGCCCAGGATCAAACATCTTGTAGGTTCTGAGACAGGGTACAAATTCAGGTCTTCCTGACACCAAGCCCAACCTCTCTCTCCACATCCCTTACCAAGTTCTATTTAACTTTGCCACCTTGATCAACAAACATTTATTAAGCTCCTAATAATATACCAGCCACTTTGCTAAGGTCAAAAGATACAAATTCAAAATTAAAGCAGTCTATATGTGTCTGTGTGTGTGTGTGTGTGTGTGTGTGTGTGTGTGTGTACAAAGTAAGCTGGGATCTCTAGCAACTAAGAGGGTCAGGAAACATCTCTTGTAGGATCTGAACTTTAAAGGAAGCTAAGAGATCCTACAAGGTTGATGTGAGCAAAGAGTCCATTCCAGTCATGGGGAACAGCCTGGGCCAAGTCTGGAAGATCAGAATGGAGTGTTCTTTCCCAGCACCCAGGCCAATTTCCCTGGAATGGAGTGCATGGGGAGAAATAATAGGCAGTAAGCCAGGAAAGGCAGGTTAGATACAGATTACAAAGGGCTTTAAATGTCCAACGGAAGAGTTTGTATTTTATCCTAGAGGCAATTAGGGAGTCACTGCAACTTTTGGACTGAGGGACAGGGAAATCATGGTCAGATCTGTGCTTTAGGAATATTGTTTTGGCATCTCTGTGATGGATAGTTTAGAGAAGGGGGAGACTGGAAGCCAGTAATCTAATTAGGAAGCTTTTGGAATAGTCTGTGTAATTGCTGATCAAGGACTTAAGTGCAATGGTGCAGTCTCTGTTGATCTACAGAAAGACTAGGGTGGTAGCCAGATGAGTAGAAAGAAGGGAGAAGATGGGTGAGAGGTTACAGAGGTAAAATCTACAAGACGTAATAATTGATTGATGATGGGAAGTGAGGAAGAGAGACATACCAAGGGTGGCTTTGGGGTGGTAGATCTTGAGGGTGAAAGGAAAAATGGTAGTTCCCTTAACAAAAACAGGGAAATTAGAAAGAAGGGTAGATTCTAGGGAAGACATAGTAAGGTCTGTTTTAAACATCCAATGTCCAGGCAGTTACTGATGTTCCAGATCAATACTCTTGTGATATACAGTCCTATACAGGACTGAAACTCAGGAAAGCTGACTATATAAGATATATAAGTTTTGTAAAAATTCAACTGTTCTCCCTCCCCCCACTCAACATAGGGATGTCGGTCTAGGACTGTATTCCCACAACCATACTCTCTTTAACTCTGCTCTTTTTAAATTCCTTCACATTCTTATTATCCATGATGCCATTAATAAACTTTTTCTCTTCTTTTTCGACTCTCCTCTTTTCCCTAGACTTCCCAGTCCATTTGTATCATTTAGTGGGTTAAAAGCAAGAGTAATTTGCTTTGGTTATTTCCCCTACTATGATCTCTTTTATATTCTTCATGGGGTCTGTGTTCTCCTTAATGATGTAGTGAACTCATTCCAAGATGAACATTAGATTACAAGCTATCCTGAGTGACTCATGTATACAAAAAAAAAAAAGGTTTTTCATTTGTATGATTACTTCTTTCACATGCCCAAACCTGAAACCCAGTCTTAAAGGAAATCAAAGAAAGGGCAGGCAGAGTAAATTATTCAAGGTAATATAGTCTAGAAACTTAGTGAGATGTTCTTGAAAGTTCCAAATGAGCATATCTGTGGGGAGACAGAAGTTTGGCAGCAGGCCAGGAGAAGCAGTGCTAAATCAGTTGTTCTAATTTTTTTTCAACCCACCATTGTTTCCTAACTTACGTTTCCATTTTGATGCATTATAACATCTTTTTTTTTTCTTCTTTTGACTACTGATGCATAATCTGACAGAATTAGACTAGATATTTTATTTCTAAACTGTCTCCAAGACAAACATTTATGTGACCTTGAATAAATCACTTAATCTTCTAGAAAGCTCATTTTTTCCATCAGTAAAAGACAGTAGAATAATAGCACATTTGTCAAACTGTACATAATGGTTTAATTCATATGAACTACCCAATCATATCAAGTAAGAAGGCAATTGGAACATGCGTGCTTTTACCCAGTTGGTAGAAATAATAGACCATTTTAAGTGAGGAAGTTAGAAAGTTTTCGCAATGGATTTTCTTCATCTTTTGAAGATTAATATTCCTCCCTGCAATGGGTCACTGTTTTAGGGTGGGCTCAGTTGCTGGTTTTGCTGCTCAAGCCCACTGCTTTCTCACTGATTGAAAGAGAATTTCTGCCTAATATAATGGCCACGCAATGAGCCATGAGCCTTCAGAATATAATGGAATGATTACGTCCTTTGTTCTGGCATCATGCCTCTCTAATGCAGCCTAGGATAGTGTTGGCTTTTTTGGCTGCCGTGTCATCTTGGTGACTCATATTGAACTTGCCGTCTACTGAAATCCTTAGATCCTTTCCACAGGAACTGTTGTCTAGCCATAGCTCTCTCATCTTATAACTTATAAATTGTCTTTTTTTGACTCGAAATGTAGAACTAGTTTTTGCCTTGGATTTGAACAGATATCATTCTTATGTTTTTGAGGTTATTCCCTCAGTATTCCTTTTCTCACCATTTTATTGACTATGAGGTTCTACTCCATTTCTTCTAAGGGATTCTTGCCCACAGCAATATATATAGTGATCACCTGAATTAAATTCACCCACCTTGGCAACTACTTCCTGGCAAAATAGAAAGAGAAGAAATGGAAGCAGTATCAGATTTTTCTTTTTGGCCTCAAAGATCACTGCAGACAGTGACTGCAGCCATGAAATTAAAAGATGTTTGCTCCTTCAAAGGAAAGCTATGGCAAATCTGGACAGCATACTAAAAAGCAGACATCACCTTGCAAGCAGAAGTCCATATAGTTAAAGCCATGGTTCTTCTAGTAGCAATGTATGGTTGTGAGAGTTGGACTATAAGGAAGGCTGAGTGTTGCAGAACTGATACTTTTGAATTTTGGTGCTGAAGAAGACTTCTGAGAATCCATTGGACAGGGGGCACCTAGGTGGTGCAGTAGATAGAGCACTGGCCCTAAGTCAGGAGGACCTGAGTTCAAATCCAGCCTCAGACTAAAACATTTGACACTTCCTAGCTGTGTGACCTTGGGCAAGTCACTTAACCCCAATTGCCTAAAAAAGACAAAACAAAACAAAACAAAACATATTTTGAGAATCCATTGGACAGCAAGGAGATCAAATAGAGAAATTAATTCAAGCTATTCACTGGAAGGTCAAATACTAATACTTTGGCCATGTAGTGAGAAGATGGAACTCATTGGAAAAGACCTTGATGTTGGGAAAGATTGAAAGCAAAAGGAAAAGGAGATAATAGAGGATGAGAAAGATAGATAATGTCATAGAAATAATGAACATAAATTTGGACAGACTTTGAAAAATAGTGGACGATAGAAGGGCCTGGCATGCTATGGCCTATGGGGTCACAAAGAATCATACATGACTGAACAACTGAACAACAGCAATTTTGTTTAGCTGGAATATTGAGTGCCAGATCAGAGCAATATGAAAAACGGCTGAAAATTTAGGTTGGAACCTGACTGTGGAGGGCCCAAAACTCTAAGCAGAGGAATTTATATAGACAACTGGAGTCGTTGAAGGCTTTTAAGCAAGGGAGTGATATGATCAAACATGAGCCTTAGTAAGATTCTTTGGGCAGCAGTGTGGATAATGTATTAAAGAGATGACAAAGAATTGAGGCAACCTGGAATGAGGCTCTTCTCTTAGTCCGTGTGAAAGATGGTAAGGACTTGAACCATGGTAATGGAAATAGGAGTACAGAGAAAGAGATATAAACAAGAAATGTTTGGAGGGTAGACTCTATAAAACTTGATTACTGATTGAAAGTGAGGGGGGTGCAGTGAAGAAGGAAGAATCAAGGATGATGCTTTGGTTAAGAACATGGGTGACTGGAAGCATATAAATACCTTCAACAGAAATAAGGAAGATTGGGGATAAAAACAGATTTAGGGAGAAAGATGATGAATACACTTTCAGCCAATCAACGAGCGTTCACTGAGTTAAAAGGCAGCATGGCATAGTGAATAGAGAGCCAGCCCTGATGCCAGGAAGGTCTGAATTCAAGCCCATCTCCAACATGTACTGGGTGTGTCACCTTTTAAGAGAGTCACTTTGCCTCTAAGTATTCTAAGCAACTTTACTAGTTGCAGAGAAGGCACAGACCTGCATTGATAGAGGGCCACCAAGGAGCTCACTTTAACCAATGAAATCACAGATCTAGCCCCTATCCCTTAGGCCCTCCATTGGGCTTATGTGCCACAAAATAGTCCTCAAGGATACATTGTGTTTGATATGCTGATAGGACATCTAGGAGGTGCCCAGTAATCAATAGGAGGTGGGAGATAGGAGTTCAGGAGAAAGATTAGAACTAGATCTATACATCTGGAAGTAATCTGACTAGAAATGATAATTGAATCCATGGGAGCTGTTCACATCATTTCTGACCAAGAACAGAGCCTTGAAGGACACCTAAGGAAGGTCAGAAGGGAGACTGATGAACCAGGAAAGGAGACCAGGGTGGAGTCGTCAGATAGGTTGGAGAACTGTGAGAGGGGTGTGTGTGTGTGTGTGTGTGTGTGTGTGTGTGTGTGTGTGTGTGTGTGTGTGACATGTGCCAAAGGAAGAGACGATATTGAGGAGGAGGGAAAGGTCATCACTGACAAAGCTTCAAAGAGATCAAGGAGGATGAGAGTGAGAAAGGGATTTAGCAGTTAAAAGTTAAAAACCGTGGCAAACCTAGAAGAGATTAGGTGTAGTAGAGCCGTGGAGCTAGACGCCTTTTTGATTAGGGTGTGAGGAAGTGGAAGCAACCAGGTATAGACAAGTCTTTCTAGGAATTTAACAGTGATTAGATAATACTTAGATATCATTTTAAGGCTTGCAGAGCTCTTTAGGGGATAGTGTGAATTGACAACAGGAGAGGAAGAAATTGAAAATGAGAGAAGAGGAGGGAATAATCACTGGAACAAGCTCCCAGAGAACATAAGGGAAAGTGGGATGAAGGAAACCTAAGAGAGTTACTGTTGACAAGCCACTTTTTACTCGAAGAGGAGGGGCGGAGGAGAAAACGGGTGAAGATGTGTAGGGGTTTTGAGGAGCTGAGGGGAAGCAATGAGGGCCACTCGCTGCAGCAGTTTGAATGAAGGCTCTTTGGATGAGTTTGAGGACTTTAAAAATAAGGAGGCTTGATGAGTTTCTACTACCCATTTCAGTTCTTATATTTGGCAACAAAGGACTCTCTACGTGACTATGTGGTAACACAGCATCCTTGCTAGGTTAGGGGAAGGGGAGAAAATACACAAGATCTGTTTTTTCAAAAATATTATTGAGGGTATCATTTTTTGTCAATGATACAATAAAATGTGTGTCCAGAAAAGGACCTTTGAAAACAGAATTAAAATTAATTGGAGGCTGAATAATTCTAAAACATGGGTGGGCCAAAGAACAAAACATAGAAATTATAGGTAATTTCATCAAAGAAAATTACAACAATGAGACAACATATGCAACCTAGGATCTAGGAATAAAAGACAAATACAACAATTCTTTCCCTTGAAGAGTTTACATTCTTCTTGGGAGAAGGTTACAACATGTAAAAAGAGAGACAAATACAAGATACATGCAAACCAAAAAATAGATACAGAATACTTTCAGTATGGGTCAGGGGTTGGTGTAATAATGACTAAAGGGATCGGAAAAGGCTTCTTCTAGGATGTGGCATTTGAGTTGAGCTTCAGATGATGTGCCCAGAGGTAGAAGTAAGTAGAGAACCTACTGTATGGAACACTACTAAAACAAATCTTAGAGGAAATTGTATAATTCTAAATACTCTAATCAAACAAAAGAGAGAAAGGACAGATACATAAAATCCCAAGGCCAAACTAGAAATTCTGAAAAATAAGGAAGAGATTAACAACAATGAAAGGAAATAAATCACTGAATTTATAAATAAAACCAGGAGCTGGTCTTACAACAACAAAAACCTAATAAAAATAAACAGCTAGTGTAATTGTTTTTCTTTTTTTCTTTTTTTGGTTAGGCAATGGGGTTAAGTGACTTGCCCAGGGTCACACAGCTAGTAAGTGTTATGTGTCTGAGGCCGGATTTGAACTCAGGTCCTCCTGAATCCAGGGCTGGTGCTCTATCTGCTGTGCCACCTAAATGCCCCCTAATTTTTTTTTTTTTGCAAAAAGAGATAGGAAAACCAAATTATTGGCATCAAAAATAAAAGATGATTCATAGCAATTGAAGATGAAATAAAGGAAACTCAGAATTTGTTTTGCCCAATTATATTACAACAAAACTGATAACTAAAAAAAAAAAGGATGAGTATGTCTATATATATATATATATATAAAATATGCAGATTAAGAAAATAAGAAATTGATTGTTTAAATCAACTAATGTTAAAAAGGCACAAACCAGTCACAGAAATGAATTGTGGCAGTTATAATTTAAATCGCTCTACAACAAGGAGAGAAAAAAGCTCATGATGGGTGGCCTTGATTTTTTAGTATAGTAGGAGGTGAGGTTATGGGGGGCAGGGAGGTTAGCAAAGGTATAGGGACTTTGAGAGGTTTTAGAACAGAGGCAATAGGGTGGGAGAGAAGCTCCCTTCTGAGCTCCAGTCTCACATCTCCACCTGCGTGCTGGACATCTCCTCAGAGTCCCACAAGCATTTCAAACTCAAAATGTCCAAAACTGAGCTCATCCTCTTTTCCCCTGAATCCATCCCTCCTCATAGTTTCTGTTTCTGTTGAAGGTATCAGCATCCTTTCAGTCACCCAGATTCAATCTCTCCTCTCTCTCCCATCCATCTACCTCTCCCCACACATTCCACAACTACCCTCCTTTACACCCTTCTGGTTCTCACCTAGACTGTTGTTGCAAAGTTTCCTGACTGGTCTTCCTTCATCAAGTCTCTTCCCTCTCCATTCCATCCTCCACACAGCTGCCAAATTGATATTTTTAAAGCACGAGTTGGATCATGTTGCTTCTCTGCTCAAGAAGCTTCAATTGTTTCCTCTTGCTTCTAGGATAAAATACAGATTACTTTGTTTGGCCTTTAAATCCATTCACAATCAGGCTCCAACTTGTTCAGACTGATTACTTCCCCTTATACACTATATTATAGCCAAACTGGTGCATTTGCTGTTTTCTGTGCTTTTGCAAGACTATTCCAGTCTCCCACCTAAAACCCACCCCCCAGGCTTGAAGTATTCTCCTTGATCATCTCTACCTCTCAGAACCCTTCAAGGTTCAAGTAAAGCGCCTTCCTCCCTTGAAGCTGCTTCCCCCAGCTGTTACTGCCTCAAGTCCTACTCCATGCTAAACTACTTCTATTTATTTTTCTTTTGTATATTTCTTGTGTGTGAATATATATGTTACCCTTCCCCAAGAAGAATGTAAGCCCTTTAAGGGAAAGGACTGTTACTTTTTTTTTCTTTGTATACCTAGGACCTAGCATAGTGACTGACACTTAATAAATTTTCCTTGCATTAGAATTGATTTAAATAAGGAAGCAGTTAGTACCCAGGTAAGATGGGAGAACATGAATTTATTGTGGATCCAGTTGGCAGAGTAGTGGCATTCAGTAGTACAGAGATAATTATGGAGAAGGTAGATAGTGGCCATGACTCAAGGTTAAAAATTGGCAGTCCGAGCAGGTCAGTTTGATCATGGGGCAAGGGATTCAAGAGTGGGAGGACATTGTATATGGTGGAACTAGTCAACTGGTAGTATCAAGACTACGAAGAGAGGAAAAATAAGGTCAGAGCAGGAGTAGTGGATTGAGAGAACAAAGCAAGATGCTAAAGGAGAGCCTGAAAGTCTCTGTGAAGATGGGTTTAGGGAGAAGTAGAGGGATACAGGAGGTTTTGGATAAGAAAGGTAAATGTAGCCAACTACATTTAGAAGATAAGGAAGAGAGTAAGAGCTGATTGCCCCTGATATGTGGTTGGTTTTCTTGCTTTTATTTTTTTTAACCAAATGTCACATTTGTTTTAGGGACTTGTTGTAATGTCTTCAGATCTGGAGGAGGTTGCAAAAAGCATTCTGATAGGCAAAATTCCAGGAATGTGGATGGGAAAATCCTACCCAAGCCTCAAACCACTTGGCAGCTATGTGAATGATTTCCTTGCCAGGTTAAAATTCTTACAGGTAAGCAATAACCAATCTGATAGCTGCTATACAGTCAAGGCTCTTTTTTGTCATTTTGTTCCATATGCCAGTTAAAGCCAGCTTGCCAGTCATTCTCAGATGTAATTTATGTAAGTCATTTCACTAACCCATTGGCCTATAGTTCCGTAAAACTGATTTTTGAGGATGAATCTTTCTGGAGGCTTCTCCAAGTGGCAGTTGTGCATTTTTAGTGAAGTCAGCTTCATGAAAGGCATTCAAGTCAATCAAATGTAAAGAAAAAAACTTTAATTAAATTGGCTTGCCCATTGAGTATCAAGTATGAACTCAGATCCCTACTGTATATGCATTGAGCATTTTAATTAGTTTGACCAGCTACTCAATGAGTAATCTGATTTATTTTTTGTGTATAGTAGTATACTAAGTCATAAGGATTACTCATTTGGTTGATTTCATAATGGTAGTGATCTAAATGCCCAATTATCTTGAAAATATTGGCTAAGCAAGTTAGATTCCACTGCTATTGTTCTTAGAGTTACTACATTACTACAGTATTAACAATTATACTATCCAGATATGTCTTGGCAGCAATAAAAGGCTTTACTTTTCTTAGATATGTATCTGGGGTCAATACTAAGGAACATTTCTGCCCTGTCTCCCCACAGCCCTCCTGCCTTGGCTTTGGGCTTTGTGCTTATTGCAGAAACAGCTGGGGAAAGGAAGAATGTGGAAAAGAATTTGCAGTTTTCAAATCTAGTTCCCTAGAGTGCACTTCATACCAGAGATGCACAAAAGATATGAACTCAGTAATTAGTTTAGTACACAGCTTGTCATCCAGACATTGTGCTTACAAAAGAAAAACCAAGTTGTGTTCCATTACTTGTGAAGGTCTCAGACTATCTGTAGTAAGAAACAAAGACTGCACTAGTCTATGTGGGCCATTTGGCTGCCATCTTGCCCAGCTCCTCTGCTGTAGATTAGACTGAACTGTATTTTGACAGAGAAGTCTTCAGGAGTTTTAGATTATCCAATTTTGACAGATTAGGGAAAGAGAAATGGGAAGATATACCTTTCTCACTAGACTTTATGCTTGTCTGTTTTTTTAAAATGTCTAATATGGTAGACTGTTTAGTTTACTATAGTAATATGGAAATATGGTATATTGTGGACTACTCTCTACATTAACCTTCAGTGAAAATGGATATCTTCAGATGTTGAGGTAAGTATAAGAATTGAGTATATTAATTATATTAAGTTTATATTAATATAGATTATATAATATAGATTATATGGTAATAATATAATTATTACTGTATAATATATATTAATTAAGTATAAAATTGCAAACAGTTATACTTCCATTCATTGTGTATTATGATTCTTGGATTTTTTAAGGGAGATATGAAGTATAGAAGTATGAATGGTTCTAGGCAAAAAATCTATATCCAGAGAAAGGCCTCACAGATGGAACATTTAGGATTTTTATCTTTGTAGATAATGTGGATTTGAAGCTGTTCTTACAAAGGGCAACATTACATCGTATTCTTAACACTCAGGCTATCCATCCCTGGCAAAAATAAAAGTGGAAGAGTCTTCTGTATCTCCACCTTTCCTTTTCTATGTACCCTACCCCACCTTTACCCTTGCAGTGTCACCCCTTCCTTCTCATAGTGTCAGCTCATCGCATAACTTATCTAAAATATAATTAGAATGGTTTCTATGACCATTTTTATTTGCAGATGTTGAACTTAATAGTTGAGAGACCTTATATACAGTGATAAAGCCTTTATCTCTCCCACTGTGCTTATGTAGCATTGGTATGAAATGGGAACACCACCAGTCTTCTGGCTGTCAGGCTTTTTCTTCACTCAAGCGTTCTTAACTGGAGCACAGCAGAACTTTGCAAGGAAATATACTATCCCCATCGATCTGCTTGGTTTTGACTATGAAGTTATGGACGACAAAGAATACAGGCATGCTCCTGAAGATGGTAAGCTCAAAAGAAGTCCCATAATGATAGATCAGATTTGTAAATTGAATAAAAAATATGACATGAACTAAATATTCTAGGTTTAGCAACTAACTTATAAACTACTCATTAATGAATGTTACAATTAAGAATTAAAATTTGAAATGTCATCTGTTTTTGTGCCAATCTCAAAACTTCAAATATGGTTTAACACTGAAGAATGTAGGTTCCCCCTGATTCTCAAAAGAGCTGGACTTCCTTCTGTGACGACACATAGTTTGGAAATGTCTGGTGTTCTGAGAGCTATGTGAAGTTGGATGGAGAGTGTTAAGGATATCAGCTTTGAGAAACTTTATATTCTTATTCAGTTCCTTTTTTTTTTAATACAAAGATTAATTCTACCTCATAATAATTCTACTTTATCAGTGGCTAAATTAAGACATTTCTTAATGTCTAAGAAACATGTTTCTGCCATGAATCAGTCGTGCTTTTGCTATCTATCTATGATCTCATAGATCTGGGTATTCCCTTTAGTGGTATGCATGGGAACCCATCTGTGCCTTGTGTGCCTCTTATATTGACCTAAAAATCTGTGATAGAAATTTTCATCAATATGTTAGACTGAATGCAAAAATATCAACTAACAGTCAAAAATATCTACTTGTAGTTTGTCCAATATATTGGAATATTTGGTATGTTTTATATATATACATATATATTGTTTTGTAGTACCACTAACACTTGAGAATGATAACTAGGAAATAATTCATCAAGAGGGGGAAAATAGGTCATTTTCTCAAATCTAGATTGTGAAAAACACACTTTGAAATCATAACTTTCCTGGAAATTCAGATGACAAATTCATATTGAATCCCATTTAATTCCCCCAACACTTAGTAATAGTTCACATTTTATTATCCATACTCTCATACATCTAAAAATATGTTGTTTTGTGATAGTTCCTTGCTTGCTCCATATATATCTTATCTACCAAATTAAATTGTAAGTGTCTCAGCATCAGGAAATCAGGATATATAGATATCCCTTATAGCACCTAGTAAGTACAAGGCTGAACATGTATTAACATGTACGCAGTAACAAAATAGTAAGGCCTGTGAATATTTTATCATGGCGGATGGGAAACATAGATTCATCCTCATTCCATACAAATACTAAAATATCCACAGATTTAATGGTTAGGAGGTGGCTTATATATCAGAAAGATGGAGATGATGTAAAAATATGTCACATTTTTAAGTTTTACTGAGTGTCTAAAACTATCTTTCATGGAAATAATATAATTGGTTATATCATAGCTAAAATGAGTTCTGTGCCCAAATTTGATCAGATCTCTCTATGTGCAATCTGAGCACTGAACTGGTAAGAACATGGAGAAAATCTTCGTAAAAATTTGAGGAGGGGGGCAGCTAGATGGCTTAGTAGATAGAGCACTGGCCCTGGAGTCAGGAGGACCTGAGTTCAAATCCAGATTGAGAGACTTGACACTTACCAGCTGTGTGACCCTGGGCAAGTCACTTAACCCCATTGCCTAGCCAGGAAAAAAAAATTTGAGGAGATTATGATTGGTTGATATTTTAGTGACAAAGCATCAAAATAGCTGCTCTGTCGTTGTTATAATTATACCTTATTCTCAATTATTTCACCATTGGCAGTGTCCACAACTAGTAACAGCTTTACTTGCTCACAATAAAAACACATGCAATAACAAGATATAAGAATGAGAACTCTTAATAACTAAAGATATTAAAATAAACAAAATCCTTAATGATACATGAGATACATTACAACACACACAGCACAGCTGATTTGACGTCCAGCCAGAGTTGTACCACCACCTAAGTCTAAAAAGTTCAGATACTTGCCAGTGAGTGAGCTGATTTCTACAGAGCTGTGTCATTCCTGCTCCTTTTTGTTAGCTGTCCCAGTCCAAAATTGCTTGGAATCCTTAGAAAGCTTTTAATCTTATTGTCCCTGGCATACCCTGTGAGGGGAGGACAAAGAGAGAGAAAAGAAAAGGGAGAGGGTAGGGGAGAAGGAAAGACACACACAGACACACAGAAAGTAAACAAATAAATTTTTAAATCTCCAACAACCTTGGCTCTATTAGGGATGGACACTTGGCCAGGATTCTTCAGTTTTTAAGATGCAGGGAAGCAAAATGTCAAAGGAAGTTTAGCCTAGGGAGAAAACCTGTAACAGTGAGTGGTCATGAATAATACATCATGAAATACCTTCATTGAAATCACTTCCCTAGTAAGTAGCTGCAGTTTCTCCAATGATCTTTCCCTCTTTAGTAGTTACATTATATAACCAGACCAGAAATGAAAAACAAGATTAAACCACAAATAATAACTATGGGTTTGCCAAACCTAGCTGAAGGTCTTGTCAGCAGAGTGGTGCCAAGCATTAATACCTTATTAAGGTGTGCTAGGAGTGAGGAACTGGGGGAGCTGGGGAGCAGATAGCTGCCGCAGAAATCTTAGGCAGGAGAAAGTACTTAAAAGTTGTGGCTATGATGACCCTATCTCCAACTTTGGATCAGAAGAGCAGAGGGGAAGGAGAATGACCAAATGGCAGGAGAGAGATTGACTCCCAAGCTTAATGCCAAAGACCACAAAGAACTTTTAGTGTTGTTTGACATCCTTCAGTTTCTCTAGGTGGAATGAAAAACTTCACCTAATATCTGTGGTGAGATGTTTGGAAGAAGTTTCCCCCAGGAAATTAGACATAATCTTCAGGATAAAGTTACTCTAAGACTTCAGTTTTCCTGCCTGCAAAATGAGGATGAATATAAACATCCTACCTCTTTTGTAAGGCATCAAATAATACAGTTGTAAATTTGGATGAGAATATAGAGGGTTATTTTTGGAGTGCAGAGAGATGGGAAAACCATAATCCTCTCAAGATGCAATGGAATTGCATTCAGAAGACCTAGGTGCAAATCCTAAATCTGCCCCTTGACTTGCATGAATTTGGGAAAGTCACTTCATCCTCTGGGCTTTAGTTCTATCATCTATAAAATGAGAGAATTAAACCAAGTGACCTCTTAAGTCCATATCAATTCCAAATCTATGATCTCATGATCTCTAGAGGAAATCATCTCTTACAACCTGGATGTAGAGAATTTTTAGCTCCACCAAGAGAATTTGAGGGACTTCTGGGTCCTATGAACAAGAAGATGGCATACTAGACATTTCTTCTCTGATACCCATAATCTCTCAAACCTCTCTAAAACAGATGTTATGTGCCAAACATAAACCAACCAGCTATTTCCATGCCTTAGAACACCAGGAATCCAACACCAGGTTAAAAAAAAAAACTCCACCAAACCCAGGAACTGATGTTCACTGACCCTGAGCTCATTCTGCACCTCTCTCCTACCTCCCACACCAATCGTGAGTCTGCATTAGCAAATTCAAAGATACAACACAGGTTCACATAAAAACCCATCTCTGTGGCCCATTCCCCACTCCCTCTTTCCAGTGATGTAGAGACCCCAGTTTCAGCCTGAAGAAGTTTGCTTGGGCCTCAAAAGCCAGCTTGACCACAGCCCTTCAAGAACAAAAGCTTTCCAGGAGCTGCAACCCAGAAGTACGAATGCTGGGGAAAGCAGTGGTGAACTGCTAGTACTGGGCCAGAGAACTGAGGACCTGAGTTCAAATATGGCCTCAAATACTTACTAGCTTTGTGATCCTAGGCAAGTCACTTAACTTCTCTGTTTGCCTCAGCTTCCTCATGGGATAATAAGAGCACCCACCTCCTAGGGTTATTGTAAGGATCAAATAAGGTGATAATTATAAAGACCTTAGCACAGTGCCTGGAACATAGTAAGCATTACATAAATGTTAGCTGCTATTATTATTGTTATTATTATTATTGCTAATTATTATTATTGGCATTCTTCTGGAAATAAGGCGCAATTAAAAAGGGGAGTCCATGGAGTGAACCTTACAAAGCAGTGGCAGAAAGTGCCTAGAGGGGAGACACTAAAATGGATAACTTGGAGCTTTTGATAGCATGAAGAATGCAGAGAAAAGAGACCAGATAATTATAGGAGTCATGAATCAGAGAATGAGGGGAGTAAACATAAAAGAAGTTGAATAATGAAGAGAGTGAAAGAAATCCCTTTTAGAAAGTGGAACAAAAAAATAAAATTTAAATCTAAGTAAGAGGCCTACCTGAAGGGGAGGAGAAGAAAGGGAAATCTACTTGAGTAAACAGGAGAAAAAAACATATATAACCAGATAAAAGCAGGAAAAAGAAGCAAATGAACAAAACCCTAAAGAGAAAAAGGTAACAAATGAGAAGAGAGGATGGGGGGAAGTGGGGAAAGGCAAAGAGCTAGTAGGAACAGGGCCACCTTAAAAAAAATCAAAGAAGGAACATAATACTTTGTTTATAGCAGAAGAGATAACATGAAACTGAAAAGCTTCAGCACAGACTACATCTAGGATAAGAAGGAAAGTGGCTAAATAAAAAATCTTTTTATCAAATTTCTCTGATGAGGGCTTAATACTCAAGATATATTAGATAGATGATAGATAGAAATATAGATAGATATAGATATATATCAAGATCACCAAGAGATCAAGACATATATATGTGTGTGTGTGTGTGTGTGTGTGTATGTGTGTGTGTATATATATATATTTGTATATATATATATATACATATACGTATATCTATTAAAGCCATTTCCCAATAGGTAAATGGTCAAAGGATATGAACAAACAGTTCTCAAAAGAAGAATTTCAAAATATTCACAACCACATAAAAAACAACCAAAACTCCAAATCACTATTAATAAGATAAATACACATCAAAACATTCTGGAGGCTTCATTTCACATCCTGAAAATTGTCAAATATAACAAAAAATGGCAATACTCAATGTTGGAGGGGTTTAGAAGGTTAGTTAAACCAGTACATTGTTGGTGGACCTATGAAATGATACAACCATCTTGCAAAGAAATTTGGAATTATGTAAATAAGGTGACTAAAATGTCCATACTCTTTGAACCAGAGACTCCATTACTGAGCTTATACTCTAAGGAGAAGTCATTGATAAGAAAAGAATTCTCCATATACTATGGTACATCTATAGCTGCACTCTTTGTGATAGCTAAAAATTGGAAACAAAGTAGATACCCATCCTATTGGAGAATGTCTAAGCAAATTGTGGTACGTGAACGTAATGGAATATTACTATGTTGTAATAAATTATGTGTGTGATACATACAAAGAAGCCCAGAAAGATCTATGTGAACTGATGGATGCAGAGTGAAGTAAGCAGAGCCAAGCAAACATAATATACAACTACAACATAACTGGAAAGCATGATACACCAAAAAATCCAAAGTAAATCTAACAAAATTATATATATAAAGTGGACCTCAACTGAAGAGAAAGAGATATGAGAGAATATCCCCAACCTGCCCCTCGGTGGAGGTAGGAGATCCTCAGGTATTAAAAACTGCATACATTTTTGGACTTTTTAAATGTATCAATCAATTGTACTGACTTTTTTTTTCTTTTTTTCCTCTCCAAAAAATACTATTTGTCATATTGTATGGATCTCTGAGAGAAGGATGGGGAGGGATATGTGGAATACTGTGGGGATGTAAGAGAAACAGAAAACATCAATAAAAACATATTTTAGGGGGTGGAGCCAAGATGGCGGAGTAAAAGCAGTGACTTGCTTGAGCTCTCCCCCAAACCCCTCGAAATACCTGTAAAAAATGGCTCTAAAATTCTAGACCAGCAGAACCCAGAAAAAGAGTGGAACAAATTTCCAGCCCAAGACAACCTGGATGGTTATTTGGAAAAGTCTATTGCACTGGGCTGAGAGAGCAGCACAATTCAGTGTGGGCATGCAGGCAAAGACCAGGTATCAGCCAACCTGGAGGCTTCAGGGACTGAATCATGGGCAGTTGTGACAATTTCCAGGCTTCTCAACTCACAAACGCCAAAGACAACTTAGAAGGTCAGTAGGAAAAGTCTGACCACAGTGAGAGAGAGGCTCGATCCCAGCCCCAGTCCCTCTGCAGCCCTGGGGTGGCAGCTGCTTCTGTAGCTTGGCCCACAGACTGAGGAGGAATTGGGTGGCTGATCAGAGGGGGATTGCAGGGAGCTGTTTGCCAGTGCTGAGGCAGGAATCTCTTGCTTTGCCTGTGCTTGGATCTGGGTCACAGTTCTGGGTGGTGGGCCTGGGACAAGGAACTTATAGTGGCAGTCGAGAAGAATCCTCCTCACAGTTCCAAGGCAGAAGAGAGTGCCTGTTGTCTCTCATAGACCAGAGCACAGGCCAGAAAAGGAAAAACACCCCGCCTTTGATCATACCACCTTAGAAGAACTAAAAATATACAGGTCCCGAGAAGTATCTCTGAAAATAGCTGCACAAAACCCTCAAAGCTTGGGGTAGTACATTCTCCACACTGGAAGCAGACACCTACCTTAAAGGAGTTTAAAAGTCAAGTAATTGGTTGGGAACATGAGCAAACAGCATAAAAAAAGTCAGATCATAGAACTGTTCTTTGGTGACAAAGAAGATCAAAACATACAACCAGAAGAAGACAACAAAGTCAAAGCTTCTACATCCAAAGCCTCCAAGAAAAATATGAATCAGTCCCAGGCCATGGAAGAGCTCAAGAAGGATTTTAGAAGTAGAGGAAAAACTGGGAAGAGAAGTGAGAGTGATGAAAGAAAATCATGAAAAACAAGTCAACAGCTTGCTAAAGGAGACCCAAAAAAATACTGAAGAAAATAACACCTTAAAAAATAGCCTAACCCAAATGGCAAAAGAGGTCGAAAAAGCCAATGAAGAGAAGAATGCTTTAAAAAGCAGAATTGGCCAGATGGAAAAGAAGGTCTAAAAGTTCATTGAAGAAAATACTTCCTTAAAATTATAATGGAGCAATTGGAAGCTAGTGGCTATAAGAAATCAAGACACTGTAAAACAAAACCAAAAGAATGAAAAAAATAGAAGACAATGTGAAATTGGAAAAACAACTGACCTGGAAAATAGATCCAGGGGAGATAATTTAAAAATTATTGGACTACCTGAAAGCCATGATTAAAAAAAGAGCCTAGACATCATCTTTCAAGAAATTATCAAGGAAAACTGCCCTGATATTCTAGAACCAGAGGGTAAAATAAAAGTTGAAAGAGTCCACCCATCATTTCCTGAAAGGGATCACCAAAGAAAAACTCCTAGGAATATTGTAGCCAAATTCCAGAGTTCCTAGGTCAAGGAGAAAATGTTGCAAGCAGCCAGAAAGAAACAATTCAAGTATTGTGGAAACATAATCAGTATAATACAAGATTTAGCAGCTTATACATTAAGGGAACAGAGAGCTTGGAATATAATATTCTGGAAGTCAAAGGAGATAGGATTACAGCCAAGAATCACCTACTCAGCAAAACTGAGTATAATCTTTCAGGGGGAAAAAATGGATATTCATTGAAATAGAGGCCTTTCAAACAATCTTGATGAAAAGACCAGAGCTAAATAGAAAATTTGACTTTCAAATACAAGACTCAAGAGAAGCATGAAGAGATAAACAGAAAAGAGAAATCATAAGAGACTTATAAAGTTGAACTGTTTACATTCCTTCATGAAAAGATGATATTTGTAACTGATGAGACCTTTGTCAGTATTAGGGTAGTTGGAGGGAAAAAAATTATATGTAGATAGATGGATAGATAGATAGATAGATAGATAGATAGATAGATAGATAGATAGATAGATGGCACAGGGTGAGTTGAAGATGAAGGAGTGATATCTGGAGAATAAAATTAAGGGGTGAGAGAAGATTATACTGGGAGAAGGAGAAAAGGAGAGGTAGAATGGGGTAAATTATCTCACATAAAACAGACAAGAAAAGGCTTTTACAATGGAGGGGAAGTGGGGGAAGGTGAGAGGGAATGAGTGAATCTTATTCTCATTGGATTTGGCTTAAGGAAGGAATACCATACACACTCAATTGGGTATGGAAATCTATCTCATCCTATAGGAAAATAAGGGGAAAGGGGATAAAAGAGCGGGGTGGGGGATGATAAAGGAGAAGGCAGATTCGGGGAGGGGGTAATCAGAAGCAAACACTTCTGAGGACAGAAAGGGTCAAAAGTGGGGGTGGGATAGGATGAAGGGAAATATAGTTTTAAACAACATGACTACTATGGAAATGTTTTGCATGACTACACATGTATAACCTGTAACAAGTTGCTTGCCTTCTCAATGAGGGTGGGTGGGGAGGGAAGAAGGGAGAAAATTTGGAACCCAAAGTTTTGAGAACAAATATTAAAAGTTGTTTTCATATGCAACTGGGAAATGAGATATACAGGCAATGGGGTATAGAAATCTCTCCTGCCCTACAGGAAAATAGAAGGGGAAGGGGGGGATAGAAGGGAGGGCAGGTTTGGGAAAGGAGTATTCAGAATGCATGCCATCTTGGGGAGGGGGAAGAAACAAGATGGGGAGAAAATTGGGAACCCAATATCTTGTTGAAGTGAATGTTGAAAACTAAAAATAAATTATACAGAAAAAAATAAAATAAAAACATATTTTAAATAAAAGAAATTGAAGTTACACAGATTTGCATGCTAGGTGCCTCAGGAAGTCTGCAGTCCTATTGTGTAGTCAACTTGCCAAATGCAATATTCTACTCCAGGGGTGGGGCACTTGCTTCCTTTTATTGAGAGGATTTGTTGTGTGAAGTTTGTATTCAGTCAAAGGACCACACTTGAAGATCTAGAGGGCCACATGTGGCTTTGAGGCAGCAGGTTCCCCACCCCTGCTCTAATAAGAGTTAAATCTACATGACCTTAAGGAGAAGAGGAAAGAGCCACTAAATAGTGCAGTGGACAGAGCACAGAGCCTAGAGTCAGGAAGACTCATCTTCCTGAGTTCAAATGTGGCCTCAGATATTTACTAATTGTGTCACCCTGAGCAAGTCATTTAACCCTGTTTACCTCAGTTCCTCATCCATAAAATGAGCTGGAGAAGAAAACTCCATACTGTAGACCAGTCCACTATCTGCCAAGAAAACCCCAAATGGGGTCATGGAGAGTTGGATGCAACTGAAAAACGGCCAAACAAAACAACAAGGTGGAGGGGAAGCAAACGAGTACCACCATGTAGACCAGTCCTTTTGGGGAAGGGGGAACAGGAAAAAATGGCTGGAATGACAAATGAGTTCATAAGTGTAACTCTGGGCTCCAAAAAACTTCTGTCAATTTCTGTGTTTTACTTATCTCATCTAGTATGATTCACATATTCAAAGGCACCTGGATTTTGCTTACCTTAGTTTAATGCATTTTTTTAAAAACTTCATCTCCATTTGTTTGACTCAGTCTAAAACTTCACTAACCTTACTTTCTGAGGCCACTATGAATTAGTCTGGATAAAGTCAATTTCATGTGTTGCAATTACATTTGAGGCTTTATTTCTCTAGAAAAAGACTGGGACCTAGGGATAGCAATATCCTTGTATCCCTACTATGGCTATAACACCATACCATGTGCTGTGGGAGGATAATAGGAACATAGATTCAGAACTGGAAGGAACCAGTCTTAGAGCCCAACCCCTTCATTTTACAGATTAGAAAACTGAGGCCCAACATCACAAGGATAGTAAACTGTAGAGCTGGGATTTGAACACAGGTCCTCTGATTCCAAATCCAGCCCTCTTTTGGATAGGAAGAATACTAGGATGCCTTTGCCATCAACAAAATTATATCAGTAAGCACAAAATTATCTATAAGAGAAACACATGTGGAGGGAACAGAAAATAAAGGAACAGTGATAGTAAAGTCAGGTTAATGAAAGAAACGTTCTGTCCTCCCATTCCATTATACTTTTTGGATACTCAAATAAATTGTTAAAATCTCCTTACATTGTAGATCTCTTCATCTCATATTCTTTCTATCTCCTAGCTGTCATGAAAATAGAAACCTAGATTTCTTCAAAAGACATTCCATAGATGGTCAGTCTTACCAGTATAGGCTACTCTTGCTCTCAGGACCCCAGATGTACCAAGCCACAAGGAGCTTAATCCTTGCTCTTAGCTAGCTCTTCCAGACACTCCCTCTACCCCCATCATTCTATAACCTCTCCTTTGAGGGTCATTCCATGTGTCTATAATACCTTGCCCCTAGATTTTTGGTTCTCTTGATAGATAAGCCTTTGGGTCACTCTTATTTTTCTAAAGAATATCAGTTTCTGGGCTATTTCCATGGTCTTCACCCTAAAGTTCCCTATTCTTCATCTTCACCATAACTTTTAGCCCTTCCATTCTTCTCTATTCACCTACTCCATTATCTCTGCTCTGACACCACTTTCTTTTCTTCATGTTCTTGGCCCCTATAACTAATCATTTTAGAATCACAAAATCCCAGAATCATAAGGAAACTCAGAGGCCTTTCTAGTCCAACCTGTACCTGAATTAAGAATTTCCTTTACAATGTACCCAAAGATGTGCATGAAACTTACTTTACAGAAAGAGCAGGATGTCCCAAACTTGGAGTTAGGAAGACTTGGTTATATATTCCACTTCAGACATTTAGTAGCTGTATCACGCTTAGCAAGTTAGTAACTTCTCTGAGCCTCAGTTTCTTTGTCTGTAAAATGGGAATAATAGCGCTCTCCTTATAGGGTTGTTGCAAACCTTAAAGTACTATATAATTATTATAGTAGATATTAACTAGTATTATTGTGTCCAAAAGTGATTTATTAGAGGATAATCTCTAGCTGACTGGTGGCTAGAGCTGCTGTTCTTTAATCGGTGTCCAGATTGGGGTGATGGTATAGAAGGTTCCTCCAAAATGGTTTCATAGCTTTCCTTGTGGCATAAGAAAAGTCCCATCTCTAATGTGTGTTAAAAATGTTCCTCCTCCTTTTCAGGGATTCTGAGATGGCTATTGTTGAGAAGCAAGCTTTTACTTGTTACCTCTACTTACAGATAATACCATAGTGATTGGTTGAATGACATGTGGCCCTATTTCCTCATTTACCCAAGTTTGGATAACAAGAAGTTTGGAGAGGACCTCAGGTGACTTATGATCTCATGAACTTTGGGACCTTGAGGCCTTGTTTATTAAGTTATAATTGGAGAAAGAGAAGGAAACTTTCTCAGCTGATTTTAAGGAGGAAAGCAAAAGAAAGCAGTAAATAATTGACACTACATAAAGTAACCGTTCTAAATTGTCTACACAGTATCAGGAAGATGTAATTTAGTTAAGTTCTAAAGTGGGAATCAAAGACCTTATGGAGATATTTATGATGTTTTTATTTCCCCTTTGGGATTCTACATGTGAATGCTAACCTAGACAGATCCATGTTGGTGGAGGGAGAGAGGGGGAGGGGAGAGGTTTGTGAAAATTTTTCAATACACAAAAATGCTAACAAGGGAGAGAAGTCCTCAGTTATTCATATAGCTGTGTATACGTGTTTGTATGGATAGCAAATAGGCTCTATTAATTTATGTTGCCCAGTAAAGAAGAATGGCATTTGTAATTACAAAATTATAAGAAGAAAATATGTCCTTATAAACAATAAGAAACCACAAACCAGACATTATGAAGAAAATCACAGCAGTCATAGCTTAACAGACCTTACAATAGTTTTTCTCCAAGAAGACTTCTTTCAAGACTGGAACAAAGGAAGAGAATGGGTTGCTGGTGTGGAGATGAATGGGATGTGAGGGGGGAAAATGAAGCTTTTGATGGATGGCCTCAAGTGAAATATGAGGTGAGGTCCTCTGTTGAGAGGAAGACTGGAAGGAGTGATTTAGGTGGCTTGAAGAGAGAATATAAGGATTGAAGAGTGTAGGAAGAACACAAGGACTAGCATGAGGCTGTGAGGGCCCAGTATACTATGAGTAACATAAATTCATAGTGGACCCAGTTAACATATTGCTATGTCTCTCCAAGTGAATTCAGCAGCACATAAAAAGGAGTGGAAAAGGCAGAGTGGGAGTAATCTAGGATTTGGGTTTGAAAACAGGGAAATAGCAATTGAACCAGAGGTCAAAGAATTCAGGGAGGGAAAAGGGTGTAAAGTGTAACTGACTAACTATAGGGTCAAATTTTTGAAGGGAAGAAAGTAAGGACAAAGTTATATAAAGTATCCCTTTGGTAGTTTGATTGATAAGGCATTAAAATGTAAATTAACTTTGGAAGTATTGTCATTTAAATTGTTCTTTATTTCTTTAAGGAATGTTTTGTAATTGAATCTTTAAATGTTTTTTGTGTGTTTCAGTAATTCAATCCCTAGATAGTTTGTGCATTTTGTAGTTATTTGGAATGGTATTTCCATTTCTATTTTTGTTCCTTAGGTTTGTTATATTCATAAAGAAATCCAGGGATTTATTTTGTACTCTGCAAGTCTGCTGCAAATATTAATTATTTCAGTTAGTATCTTTGCTGATTCCCTAGGATTTTCCAAGTAAACTATCATATACATCATCAGCAAACAGGGATAGTTTTATCTCCTCTTTGCATATCTTTATACCTTTTCTTTCTCTTGTCTTATTGCTGTTTATGTCCTTTACAGAACCATATCAAATAATAGTGGGGAGATTGGATAGCTTTGCTTCACTTCTGCATTTATTGGAAAAGGTTTAATGTATTCCTATTGCATATGACGCTTATTTTTAGATTTAGATAGGTATTTTATGATATTAAGTGTTCTTTATCTGTACTTTGTAGGGTTTTTAGCATAAAAGAGTGTTATACTTTGTCAAAGGCTTTTTCTGCATATATTGAGATGATCATGGGACTTGGGATGTTTTGGTTTTTAATGTGATTAATTATGTTGATTATTTTCTTAATGTTGAAACATCCTTGCATCCCTTGTATAAATCCCACTTGGTCATAATGAATGATTTCCTGGGTGAATCACTACATTCTGTTTGACAGGACTTTGTTTAAAATGTTTGAATTAATATTCATTAATGATATTGGCTCATAGTTTTTCTTTTCTGTATTATCTTTCCCTGGTTTAGATGTTAGGACTACATTTGTCTTATAAGAGGATTCTGTTAGGGTGCTTTCTTTTTCAGTTTTTGGGAATAATCTGGAAAATGTAGGTACTGTTTTTTAAAATTTTGATAAAATTATCCTATCACCAAAACCAAGTTTTTTACTTTTTTGTTTAGTTTTTTTCCCTCCTTGGTCGTTTCTTTATAGCTAGATTTCTTTCCTTTTCTGAGATTTGGATTATATAAAATCTCTATCTGATCTTCTGACCCTTTTGCTAATTTATGTTTTTGAATGTATTCCTCCATTTCTTTTGTGTTTTCAGTTTTGTTAGCATATAACCATTCATAATATGCTATGGTTATTCTTTAAATCTCTTCTGGTTTTGTTGCATTTGTTATTCATTTGCTTGTTCATTTGATATTTTATTGATTTGATTTTCTGCCATCTTTTTAATTGGATTAACTAAAAGTTTATCAATTATATTACCCTTTTCAAAGACCCAGCTTTTAGTTTTATTTATTATTTCTATAGGTTTTATGGTTTCTGATTTAGCAGTTTCTGTAATTTTAATATCTCTGCTTATTTGCTTATTTTAGGTTTATTTATTCACTAATTTTAAAATGATTATTCAGTTAATCCTTTTTCCTCTTTTCTTAATCTATGTTTATGGAGATAAGATCTTTCTGTTAAACAGATTTAGCTGCTTCTCAGAAATATTGCTATGTTATTTCACCATTATTATTTTCTATCATGTAATTATTGTTTCTTTGATTTGGTCTTTCACCCATTCATTATTTAGTATTCCATTGTTAAATCTCCATTGGGTTTGTGTCTTTTTTTTCTGATTCCTGAAGCAATGACTATTTTTATTGTGTTATAGTCTGTCAAGGATGTATCAATTATTAATGCATTTTTACATTTGCTTGCAATAATTCTGCATCCTAATAGGTGGTCAGTTTTTGTAAATGTTCTGTGTGGTGCTGAGAAATATGTATATGCTTTTGCAGTCCCACTTAGAAAAACCATAAGCCTTTTAATTCTAGTTTCTCTAACAATTTGTTCAGTTCCATATTTTCCCTGTTATTTATCATTTTGTTAAACTTATCCAAAACTGAGAGAAGGATATTGAAGTCTCCTGTCACTATTGTGTTATTTTTATATCTTCTTGTAGCTCAGTTAATGTTTTGTTTATCAATACTAAGGCATTTGGAGCATATAAGTTTATTTCTGATATTGGTTTGTTGTCTACATTTCCATTTACAATAATATAGTTTCCTTGTTTATCCCATTTTTTTAATGTTTGTTTTTGTTTTGTCAGATAGCATGACTGCAGCTCCTGCTTTTTGGATTCATTTGATACATATTTAAATGTTTTCTACCCTCTCAGCTTTATTTTGTGTATGTCTTTGTTTTTTAAATGTGTTTCTTCTAAGCAAGAGATTGTAGGGTTTTGTTTTCTTATGTAGTCTGCTACTCTTTTTCAGTTTTTTTTTTTGATTATTGAATCCATTCACATTTAAACTTATGAGTGTCATGTTTATATTTACCTTCATTTGTCTCTAATATTGGGGGGTTTTAGATTGTGATTTTCCCTGTCTTCTATAAATACAGTACTATGTTCCCTCATTTACTTTAGCTTATTCTTTTGTAAGGCAGTCCTATTCTCAATGGTTATCTTCAACTCACCTCTGATCACCTCCTCACTTTAGTTACCCCTTTCCCTTTAGAGTTTTGCTTATTCCTTTTTCTTTCCTGCCTTTATCTAGTTATGTAATTCTTCTCCCCTCTCCTTTTCTTCTCAGTCAAATAGATTCCCTATTCCCCTTCAGCTAGTTTTTAATAATTTTAAAATTCTCATTATTTGCACACATTTCCAGAGGTAGTTTCTTTTATTCTCTTCATTATCTATCTTCTCTTTCTGGCTAGAGTAAAACCTCGTTCTCTTCTACTCAACCCATCGATTCTCTGTATTTCTAATGGAATCAAAACTTCCAGGGTATCCATTCTGGTCTCTGCTCTCTGGACAATTTCTGCCATTGCCTAATAGAGCTTGCCTCATGCATTCCTTCTTTCCATTTTGCCTCATTTCCAGAACAAATCCAATACTTGCAAGTGACAGAGAAGACATTATCCTGTAGTAGTACACCCACTTCACCTCCATGTCCCTTATTATGCATTTTGCCATTGATCTATATCCTCACCCCAGTTAACTTCTTTTCTCCATTTGCCTCAAAATCTCTTCTCTGCATCTATGCCTTTCCTTTTTTTCCAGGGGCCAGTAGCTCTCGGGAATCCCAATCCTCCCCTCTCCCCTATCCTTCCTGAGTTAGGAGTAGTGGACTTTTCAAGCATCAAATGCCCCCAGACCACACCCAACATGAGGTCCCCATTTCCGTTCGCAAGACATCTATTTTCACACATATGAGCATTCATCAGTGGAACCCCCTCCCCCTACCAAAGCAAAGCCTCTCTTCCCTCCACTTTGTTCAATAGTCCCTCAATCTCCCTCCTCATTCACTTCCCTCTAGGTTCTTCTCTTCCTGAGGCTATAGTGGTTACATTCCCTAGATTGCTAGCCATCAGTTTGACCCATGTGCATGACACAATCCCCTCAATTACCCCACCCCTGCTTACCTCCCTTTTTTTCATTCACCCTCCCATTTTGCAATATAATCACAGAAAAACATTGATTCACCTATAGGGAGGGTGTTGTCAGGTTCTTTCCTTAATGCCCCAGGCCTACCTCTCCTCCGTTGCCTCCACAGGACTTTTGCCTTCACCCTTGTTTCTTTGTGTATTCATTACTCTTTGAGAAGCAAATAACCCCTGCATATCTAGTTTCTTTCTAAGAATGTTTCCAATGTCTACTTATCATTAAGTATCCACCTTTTTTCATTTATGGTCAAGCTCAGGTTTGTGAGGTAGGTCACCTTGGGCCACATCCTGAGCACCAGTGCTCTTTGGAACACATTCCATTGCCTCCTGCATTTTCTGTGGAGTGCAGAATAGTCTTGTGCTATTCAAATTTGGCAGAACTTGTTTTGGATTTGAATTATTAAATTTAGCCATTATGAATCTTAGAGTTTTCAGCCTTGGTTTGTTTGTTTGTTTTCCACTGGAGACACTCTATGAATTCTTTCAATTGGTATTTCATTTTCTCTGTTCAGAAGTTCACTATTTATTACATAACTAGATAAAGGCAGGTACTAACAAGCATTTCTTGCATTATGGTGTTGAAAGTTTTTTGTCTTGTCATGTTCTTCCAAGAGATCTATGATCCTTAGGTTGTCTCTGTGCATCCTGTCTTTGAAATCAGTATGTTTTGTGTGCAAAACATGACCTTTTTTCCTTCTGTTTTTTCTTCTTTTCTTCTAGATTGTACTTTATTTCTATGTATTTGTATTCCTAATCAGTTCTATTTTGTTTCTTTGCTGAGACTTTCCATTGCAAATCATAGTTTTTCTATTCTATCCATTATTTTTTTGCTGTGCAGATCAAAGACTGTGCTCTCATAATTCTCATTTCTTTTTCAAACCACTCAGAAACAGCATGTTATGGTTCCATGTTCTCCCCAAATTTTACAGGGTCCCCTGTCTCATCAAGTGTTGAATCATTTTCCTTTGTTTTGCAGTATTTATTCATAGATGTCTGAACTTGTTTACTAGATCTGGAGGCCATATTTATTTTTGCTATTAGTGTTCTCCCTGTTGATTTATATGCTTGTATTCAAGGTCTTTGGGTTTTCTTCTTCCTGAGATCTTTGGTAATTTCAGGTTTCTTCTCCCTCCCCTCCCCCTGACTTATTTTCCCCTTTTGTTTGACTCCTTTTCTTCTGAATATGGCTTCCTTAAGGGCTGAATCCCAAAGCATCTCAGCCTCCTCCAATACAGTTCACCAGTCTAAGTCTCTACCCCGAGGGATCTGGGGGAGAACAGAACTGTCCCCAACTGCATCCTGAGCTCTTTTCCTCAGGTGGAGTGCTCTATAGCCTCTCTCTCCTCTACACCCCCCAACCTTCCTCCACCATGTACTTCCCCTTCCCCTACCATGTACTTTCCCTTCCCCTTTGTTCCTGAGTCTTCCTGACTTCAGGTCTGGCAGTCTATCCACTGTGTCTCCTAGCTGCCCTGCCTGAAACATAGTAAGGGCTTAATAAGTGCTAATTTCCTTCTTTCATTCCCACTGGACATCTCATCTCCCATTTCATGCATTTGCATAAGCCATTCCTGAAATGCACTCCCTTCTCATCTCTGCTTTTTGGAATCCTGATTATCTTTCAGCTCAGATGTTAATTTTAACTCCCTTCTGGAATGACTTTCCATTTATTTATCCATTTATCTATTATTGTATGCCCCTAGAATATAAATTCTTGGAGAGAAGGGACTATTGCATTCAGTATCCCCTATATTTAGCACTGTGGTCTGAACCTGAATAAATTTCTATTCAATCACATTGAAGAAAATAGTTTAATTTCTTTAGAAATTTACTTTATACTTATTTCTCTATTGCAGAAGATAAAGGTGGTGAGATATTACTTAGAATGAATAGGTTTGGCAAAGTTTCTGAAGAACTATATATTTTTTAGAATCTGTCTGCAAAATGGATGTGAAATGTGTTTTGGCTGAAGACTATGAACTCATTAATGTTCATCAGCAACCAGCAAGCAAGTCATTAAATTGTTCCTATGTTGACACTTCTGTTCTCAGCCTAATGGTTTATTTAACTGAGGGCTGTTCTCATTAGGTAATTTAGTGTATTAAAAATCCAATTATCCTGAAAGCAAAAATAAACATGAGTATCAGAGCTTGTTGTTAGTGGCACTAACAAGCATTTCACATGCTCAATAAGGATGGCAGCCATCAGTTAAATAAAGACTCCATTAAGTTGACTACTGAAGTATAGACATGGGCACAGTCTACTAAGTTGCTGATCACTGACAGATATTAGTGTCCTTGAGCAAGTCACTTACCTTCTTTGGGCCACAATTTACTCATGTATAAAATGAAAGTATTGGACTAGAGAGTCTAAGTTTCTTTCTAACTCTACTATTCTGATACAGGACTTCTGGGAGGAACTCTCCTACTCCACCCTCTAGTCAGAGGAGCCCCAGGAGCAGAGGGTGTGGTGAGGTGGTGAAGTGTGAGTTCTAGGGCTGATGTGGTCTTGTGGGATGATGAAATTCTTGGGGACATGATAGAAAAGTCCAAAGGACTGCAGCAGGGTGGGAAATGAGCACCCCCCCCCCCACACACATCTACAGCTAAAGACCTATTCTCTAAAATCTACAATAAGGAAGAATTCAGGAGGCTCTAGAGATTGAATTTAATTATCACTTCTCAGCCAATTCAGGCTGAGATCAAGTGAGAATAAAGTTTATGATATGGTATCTTCTGTGATTCAGTTAACTTTTCATTATTAATTTGTTATGCCATTTGGTGCATACATGTTTAGTAGTAAGATTAGTTCCTTGTCTATAGTTCCTTTAACTATAATATAATTTCCCATTTTACATTTTGTGATATGGTGAATTTTAATTTTTGATTTTTCTGGTAGCATGATTATCACTCTTTCCTTTTTGGACACAGGTAATATGCAGTTAAGGTTTGTTCCAGTCTTTCATTTTCAATCTATGTCTGTCTTATTTTCAACCAGTCAACAAGTATTTAAGCACCTTCTCTGTGCCCAGTCTTTAGATATCTTTCTTATATGCTATTAAAAGAAGGGTTTTATTTTCTGTCACTTTTATTTTCTTGGATTGTTTGACCCATTTATATTTTAAATCAAAATTATTAGTATATTTTCCTACATTTATTTCTTTTAGTTTTTTATCATCTTCCTTTTTTTTTTTTAAGTAAGTACTTTGTTCATGTCATTAGTTTAGCTTGTACTTCTTTGAGGCAAAAATATTTCCTTAGGCCCTCTTCTGTCCTTCCATTCCATTTATTCATTAGTTCCATTTGCCTACCCTAGCTCAAGTTTATTAAATTTACTTAAATTAATTTTTTATTTAGCTATTTATTCTCATGTTCCCTGTTTTTATTTTTCTGTTACCTTGTCCAGTAGGATAAACTGTTTGAGGGGCGGAGCCAAGATGGCGGAGTGAAAGCAGTGACTTGCTTGAGCTCTCCTCCAAACCCCTCCAAATACTCATAAAAAATGGCTCTAAACAAATTCGGAAGCAGCAGAACCCACAAAAAGACAGAATTGAAACAAATATCCAGCCCAATACAACCTGGATGATTGATCAGAAGGGTGTATCGCGCCTTGCTAGGAGCGCAGTGCAGCGCGGTGTGGGCGCACAGGCTGCAGCAAACCTGGAGCAGGCCTCAGACTGAATCATGGGCAGCTGTGGAGGTTTCCAGACTCCTTAATCCACCAATGCCAAAGACAACTTAGAAGGTCAGTGGGAAAAGTCTGTTTCTGTCAGTGCTGAGAAAGGAAGGTGGGGTTTCAGCTCCATTCCCCCAGAGCGTGGCCCTGGGGGGGACAGCTGCTTTCCCAGTTTCCGGCTCACAGACTGAGGGGGAATCCAGTGGCTGATCAGAGAGGGATTGCAGGGATCTCTTTGCCAGTGCTAAGACAGGAATCTCTTGCTTTGCCCATGTTTGGATCTGGGCCACAGTTCTGGGCCGGGGTGCTGGGGTGAGGAGGAGCTCTGGCTTGGTGGAGCTTGGAGTGGCTGTGCAGAAACCCCCTCCTCACAGTTACAGGACTGAAAGGAGTACTTGTAGTCGCAGGCCAGGAAAGGAGTAAACAACTCACCCCTTATCATACCACCTTGGAAGAACTGAAAATTTACAGGGCCCTACAAGTATCTCTGAAAACAGCTGTACAAACCCCTGAAGCTTGGGACAGTACATTCTCCACATTGGAAGCAGATTCATACCTTAACAAAGAATTTAAAACTCAAGTAATTGGCCGGGATCATGAGCAAGCAGCACAAAAAGAGTCAGACTATATTATCTTACTTTGGTGAAAAAGAAGATCAAAATATACAACCAGAGGAAGACAACAAAGTCAAAGCTCCTATATCCAAAGCCTTCAAGAAAAATATGAATCCATCCCAGGCCTTGGAAGAGCTCAAAAGGGATCTTGAGAAGCAAGTAAGGGAAGTAGAGGAAAAACTGACAGTGATGCAAGAAAATCACAAAAAACAAGTCAACAGCTTGCTAAAGGAGACCCAAAAAAATACTGAAGAAAAAACACCTTAAAAAATATAGGCAAAAGAGGTCCAAAAAGCCAATGAGGAGAAAAATGCCCTAAAAAGAAAAATTGGCCAAATGGAAAAGGAAGTCCAAAAGATTACTGAAGAAAATACTTCCTTAAAAATTAGAATAGAGCAATTGGAAGACAGTGACTTTATGAGAAATCAAGACACAGTAGAACAAATCCAAAAGAATGAAAAATTAGAAAACAATGTGAAATATCTCACTGGAAAAACAGCTGAACTGGAAAATAGATCCAGGAGAGAGAATTTAAAAATTATTGGACTATCTGAAAGCCATGATCAAAAAAAGAGCCTAGACATCATCTTTCAAGAAATTATCAAGGAAAACTGCCCTGATATAGCAGAACCAGAGGGCAAAATAGAAATTGAAAGAATCCACCAATCTCCTCCTGAAAGAGATCCCCAAAGGAAAACTCCTAGGAATATGGTAGCCAAATTCCAGAGTTCCCAGATCAAGGAGAAAATGTTACAAGCTGCCAGAAGGAAATAGTTCAAGTACTGTGGAAACACAATCAGGATAACACAAGATTTAGCAGCTTCTACATTAAAGGACTGTAGGGCATGGAATATAATATTCCAGAGGGCAAAGGAGATAGGATTACAACCAAGAATCACCTACCCAGCAAAACTGAGTATAATCCTTCAGGGGAAAAAATGGTCATTCAGTGAAATAGAGGACTTTCAAGCATTCTTGATGAAAAAACCAGAGCTGAATAGAAAATTTGACTTTCAAATACAGGACTCAAGTGGAACATGAAGAGGTAAACAGGAAAGAGAAATCATAAGAGACTTATTAAGATTGAACTGTTTACATTCCTGCATGGAAAGATGATATTTATAACTCATGAGACCTTTGTCAGTATCAGGGTAGTTGGGGGAAAAAAATTATATGTATGTATATGTAGATAGATAGATAGAGGGCACAGGGTGAGCTGAAGATTAAGGGGTCATGTGGAGAATAAAATTAAGGGATGAGAGAGGATTATACTTGGAGAAGAAGGAAGGGGGAGGTAGAGTGGGGTAAATTATCTCACAAAAAAAAACCAACAGAAAATTCTCTTACAGTGGAAGGGGAAAGTGAGAGGAAATGAGTGAATCTTATTCTAATAGGATTTGGCTTAAGGAGGGAATAACATACACATTCAATTGGGTATGGAAATCTGTCTTACCCTACAGGAAAATAGGGGGAGAAGGGGACAAGAGAGCAGGGGGATGATAGAGAGGAGGACAGATTAGGAAAGGGGGTAATCAGAAGTAAATACTTCTGAGGAGGGACAGGGTCAAAAGAAAGAATAGAATAAATGGGAGGGCAGGATAGGATTAAGGGAAATAGAGTTAGTTTTTCACAACATGTCTACTATGGACGTGTTTTGCATAACTGCATATGTACAACCTATATTGAGTTGCTTGCCTTTTCAATGAGGGTGGGTGGGGAGGGAGGAAGAGAGAAAATTTGAAACCTAAAGTTTTAAAAACATATGTTTAAAAAAATGTTTTCACATGCTACTGGGAAATAAGAATATAGGAAATGGGGTACAGAAGTCTATCCTGCCCTACGGGAAAATAGTAGGGGGAGGGGAGAGAGATAGAAGAGAGGACAGACTAGGGGAAGGGATGTTCAGAATGCATGACATCTTGGGGTGGAGGGAGGGGGGAGATCGGGTGAAAATTTGGAACTCAAAAACTTGTGGAAGTGAATGTTGAAAACTAAAAATAAATTTATATTAAAATAAATAAAAGAAAAAAGAAAAAAAAAAGGATAAACTGTTTGAAATCTTCCCTCCTGCCTCTTATTGTTAATAATATTTTTACTATGCCCTGTTCCAAAAAGTTTTCCATAGCCTTATTCTCTTCCCTTTCAGTCGATTCTGGATTTTATTTTCTGATTCATGGACTGTGAAATGACTTGTTCTTTCTTTACTTTCTCTATCCTTTAATGGGATTAAAACTTCTGCAATATTAGGTTTAAGCTCTCCTATTTGTTATTACCTTTGGTAGATCTTATTCAGTCTTCCCTTTGTTATATGCTTATAAGTATCAATTCATTATGCAGATAAAATGATTAAAATGTCCATATCCTATGATTCAAGGAGGCCATTGATAAGAAAGTACTTATATCTTTATAACAGCACTTTTTGTGGTAACAAAGACCAGGAAACAAAGTAGATGCCGATTGATTGGGGAATAGCTAAACAAACTGTGGTACATTAATGTAATGGAAGATTACTGTGCAGTAAGAAATGAGAAATGTGATGAATACAGAGAAGCATGTACTACATGAATTGATGCAGAGTGAAACTAAGCAGAACCAAGAAGGCATGTACATAATGACTACACAAATGTAAATAGAAAGAATAACCACACCAAAAAAAATCAAAAGGGAATATCCCAAAATTAAAAAGATCAAGCATGGCTTGAAAGAATAGGTATGAAAAGACACTCCCACCCCATCCCTTTACAGAGGTAAAATCTCCAGTTGTTGCATATATTTTCAGACTTTTTCAATGTATTGATTGGCTATACTGATTTTTGCTTCTTAATCTTTTTGCCTTAAAAATATTGCTTAGCATATGGGATGGCTCTCAGGGACAAGGACTTGGGGGGAAACTGTGGTGATCTAAAAAAGACATCAATAAAAACATGTTTAAGAAAATTCATGAGGGAAACAATATCACGGATGGTCAGAGTTGCCTGTCCCAAACCGTGAGGGACAAACCTGCTTGCTCCCTGTCCTCACCATGATCAGTCTCAATCTCAAAGACCCATCCCATCCCATCTCTGGCTTTATGTTCTTCCCATTTCTCTTGGTGCCAACTATACCCTGACTTTGTTTTCCCCTTCTCTTAGTGTAGGATGCTGTTCATGGAGGAATACTCTCATAAAGATGGTCTCCCAGTGCACAAGCATTCTCCAGATGAAACCCACTGCAAAATCCTTATCTCCTACCACAGACATACCTCTTCCCCACCATGGGATTGCTCTTTAGCAACACTCCCTCCTCCCATTAAAGAAATCCTCAGTTCAGTCCTCTAATCTCAGTCTACCACCTCTGCTCCACTTCCTACAGTGTTCCCCTCACACCTTGCCAAGAAACTACAGGAAGCACCATTACTGTTCAACCAAACTTGATAGATAGAGATCAGGAGATTTAGTCCATGTTCTATCAAATCAACTCTTTCACCTTTGCTTCTCCTATTTCTTTACTTTCTCTTTTAATCTTTTGACCTTTGGATATTTCTATCATTTGACGGTCCCTGTCTTTCTCTCTTTTACCCCAAAGATCGAATTGTATGGATTTCTCTCCTTAAACAATAGCCTTTAAAAATAAGTTAATTTCATCACTTACTTTTGTTGACAATTAAACCTATTTACCTTTCTTGCACATCTGTTGTTTACAAATTGAATGTTATCTGCTGAGCTGAGTATTTAAAAATAAAGCTCAAATCTTTGACTTTTTTTGATCACTCACTTTCAGGATGTCATTTTGGGTTAAAGATAAGGGGTTTTTGTTTTTGTTTTTGCATATGCTATTCTATTCTCTCTGGCTATTTCTTATAAAAGTGGAATACAAGTAAGTTATTTTAAATCCCTTTCCATCATATTTGATAGTCATTCTTTAGGCTGCTTGTAAACTTTGCTCATTGTCGCTGAAATCATCAATTTAACCACAACATGCTTTGGAGTTTGAAGTACAGTTTTTTTGGTAGTGAGTATGGATTTTTTCTGGTGGTGAATGTGGATTCTCTCAAATGACACATTTTCATTATGTTAGTGGCACTAACAAGCATTTCACATGCTAATTGCACTCAGTAAGAATGGCAGCCATCAGTTAAATAAAAACCATTAAGCTGACTACTGAAGTATGGACATAGGCACAGTGTACTAAGTTGCTAATCATTAATAGATATTAGCCTCTTTGGGTTTCAATTTACTTGTCATAAAATGAGGGGATTGGACTAGACTAAGTTTCTTTCCAGCTCAGACATTCTGATTTAGAGGTTCTGGGAGGAACTCTCCAACTCAGCCCTGCAATCAAAGGAGCCCCAGGGGTAGAGTACTGATGAGGTGTGAGTTCCAGGGCTGATGTGGTCTTATGGGATGATGAAATTCTGGGGGGCATGATAGAGAAGTCCAAAGGACTGTAGCCAGGTGGGAAATGAATGACCCCCCCCAACACACACACATACACATACAAACATGTGATAGCCAAAGACAATCTAAAATCTACAATGAGGAAGACTGATAAGGAAATCTGTATTTGAAAGTTCTGGGATTTGTTGTACTATTCCTTGAATTATGGTAGTCATATTTTAAACAATTTTTTTCATATTCTTCCATAAGACTTGTGTTCTTTAAGTTATTTCCACATAGTTTGTCTTCAAGGTTCGGTTGCTTTGGTAGAATTTGGGGTGGGAGGGGAAATTAACTTTTTCCTTCTTTATTGTCGAATTTTTCTCCAATATTTTTGCATTCCAAATCTGTTAATTTCTCTTTCATAGATCCTACTTTGTTGGAAAGACTGTCCATCATATGTTCATTTTGTTCCTATTCTATTTATTTTTACTGTGTTTTCTAGTGTTTTTCTTTTGTAAATAGTATTTTATTTTTTTCCAATTACATGTAAAGATAGTTTTCAGCATTAATTTTTATAAGATTTTGAGTTCCAAATTTTCCTCCCTCTCTCCCTCCAAGACGTCATAGTTTTTCCTTTTGTTCTGTTTCTTCTTTCACAACGTGACTAATGTGGAAATATGTTTAACAAGACAAATAAAAACAAAAAAGTGTGAAAATAGTAAGCTTTGATCTGCATTCAGACTCCATAGTTTTTCTTTGGATGTGGATAGCATTTTCTATCATGAGGAGTCTTTTGGAATTGTCTTGGATCACTGTATTGCTGAGAAGGGTTAAGTCTGTCAGCGGACCATCGTACAATGTTGCCTTTACTGTGTACAATGTTCTCATGGTTCTGCTCACTTCACTCAGCATCAGTTCATTTAAGTCTTTCTGGTTTTTTCTGGAATTCTGCTCATCATTTCTTATAATACAATATTATTCCATTACATTCTTTTGCCACAACTTGTTCAGCCATTCCCCAACTGATGGGTATCCCCTCAATTTCCAATTCTTTGCCACCACAAAAAGAGCTGCTATAAATAGTTTTGTGCATGTAGGTCCTTTTCCCTTTTTTGTGATCTCTTGGTGATACAGACCTAGTAGTGGAATTGCTATTTCAAAGGGAATGCACAATTTGATTGCTCTTTGGGCATAGTTCAAAATTGCTTTATAGAATGGTTGAATCAGTTCACAACTCCAGCAACAATGCATTAGTGTCCCAATTTTCCCACATCTTCTCCAACATTTATCATTTTCCTTTTCTGTCATATTAGCCAATCTGATAGGTATGAGGTGGTACCTCAGAGTTGTTTTAATTTGTATTTTTCTCATCAATAGGGATTTAGAGCATTTTTCCTATGACTACTGGTAGCATTGATTTCTTTGTCTAAAAACTGCCTGTTCATATCCTTTGACAATTTATCAGTTGAGGAATGACTTTCATTTTTATAAATTTGACTCAGTTCTCTATATATTTGAGAAATGAGGCCTTTATCAGCAACATTGGCTATAAAAAGCATTTCCAGCTTTCTGCTTTCTTTGTAATCATGGTTGCATTAGTTTTCTTTGTGACAACTCTTTTTAATTTAATGTAATCAGTTATCTCTTTTGCATTTCATAATATTCTCTCTCTTGTTTGATCATAAATTCTTCTCTTCTCCATAGATCTGACAGGTAATCTATTCCTTGCTCTCCTAATTTGCTAATGGTAATCACCCTTTATGTCTAAATCGCATACCCATTTTGACCTTATCTTGGTACAGTGTGAAATGTTGGTCTATGCCTAGTTTCTGCCATACTGTTTTCCAGTTTTCATAGCAGTTTTTGTCAAATACTAAGTTCTTATCCCAGAAGCTGTAGTCTTTGGAGGCTTTGTCAAACAATAGAACACTGTAGTCATTTACTACTGTGTCTTATATATCTACTCTGTTCCACTGATCCACCACTCTATTTCTTAACCAATACAAAGTAATTTTGATGTATGCTGCTTTACAATATAGTTTTAGATCTGGTACAACTAGGCCACCTTCCTTTGCATTTTTTTTCATTAATTCCCTTGGTATTCTTGATCTTTTGTTCTTCCAGATGAATTTATTTTTTCTAGCACTATAAACATTTTTGGTAGTGTGATTGGTATAGCACTGAATAAGTAAATTAATTTAGTAGAATTGTCATTTTATATTTGTTCAGCCAACCCATGAGCAATTGATATTTTTTCCAGTTGTTTAGATCTGACTTTATTTGTATGAAAAATGTTTTATAATTGTGTTCATATAGTTCCTGAGTTTGTCTTGGCAGGTAGACTCCCAAATATTTAATATTGTCTAGTTATTTTAATTGGAATTTCTCTATCTCTTGTAGTTGGGCTTTGTTGGTAATATATAGAGATGCTGATGATTTATGTGAGTTTATTTTATATCCTGCAACTTTGCTAAAATTGTTCATTATTTCAAGTAGTTTTTTAGTTGATTATCCAGGATTCTCTTCATCTGCAAAGAACGATAGTTTTAGGGGCAGCTAGGTGGCACAGTGGATAGAACACTGGCCCTGTATTCAGGAGGACCTGAGTTCAAATCCAGCCTCAGACACATAACACTTACTAGCTGTGTGACCCTGGGTAAGTCACTTAACCCTACTGCCTAGCTTAAAAAAAAGAGTGATAGTTTTGTTTCCTCATTGCCTATTCTAGTTCCTTCCTTTTCATCTCTTATCGCTAAAGCTAATATTTCTAGTATAATATTAAATAATGGTGATAATGGGCATCCTTGTTTCACTCTTGATCTAATTGGGAATGCTTCTAGCTTCTCCCCATTACAGATATTTGCTGATGGTTTTAGATAGATACTACTTATCGTTTATTCCTGTTCTCTCTAGTGTTTTTATAGGAATGGGTGTTGTATTTTGTCAAAGGTTTTTTCTGCATCTATTGAGATAATCATATGATTTGTTGGTTTTGTTATTGATATGGTCAGTTATGCTGATAGTTTTCCTAATATTGAACCAAACCTACATTGCTGGTATAAATCCCACCTGGTCATAGTGTATTATCCTGTTGATAAATTGCTGTAATCTCTTTGCTAATATTTTATGTAAAATTTTTGCATCAATGTTCATTAGCGAAATTGGTCTATAATTGTCTTTCTCTGTTTCGGCTCTTCCTGGTTTAGGTATCAGCACTATATTTGTGTCATAAAATTTGGTAGGTCTTCTTCTTTGCCTATTTTTCCAAATAGTTTATTTGTATTAGAATTAACTGTTCTTTAAATGTTTAGTAGAATTCACTTGTAAATCTACTTGGCCATGGAGATTTTTTCTTAGGCAATTCATTGATGGCTTATTCAAGTTCTTTTTCTAAAGTGGGGTTATTTAAATATTTTACTTCTTCTTTTAGTCTGGGCATTTTGTATTTTTGCAAATATCCATTTTCACTTAGATTGTCAGATTTATTGGCATACATATACAGTTGGTCAAAATAGCTCCTAATTATTGCTTTAATTTCTTCTTCATTGGTGGTGAATCCAACCTTTACAGTTTTGATACTAGTAATTGGATTTTCTTCTTTTTTGTTTTAAATCAAATTAAGCAAAAGTTTACCTATTGTATTGGTTTTTTTTTCATAAAACCAATTCTTATTTGTTGGTTCATTAGTTTTCTTATTTTCAATTTTATTAATCTCTCTAATTTTCAGAATTTCTACTATGTAGCTTAATCGGGGTCCAATTCTAAAGTCCTTTGTTATATTAATTTTTACTGCATCATCTGAAAAGGATGCATTTAATATTTCTGCTTTTTTGCATTTGATTGTAAGGTTTTAAATGCCCTAATATGTAGCCAGTTTTTGTGTAGGTGCCATATACTGCTGGGAAAAGGCTATATTCCTTTCCATCTCCATTAAGTTTTCTCCAGTGGTCTACCATGTCTAACTTTTCTAAAATTCTATTCATCTCCTTAACTTCTTTCTTGTTTCTTTTGTGGTTAGATTTATCTAGTTCTGAGAGGGGGAGGTTGAGGTTCCCCACTAATATAGTTTTACTGTCTATTTTTTCCTGTAACTCCCTGAACTTCTCCACTGTCTGGATACTATACCATTTGGTGCATATATGTTTAGTAATGATATTACTTCATTGTCTATGGTGCCATTTAGCAGGATGTAGTTTCCTTCCTTATCTCTTTTGTTGAGATCTATTTTTGCTTTTGCTTTGTCTGAGATCAGGATTGCTACCCCTGCTTTTTTTTTTTACTTCAGCTGAAGCATAATATATTCTGTTCCAGTCTTTTATCTTTACTCTGTCTCTCTGCTTCAAATGTGTTTCTTATAAACATATTGTAAACAACATGCAAACATATTGTAGGATTCTGTTTTTTAATCCACTCTGCTATCTGCTTCCATTATAAAATGGAACATTCACAGTTATTATTACTAACTCATTTCCCTCCATCCTATTTTTCCCATTTATAATTTTCTCCCTCTCCTTTCATTCTGTCCCTCCTCACCAGTATTTTGCTTCTAACTACTACCTCCCTCAATCTGTCCTCCCTTCTATCAGCCCCCTCTCTTTTTCCTCCTTCCCCTCCTACTTCCCTATAGGTGAAGATAGATTTCTTTACCCAACTGAATGTACACACATTATTTCTTCTTTGAGCCAGTCCCATGAGGATAAGGTTTAAACAATGCTCATCTCTTCCCTTCTGCTTGAATAAGTCTTGTGTGCCTCTTCATGTAATATAATTTATCCCATTTTGCCTCCCCCTTTCCTCTTCTCCCAATACAATCCTTTTTTTCCACACCCCTTAATGTTTTTTAATATCACATCAAAGTCAACTTACATCCACACCATCTATTCCTTTTAACTGCCCTAATAGAGATAACAGTACTTAAGAATTACAAGTATCATCTTCCCATGTAGGGATGTGAACAGTTTAACCTTATTGAATACCTTGTTTTGTTTTGTTTTTTTCTTTCCTGTTTACCTTTTTATGCTTCTCTTTAAGTTGTATTTGAACATCAAATTTCCTGTTTAGCTTTGGTCTTCTCATCATGAAAGTCCCCTGTTTCACTGAGTGTCCATGTTTTCCCTTGAAAGATTATGCTCAGTTTTGCAAGGTAATTGATTCTTGGTTGTAGTCCAACCTCCTTTGTTTTCTAAGCTCTTTGATTCTTTAATGTAGAAGCTGCTAAGTCCTATGTAATACTGACTATGGCTCCTTGATATTTGAACTGTTTCTTTCTTGCTGTATTTTCTCCTTGACATGATAGTTCTGGAATTTGGCTATAATATTCTTTAGATTTTCATTTTGGGATTTCTTTCAGGAAGTGTTCAGTGGATTCTTTCAATTTACTATTTTGCCCTCTGGTTCTAGGATACCAGGGCAGTTCTCCTTCATAATTTCTTGAAAGATGCTGTCTTTTTTTAATCATGGCTTTCAGGTAGTCCAATAATTCTTAAGTTATCTCTCCCAAATCTATTTTCCAATGAAGTATTTTACATTTTTCTTCTATTCTTTTGATTTTTTTCGGACTGACTCTTGATGGCTCATAGAGTCATTAGCTTCTACTTACCTAATTCTAATTTTTAAGGAATTTTCTTCAGTTAGCTTTTGTACCTCATTTTCCATTTGGCCAATTTTATTTTAAGGCATTGTTTTCTTCAGTCAATTTTTGTGCTTCCTTTTATAATCTGTTGACTTTTTCCCCCCATAATTCTCTTGTATAACTCTCATTTCTTGTCCCAATTTTTATTCTAATTTGATTTTTAAAATCCTTTTTGAACTCTTCCAAGAGGATTCTGAGGACTTGAGACTCTTTGAGGTGTCACATGTAGGCATTTTGACAGTGTTCTCCTCTTGTGAGTTTGTGTTTTGATCTTCGCTGTAGCCTTCTATGGTCAGGGCTATTTCAAAGTTGAGCTCTGCTCCTAGGGTACAGGGTCCACTGTCTCAAGCTTCTTTCACTGGAGGCCAGGGGCCTGGTCACTGCCTTTCTATGCCAGGGCCTCTGGGGCTGGTGGCCTGCCCACTGCACTAGAGGGACCAGCCTAACCACGCCTATTGTGCCCAGAGTTCTGGGGCTGGCAGTTTGCCTACTGCACTGAGGTTGGAGTCTTCACAGCTGGCCTTCTGTGCCATTAGCCTACCCAGTCCAGGACTGTGGGGCCTCGGTTGCTTATCCGTGGTATGGCTAAGAGCCTACTGCTGGCTTGCCCAGGACACCACCTGCCTGGGCTGTGCTCCCCTTTTACAGAGACAGACCTTTCCTGAAGTCCTTCTAAGTTTTCTTGGGCTAGAAATTGTTTCACTCCACCTTTTTGTGAGTTCTGTAGCTCTGGAATTAGTTAGTTACCATGGGTTCTGGGATTTTATATTATCAAGCAATAATGATTCACTTTACTTCATATTATACTTGTTTAATGCATTCTGTTTTTTACTTAAGGTTTTACTAGTTCTATTCTTGATCCACTATTGCTTTTCATTCAGGTTTTTATCTTCTTTTTCCTTCACTCTCCCCTCTCATTGGTGCATATATCTCCATAGCCGAGGTACAGAGGATCTGGCTGCCTCACCTGAAACAGTGTGGTGCAGTGGAAAGAACATTAGTCCTGGAGGCAGAGGACCTGGGTTCAAGTTCTGTCTCTCTTACTACTTGCTTAACTCACATCCAGCCCAGAAATAAATACAGCATTCCTTGGAACATAAATACATCTTAAGAAACTTAAAAAGAAATGTATTCTAGGAGGCTCTATCTCAATTAGGTGGCTCAGCCTTTTTCTGAACTTAGCTCTTAAATATACATGTCATCAAAAGCCAAAAATCATCCAGGAGAAAACTATTAGCTCTAAAATATACTTTACACATGCAACAAGATATTTAACTTCCCTGGAGCTCAGTTTCCTTATTTATAAAATGAGTGGGTTGGACTAGGTGGCATTGGAGGTCCCCTCTAGCTCTAGACATATGATCCTACAGTTTCATACTGGAGGGCCTGCTGATTGGGATCCCTGATCTTAAGTAATCTACCATGATCTTCCAATCCCATTTCAATGAAGCTGAACCTGCTACTCCCCACTAGTACTGCTCCTGATATATTTATAATCTGCCTCATTACTCCTCTATATGTGGCTGAGCAGAATCAGCATCTGCTACTTCATCTGGGGTGGTATTTGGGCAAAATTACTGAAGCTTTGGGCAACCCTACACTATTTTGCATTTGGCCTCGAGTTAAAACCTGGAGTTTTGGCTTGAGCTTTCTGGATGGGTACAAGGACTTAGTTGAAGGAAGAGATATTGGAAAAGAGCTCTAAGGATTAAAGTTGTCCAGAGTTAACTCATGAAGGAGTAAGTTAACTCACCTCTGGGGAAAAGGGTCTGTGTGTCTGGGTAGTATTGGTTTAATATTTTGTAATCAGCTGTAATTTGTATCTGGTGCATAAACTCAGGTTATGGTCCAATTGTTCTAAGATACATTGGCTTCAGGAAGGAAATAAATCTATCTGAAAACATTCATGATGCAGTATGTGCTACAGTATTGTTACTACCTATTATTAAGCAACTTGTCATCTCATTGAAGTGCATTATGGGTGAAGGTAGCTATTCACTGATGTTTTGATGCTGATACAGTAGAACAAAATATTAGTGAGATAATAGTAGCAATTTACTGCTACCCCAATTATTGAACAAGCTTTTAAGGAGACAAGAAGCTAGAGATCCGTAGCACCTGAGTACTGCCAATATTAGTTGGTGTCTCAGACAGGCCCTTTGATCAGTATAAGATCAAACTCTGAAGAGAGACACTCTTACTTTTCCTTGAAGATCCTTCTTCAGCCAGGGCTGTGTGTGTAGCTTAAGCTCTATTGAGGGACCCACTTCTCTGGCTGCTTCATCACAACCCCTTTCTCACAATACTGAAGTGCTTTTCTAAATAGTATTTTATAAATTAAAAATTATTTCACATCCTTCAAAGAGTTGTCCACTTAAGAAATGGCAATCAAAGCCATGGATTAGATTGGCAAAGGAAGAATATAGAGGCCAGGTAGTTCAACATCAACATTTTGGGGAAGGGGAGAAAAAGAACATGTAGGAAAGAATAATCATCGATGTTTGGATTTCTTCATCTTGATTTCAGTCAGGATCACAGACCCACTGTGTGCTGACACTGGTAATGAAGAGGGATAATTAAAGCCATAACAAAAATGTAAACCAACCTCATCTAAATGAATAATTTCCATATTGTTCTTTTTACCAGCAGAAATGTTAGCATTTCAGTATCATCAGACATTTCAGCAAATCAAAAGATTGTAATTGGAAAGTAAAAAGGAACAAAGGTTAATCCAACTCGTGGGTTATAGACAGGGAGGGTCCATCAGGACTTGGCAGCACACATCTGTGAACACATTACCGAAAAGACTAAGAAGAGCCTCCAAGGCAATTGAGTCCAATACACTCCTGAATAAGGCATCGTTTGTATCAGAAGAGCTGCCTCATACACAATTTCCACATAAATGGAAGTTTCTCCCATCCTCATTAACTCCAAGCCTCCAGATAGGAGAGAACTTGGAGAAAAGAGGAGTAAGAAACTGACACCTCATTACAGTGACTCCTTTTGCCATTTGGGGTTTTCCCTTAAGTTTCCCCTTAAATTTATTTTTTATCCATGCAGAAATCATGGCGGGGTGTTTTTTTAAGCTACTATAAATTCTAGTTACCACAGCTACTGCTAAGATTATATAAATCATTAGCAAATTACAGAAACTGAGTATTCATCTTTCTAGGTCAATTTGAGATATACCACTTTTTAATTGATTTTTAAGTTGATGTACTTCGCTGAGTGAGACAGCATGGCATAGTGATGAGAAAGACCTGGATTCATTTTCTGCCTCTCTCTTGTAGTTTATATAACCCTGAGCATCCTCTGCGCTCCAGGCAACAAGTTGCAGAGGTGTGGACCTCTGTATAGGAAGCCTTAACCCAAGTGTTCCCTATCCCAATGATATCAGAAGTCTGGCCGCTATCCAATTACTTCACTATTTAAAGTTCAAGAAAAAGCAGGCTTCTACTATGGCAGCTCCAATTTTCCTTGCTTTTTATTTTGATTTCAGGATGTTACCTTTACTAGCATTTTTAAAATGTGTATTTGTGTGAATAAATGTTGTACACAGTTTGATTAACTCTACCTATGGGGCATTTAGTCTGATAGAACCTAAATCTATCTAAACAATTCAAGTACTAGAGATGAAAACTGAAAGTTTCATTTATATTAATACCTATTTTTCTTATATTAAAATCAGGTGTCTACATTTATGGATTGTTTCTAGATGGAGCATCCTGGAACCGAAAGCTCAAGAAACTAGGAGAATCTTATCCCAAAATCCTTTATGATACTGTGCCTGTGGTTAGTATTTTTCTAATAATAGTCATGTCGATTTTAACAGATAGTTTGAACTGCTTCCCTCTAACAATGTCAAGATGTTTATTAGTTACATTATAGAGTAATGCAGCTTCCACCTCCAAATGGCTCTTAAACATTTCTAAAATATCTTGAACAACACCTGGCTTATAAATCTTTGAAGAGGACAGCTTCCTTGGATGTATTAAGTACTAGTCACTCATAAAAAAAAAAATCACGCTCACTCCCTTATATAAGCCTTGTAATAGCAGTCTTCTGAGAAGGTGACAGTGGGACATACCTCCTTAGATCTGTTTTATACTGGCCTTAAATTTGTTTCCATTCTGAAGTGTCATTATTACACAATCAAGACAAAGATGTGAGGTAGGCAGCAACAACTGGAACCACCACTAGCATACTGAAAAAAGAATGTATTAAAGGATGAAACTAATTAAGATTTCTGAAAATAACTGGAAACTCTCGTTACTATACCAACAGAAGGGGTCAATTTAAAACTGTCACAACCTATTATAAACATATGCTCTAGGGATAAAGGGCTTTTTTCTTCCCCAATTTTTTACAGATGTGGCTAAAGCCTTGTAAGCGGTCAGACATACCAGAGCGGCCTAGTTACATTGCTCCAGTCTATAAAACAAGTGAGCGAAGAGGAACATTATCAACTACTGGCCATTCTACTAACTTTGTGATTGCAATGATTCTGCCTTCGGATAAACCTCCAGAACACTGGATTGGAAGGGGTGTGGCATTGCTCTGTCAGCTTAGTTCATAGCCACAGAGTGCCATTTTCCTGTAGATATGCCCTTTTCTCTCCACATTGGGTTGAGAGAAGGCATACTTACTTTTTAAACCAAAATTTTTAAATTTTAAATAATCTTGACTAGATTATGAGATTGTGAACATTTATATATCAAACACAAAATATTTTTGATTCATACTACAGTTATATATAAGAAAATGTTTGAAATAAAAGACTAAAGAAACAAAACCGTATATCTGCTCTTTTGAATAACTTTATTTTGGGGGAGTTCCTTATGCATTAGGGACATACATAAATGAACACACCACTGTTGACAAACAAAAAACAGCATTTAATTGTTTCCAGCTTTATAAATTTTTAAAAGTGATTTAGTTATAAAGTTTAGATATCTCAGCAAGTATCACCTTGCAGGACCATCATCACATTTAAACCACAGATTCATTGTTAATGGAAAAAAATTCACACTGCATCTAATTAACTACAGTATTTCTAAGCATAATCACAGCTGATTGAGTGCAATGTGATCTACATCAAAATTCATATGGATGTCACACAGTGACAGCATTGAAATAAGTAACATTAATGACCTCCAACATATATAAGTTGAATTAGACCGTTCAAACTGAATGGAATGTTGGAGCCAAAGAGAAATGTAGTGGAATTCCGATTGTCTAATAGGACTTAAAACTGTACATTAGAATGGTCTGGAACCAAATACTGGTGGGAACCTTAAAAAAAAAGACTAGCAGCAACAGATACATTGCTCTTCACAAAAGGTTGTAAAAACTTCTAGCGAATGAGGACAGTTGTTTCATTCTTGAGAAGAATGGAAAGCCAAACATGAACAAACTCATTTGTTTTAAAATCAGCCACTTTAAGGCAGGGCATGTATTCAGATGTTGCAGTTCATAAAATGGTTCTTTAACGAAGTAAATGTAAATGCTGGAATGCAGAATTGTGTCAAAACAAAAATCTTATTTTTGAGAGACACTTGAATCACTTGGAGTTGGCAGCATCTTTCTGCTAGGTTGCCCCAAGGACCAAGCAATGAATTGGGACCCTACTAATTAAAATGCCCAATGCTGTGAAGAATATTCCCACTGTGCAGAACCCCAACTTGTGACAATGATGGGAGTTTGCTGCTATAGCCAGAGCTCTTTTACTGAACTAAAACCTAACTCAGAATAACAACATAGATGCCCCCCCCTACCCCCTGCTCAAAGCATTAGGAACAAATACTGGCAGGCACCTAATAATACCTAAGGGTACATGCTGCTCTCCTCAAAAATTTGAAAAAAAAATTAATAAAAATAAAAAGGGTTAAAGGAATAGGGAGGAAGAATTTTTTAAAAGGGTGGGGAGGAGGCTAGAATGGAAAAACTTCAAAAATGGAATGGAAAGAGTTTGGCTCTTATTAAGGTAGTAGAATAATAAGATTTTAAAAGCAGCTAAACTGATTGCCAAGCAGACGAAAACAAAACTGGCTGCAGAGAGTCCAAATATAGCTAACCTGGCATACACAGAAATGAAGACTGTAGCACACATCAATAGAAGGCTACATGCTTATGACCAGCACTGAGGGTCATTAGGTCAAAACATAGGATAAACATGGCTTGCACTTCTCACAAATCATTCACAATTATAGGAGACCTAAAAAAGACTAATCAGGCACACACAGTGTCTTCTCTTGGCATGAAGTAGTAAAACTGATTTCACTAGTTCAAGGCCTCTGATAATTTCGCCTATCCTCCAAACCAAACCCATTTGGTTCCATTTTTAGAGCCACTGGAAAGGACTCCTATGTTATTAACTCTTTGAATAACCATTACTTTTTAACGCATAAATCCTGAATATTAGTTTTCTGGCACAGCCACAGTTTAAAACAATGGCATTAGAGCCAGGAACATAAAGTAATACATTCAGAACTCACAACACAGCTTCCCACACAGGTCAGTAACAATGCAGGCAACAGGGAAACCTGTATCTGGACCATGCTTGAGGGGGTGGTACATCATTTCTTTGATTTTTTTTTTTAGGGAACTGCTATGAAAAGGAAAGAAAAAAAGTTTTACCTTGTCCCAAAAATAACCACACTATTAATACTAAGAACCATTAGGAATCTTTCATTAAACCAGAGTTCACACAAACATACAATCACTATTTCTCAGTAGTTTAGGCTGCAAGTGAAACCACTATGCAAATATATACAAAAATAGTAACTCTATGGACACAAGAGTCAGGGCTTACCCCCACACTAAATACAAACTCTAATGCAGCCTGAATCTTCCTACTAGTTCCTACAATCTAACATCAAATCTAATAACTTTTTATGCTATTAAAAAGTTGCATCAAGTTGATCCCTATTACCATACAGTTTATATAAAGCTGAACTACAAGCCCCGGTACACTGTAATTATGTTTCCTCAGAATGAACAAAAAAAGATGTGCCCAGCATCAAGTTCACTTAAAATCTTTCCATGTTTGTAAGGATTTGGTTCAAATTCTAGTTCTCTGGGCAAATCACAGCCCTATTAGTGTTCTTAGCAATTCTAACCAGAAGAGGTTCTACAGCATCTTCATCAAACCTATACAAACATTGGTCCATAGAGTCCCATTTTTTCCCCTTATTTTATCATTCATTCTTTTAAAGACCAGTTGTCACTCAGGAAAAATAAGCATGAGCTCCACTGTCTTTCATGGTTATATGCAAATTTATGAAACTTGTAAGTAGTGCAAGCCACAGTCGTTCTCAGAGAGAGCAGTGTGCATACAGTACACGGGGCAGGTGCAAAGCCATACAGCAACGTCATTGTGGCTGACAGTGATTACTGAGAATGGTCAGAACTGGATGTCAAACACAATTTTATCTTCATACAGGGCAATCACCAGCATGATGGCAAACCCAAAAAGTAATCCAAAATTCTGAAGAATAAATTGCCCCACAGGACAATAGCCATGTTCCTCATTGTCACCATCACCATGCAGCATTTCTGGAAGCTGAAAAAGAAACACATTCTTAAAAAGCAATTTTGGTTTGTTCCAAACAGTCAGTGTGTCAAATATTATCTAATGCTGACAAGAGGGGTAAACATGTGGGATAGGGAAAACTTCAAATTTAGAAAAATCCATGTTTGGGTCCTGCCTCCTATAACATACACCATTAAATCTCTTAATGCTAGGGGCAGCTAGGTGGCACAGTGGATAGAGCACCGGCCCTGGATTCAGGAGGACCTGAGTTCAAATCCGGCCTCAGACACGTAACACTTACTAGCTGTGTGACCTTGGGCAAGTCACTTAACCCCATTGCCTAGCCAAAAATTAATTAATTAATTAAGACTCTTAATGCTACAGGCAACTCAATAAGCTACAGAGAAGAAGCCTATCTGTGTTGGGAGAGGGAGTTTCTTCATTGGGAGTTCCTTATAGAGATTAAATAACAAGACCAATCCCATCTCGATATTCAAACCTCCATTCACCAGCACACATCGCTCTCCCGGATACTCAACTTTTGGGAGTGACAGATAAATCACAAGACAGCAAGCTGACAGCAAATATTTGTTTAAAACAAAGCTAAGCCTTCAAGTGGTCTGCTGTCAGTTTACATTCAGCCTATTCTCCTATATACTATCTACATTTCTGGTTAGAGGACTATATAATTGAGAACTCAAGTTAAAAAACATGAATTCACAGTCACTGAAAGGTTCTGAATTTATGTCTGACATATGTTAGTTCAAACAAATTAAGTTTTATAACTGAGCTCTGGGAGGGTAGGTTTTGTGTGTGTGTGTGTGTGTGTGTGTGTGTGTGTATACACACATATAAATGTATGTATACATATATACATAGACACACAGAGGAATATATATATATATATATGTATATGTACACATCCATACATATATAACATGTATCTCACGTCTCAGTACATAATAATGCTTTTTGTTTGAACTGATTTAACTACAAATTTTTTCAACAGAAATGAGCCAAGTTATCACTCAGTTAACCAGAATATACCCAATTTCGTAAGTGTTCTGGTTAATCAAGGTTTCACTAGTATAATTGTGGTCAGGTCTCTCCACATGTCCATCTCATACAGATCATGGCAGATCAGCTGAAAAACGCCTTTTTCACTGGCCACACAATAAGCACTTCAACTATAACTCTTTGAGGACAGAGAGAGTATCTTATCCTACTTGTTGATGGGCCTACAGCTCATAAGGAAAATAAAATATCATTTTTTTGGAGAGATAACAGGATTAAGAAATTATCCTTTTTTCCACCTGTAATTCCAAATATACAAGGCAGTGCAAAAACAGCCAAGAGACAGAACTCTCAGGACATCTGTATGCAGTGTGCCATGAAAGTCCTCAACTGGTGGCAGGTATGTTGTTGTTATTATTACTGCAATAATAATAATCAGAATAAGTCACTAACATGATGTTTTGTAAACCTACATAAACTATAATTTCTATAATAATAAGAGTAGCTAATAACATGGGGGGGGTGTTACAAACCTATGCAAACAATGATCCACATAACAATGTTCTGTACATAAAGCATTTTGCAAATACTATCTCATTTGATCCCCACTATGAGGTAAGTCCTGTTATCATATTCATTTAACAGAAGGGGAAACTGTAGCTGAGAGTTTAAATGCACTTCTCAGTGCCTCACACCTTTAGAATCCTAATTTCCTTTCAAGACTGCTTAGGTGCAGTAATCCATGAAGACTTCCTAGAATTCTCAAATTGTCAGCATTCTCTTCTTCTTCCAAATTGCCTAGAATTTGGTTATCTATGTGCATGTTATATCTCTCCTCTCATGTTAGGAGAATTTAAGGTCTTTGTCTTTGTCTCAGTAGATATAATGCTTTGTATATAGTAGAAGATAAACGCTGAATTACAGAACATTTTTTTATCTTTTTATTTTTTGTCTTTAAATATTGAATGTAGTAAATAAACTAGGTATTATTCCACTTGTTATGGACATTTCTGCTAAGATATCTAATGAGTTAATGGGTAAAGAAGTTAGGCAGGAATAATGGTATCAAAGGAAATTTAGACAGACTTAATTAGCATCAATACAGAATCAAATCTGATATATCCTTTGGGACCAAGGTTCTACTGTGTGTGTGTGTGTGTGTGTGTGTGTGTGTGTGTGTGTGTGTGTGTGTGTGTGTGTGTGTGTGTGTGTGTGTGTGTGTGTTGGGGGGGGTTGTTTGCTTTTTAAAATCAACTGATAAAGAGATTAATTTTATAAACGTTCTTTAAAATGAATGTTACTCCATTGTGAATTAATAAAGACCCTAATATTTGTTGTTAACTAACAAATGAATCCAACCGTAAAGAACATGAAGAAAATGACAAAATATTTCATGCTTGTTGGTGTTCTGCTAGAAGTTATATTAATTTTAGAATGAGACTAACTGGTCACATCCTACTGGTAGAGAAGGGAACAAATTTCTAATTTATTTTGGAAAAAGTTAATATCCCAAGAGTTTTGCTAGCATAACACCCAGTAAATTTTTGGTTCAAGAAATACTAAATCAAGAAAATGGTTAGTGTGGGGATAGATTAATTTTTAGCTAGTTGTAATACAATGATATCTCAAATGCCTAAAGAAACACACATCAGAAGACCTATCATACTATATCCACTAAGTCCAAAGAAAAATCTATGCATTATTCAGCCTGTCTTGTCTGCCTTGACTCCTGCAGTCTATCAATTCAGACAAAACATTATAAAAATGACTACAACAGCAGCATCTCAAATCTCTTGTGATCAGTCACTGTTAATGAAGAAATTTTAATAGTTATAATATCGGCTGTCTTGAGTTTACTTTGTCACCATTGTATGTTACCATGTAAAAAGGAGCCTGAAATCACAGATCCAGTAACCCAGCAGTGTGTTTGCTGCTCACAGCACAACAAAAGTGTTTTCTTTTTTCAACAGCCAAACTTACATAGGGTAAGAGGGTGCTAAAATGTTTTCTGTAGCATGGTTCTAGATTCTTCCTAACTATGCTTCCAGTAAACTGCTGATTATGCTTCAAGTGAGAAAAATGCTTTATCTTATTATGGGCAATAACAACATAAAATTAAGTCTTACCATATCCACCAAAGCTACGTAGAGAAACATGCCTGCAGTAATGGCAAAGATCCAGAGGGTGATGTTATTGGCATACTGACCCACAGCTGTACCAATAAGCATACCTATGTAAGCCATCATGGCAGAGAGAAGATTGTATACAATAGCTTGCTTTACTGTCATGCCGGCTTTAAGGAGGACTGCAAAATCACCTGCAATTAAAGCAAAACATAGGCATTTTAAATATGGCTGATTGAAATAATGTTTCACCTTATTTACATTATTTCAATTCAAGTTAAATCACTTATAAAGATGAAAGGTTCAATTAAGTGTCTTTATCTCCTATGACACAATAGCAATGAGCTTGATTTTCTTAAATTGCCACGAAGTACCATTTGACTAAAGTGATAGATCATAAGACATAGACACATTAGAAAGATCACAGATAGCCATTACACTGAATAAACTGTCAATATTTTTAACTGAATTCCTATCTAGGAATGCTGAGTGCCTCTTCTCGCAAAATATGCTTCTAGACTCAGAGGAATGACAATTTTCATAGGAATCTTCTTTAGAGGAAGGGAGGGAAGAAAAGGAAAGGAAGAGGGGGCGGAAGGAGAGAAGGAAGGAAACAAGCATTTATTAAGCACCTATGATGTGCCAGGCATGTGCTAAGCACTTTACAAATATTATCTCATTTGATCCTCACAACCCTGAGAGATAGGAGGCATTATAAGCTCCATCTTGCAGTTGAGGAAACTGAAGAGAGAAGTTAAGGGACTGACTTGCCCTGCTACTAAGTGTTCCAGAGCTGAATTCAGGTCTTCCTGACTCCAGGCCCAGCACTTTATCCACACTCTAGTTGCCTCCCCTTAAATAAGACAGTGGCCTAAGACAATGAAAAGTTGAACAAGGAATCAAACTGAGAAAGATTTTATTTCCAGTGATATTCAAAACAGCAGTTCCCTTGGCCCTTATGTTCCTGCCTTTATGGAAATAGCATGTTGATTCACTCTCCATGGTGAATATGTGATTCACAAGGACCCAAGAATTTTGCCCCCCAATGTTCTTGTCCCTTGTAGAGCCTCAGCCTGGAGTGTGAGGAAATTGAAGGGATTAGGACAGCAAATGGTTAACGGGGGGAACTGAATGAACCACACTAACTCCATCTTCTGACTCAATTCTGTTTCTATTGTATGCTACTCTCGTTTCTATTTAATTGTGGATCTAGTCCAACTTCTGGCTTGAATAAAGAAAACTTTATTCAATTGAGGGAACTGAGAGAAAACCTTATTGCATTGTTTGAACCCAGCCCAGCACGGCTGGGAAACTGGACTACCTGTCTCTGCTGCTTAGAGACCCTTACCCAAGAACCTGGGTCATGTTGACCAGAAACCCAGTCATATCCAAAGACTGATGCAAGTAGTTTTCTCACAATTGTGCATCTCAGGGAACCTGTATGTGTTATCGGAATACTGGCTCCATACTGATCAGTTATTGGTTTCCATGTCCCTTTGATTGTTTACAGAATGTTTACTGGGACACTTTTTCTGAATTAAGGAAACTGCACCTGTTTGCTCTCCCCCTCCCAACTTGGAAAGTCCCTAATCTTTCACCCAATTAGAAATCATATTACCTGATACTGTATTGTTTACTTTTAATTAATTGGCTTTATTTGATTAACATTTTAATGTATAAAAGTCTTTCCCCCTGTATTCAGGATCCGGGCCTAAGCTGAGGTCTGATCCCACTTTGTTAGGCAACTGGCATGCATTCCTTAGATCGAACCTTTGTTTCCTCAGTCATTTCATCTTTTACATACCACAGGTGCAAGCACACACCAGAAAAAAGGAAAAAAGTAAGTTAAGAGACTAGGGGTATAGAAAGCCCCAGGAACTTTCATAGAAAGGATGGGTTCCATGACAAGGGCTCCTGTTCAGATCGGATCAGCAGTAATTGCCTAGAAGGGGAGTGAGGACCACTGACAGACCACTGGAAGGGAAGTTACCATATTAGAGAATGTACCTAATTATCTTCATAAAAGTTAAATGTCTATATTCGATATTTGTAGTTTAAAAAAGATAAGACTTAAATACATGAATTTTTGCCCACTCTCATGTACTGTTGAAATGAAATTCATTTGCTTCTTGCCAACAACAAATAAAAAATCTTAACATGCCCAGCTTAACTGATGCAAGCTGCTAACAGTCTTAGGGATTCTGGGTTCAAGTATCATCTCTACTACTTATTCTCTGTGGGACACTGATCAAGTTGTATAAACTCTCTGGGCCAGATCAGTTTCCTCATCTGTATAATGATATGACCTTAGACACCGAGGAATTTTCCAAATTTAAATATGATCCATGATCCAGTTACTGATTTCACACCTTAAACCAATGTCAGATCTGTTCAACAATATGAAATAACACAACCCAGTCTTCTTTATAACTCGCAGTAGTTTTGATCCTTTAGTTTATATGTAAGTATGTCTCTCTACAAATGGGGTTAGGTTCTTTATCTACCAAATGGCCTACTTAATTCCATATGGGAGAGGAGCAGGTCTCTATCTGAGGTCTCTAATTCTGGAGTTAAGTCAGAGATGGTAACAAAGAATACAACAATGTGTATTTATGGTTGGAATGTGGGGGAATATTCTAATCAGAAAAAAAATGCATGATTTTGTGACTTTAAGATCAAAGGGAGTAGAATGTGATGTTAATGATAGGAATTTACCAAGTTCAGATTTAAAACTCCAACAAAATGATTTTTCCCTCCACACAGAAACGAGTGTTTTTTAGTGCTAGAATGGAGAATCCTGTTAGCACAGCATTTTTAATCTGATTTTAAATAAAAATAAAAACCCCCACAACCCTTGTAAAAGAGTTAACAAATTAAACCATAAAGAAAAGCATCAACCATTTCCTCATGACTGTTATCTGATTTAGATTAAAAATAAATTAATACAGCATGACATATAACTATAATGTGGTGGTAGACGAGGGAAGAAATGGATCAGCTTTCTCAAAGACTCTATTGCCACAGAAATTAGGAGAGGAAGGCTTCATATTGAAAAAGTCTGTGGGATAAGTTGAGTTAGAATAAAGAAAAAGCTGCATTGTCAAAAAAATAAATTGAGTTTTTTAAAAAATTAACCATTTACCCTGCCTTACATTTATAGCTAACTGAATAGAGAATATACACCAAACCAGATGTATGTACTGCTGTTGGAAATAATATATGAAATAGCTAGCTAACACTGAAACACATTTTATAATTGGAAGAGATCTTAGAGATAGTCTTCTTATTTTGTAGAGGAGGAAATTGAGGGAGAGTGGTAGTGATTTCTCAAGGTCACAAAGCCAGGCCTCCTGAATCCAAGTTTGAGGTGCTTTCCTAGTGCCCCAGACTGCCTCACTAGCTTTAAGAGAAGTCACCTTAGCAGTGACTCTGTAACCATTCAATCTTTAAATATAAGTGGCCTGGAACAGTTTCTTCACTCTTCCTTTTTGGAAAAGGGAAAAAAATCATTCAACCTAGGAAAAAGGGCAGAACAGATACAACTGTCCAACAAGAGCTCTAATTATTTAAATGAGTTCCAAAGCAAGTAAAAAGCATTCATAGTTTTCAATCCCCAGTAGCAGTAGTCTAAATCTAGTAGTAAAATGTTTTTCTAATATAACTATGGTATGAATTCAAAACCAAATGAAAGATACATTATGAATTTGTGTTAAAGAAGATAAATTACCTAATTCATGGGGAAGTTCGTGACAAAAAACTGCGATAGAGGTACTAATGCCTCCAGTCAATCCAGCACTAAAAGCTGCTCCTGTTTGGAAAAAAAAAAAGGGGGGGCAGAAAAGAAAAGATACTTTATTGTCCTGTCATTATCAAGACTAGATAGTCTATGTATTTTTCCCTGCATCCAAAATGGATGCCCAGCACACCAGCAACAGGCTGCATTTCTTAGACGCTGCATTTGTGGACATACGATGAATTATGATGCACTCCAATATACTACATCTACAAAAGAGAGTCACAGTTGCCCGTAAGCCAGCAAGGCACTTATCAAAATACTAAGTCATCTACTGCTAAGTACTGGTTCAATGGCCCTGGAATGGCCATGGTCACCAACATTCTACTCTCTCTTGAGACTCTGGTCTGATACTCAGTTTTAGTATTTAACTCATATTTTAAATGGCAAATAATCAAAACAGGAATGAGGACCTTTAATGAAAAGGAAAAAAATTAATACAACCTCACAAAAATAATACATATGCTAACAACAGATGAGGGATCATTGATTTCATCAGCATGGTCCTTCTAAACAATTAAGTTCCAACCATCTGTGTGCTTGAAAAGGTTGTGGCATGCCCAAGGTCACAAAAATTTTGTGACCAAAAAGTATAAGTAGGATTCAAACACAGGTCCTTTTATTCTAATCCTAAAATTCTACCCAATGCTATGCTATACTACCTCTTAAATTTTCATTCACTACATAGGAAAAAAAGAACTTCATAGAACAGATTATCAACTACAAATTTAAAAAAAAAATCTTTAATCCTGTATTAGCTTACCTATTGCTAAGCCATCACTGAAGTTGTGGATGCCATCCCCCATGATTACCATCCAAGCTATGTTAGCTATTCCAGTTTCCTTCAGATCTGACCCAGAATGGCAGGGTCCATGTGAATGATGGGAATGTTTGTGGTGCCACTGATGATTGTGCTTCCTCAGCACAGTTTTGTTTTCGTCATGGTTGTTATGTGCTGCACAATGAAGATCATGCTCTCGAACAGCATGTACACCATCACTGTGAGAATGGTCCATAATTTTCTCCTCTTCTATACAAAGATAGTTCTTAGGAGGGGATTCTTGCTGGCCTTCCAAGTCTGTTAGTTCAGTTTCATTAAGTCGATCTTCAGACACAACTGAATCATCAGTTCCTACATTTGGAGTCAAAATACATGTGGCTATAAACAATTCAACAAATATGAAATTGTTAAAGTTTACCCACATATATTTACAAGATAAAAATATACTAGATGAAGGCTTATTATCTAAGAGTACTTTTTCACCCCCAAAGATATTATGTTCATTTAACCCTACTCTAATAGAACAATACTTTGCTTTATAGGGTCTAGTCCACACAACTCATTGGAACTTTTAACTTTCTCTTTTAGGATATTTTAGGATAAAAAAAAATGCTGATGGAATGACTGAGGGCTTAAGATAACATAAGAAAGAAGGTAGGAGTGTAGAAGGTGCCTGAATGACATCCTAAAACACAGATTTTAGAATGAGGCACAAAAAAAAAAGTTTGCTATGTAAAAATCAAGAGGGAAACAAATAACAACTGACTATATCAAAAGAGATCCTTGGTAACAAAAGACTGAAAACAAAAATATATCCCCAAAGTTTGAGAAATGGCTAAACAATATACAAATGTAATGGAATTTTTGCCCCCTTATAAGGAATGGAATATATGAAGAATTCTAATAAAACATGAGAATATCTTTAGGAACTGATATAAGGTGAAGAAAGTAAATGAACAGACAATGGTTACAACAAAGTAAATTAAGCTAACTCTGAGAGGCAATATTCTGATCAAATACAATGGTCATTATTAGCACCATACTGTCAAATTTTAAGTACAGACATCAATAACTTTTTAAAAAATTAAACACACACACACACACACACACACACACTCTCATTGCAGCTGTTTTCATAGTAGCCAAAAATCAGAAACAAAAGGGTGTTTTTATCAGGCGACAGCTAAACATATTATGGTATATTAATGTAATGGAATATTTTTGCACTATAAGAAGACTCAGAAGAAACTGGGAAGACTTCTATGAATTAATGCTGAGTGAAATAAGCAGCAGCAGCAGAGGAATTTATACTATAATAACAATACTTATAGAGAAAACAATTTTGGAAAACTTTGGAACATCTGACTGGTAGAGAGGATGGAAGGTGAAAGATGCCGCTGCCAAAGAGATGTTCTCAGGCAAAGGCAATATGAAAATTGTTTTCCAAGACTACACATTTAAAATTAGTCTTTTAAATTTATTTTTGTTTTATTTGTTCAAGAGGGGATAGGGGATGCAGTGGGAAGAACAGATTATAAATACATGCAAAAATACATATTTTAAAAATAAAAGATATCCTTGGTTAAAATTAGAAATTACAGTTATGTGAAATAAAGGTTTGAGAAGTATACAAGAATTTGAGAGAGAGGACATTACACATTGTCAGAGATGGACTTTTATAGACAAAATTACAGCTAAGAGCATCTCTTGTACAAAGGAACCCCAAGCTAAAATCTCAGGCAAAAGTTTGTTCAACATGAAGATACTGGAAACAGGTACAACATTCATATTTTTACATTTAGCATTTTTCCATTGAATTTTAGGATGAGACCTTTGAAATGTACCTGCGAGAGGCTTGAGCTGAAGCCAGTCAGCATCCGGGGTATTATTTAATTTATGATCTGAAAGCTTCCTTCCGATAGCAGATTCTTCTGCTTTCTGCTTCATAAACCACTTCTGTTTTCCCTGAAATAAAAATCAAGATTAAAACTATATTTTAACCACATTCAGTAATGGAAAGCATGTTGAAAGTAAAATACAAAAACAAAGTTTATTTAAATAAGACTCTGAGCCTATCAGAAAGCTCCAGTTGGTAAGAAAAGGTTTTTTTTTTCTCATACTGAATCAAAACCCACCTCCCTGAAACTTCCATCCATTGATTCTAGCTTTCTGAAGCATCAAAACAAATCTTTCTCATTGTGTATAACTATCATTCAAATACCTGAAGATACTATCACAACAAACACAATTCTACGCCATTAAAGTCTTCTCTTTTCTAGATTCAGTACCTGTATTTCCTGCAACCAATAATTCATTTAACAAATATTTATTTTTGAATTTATGAATTCCTACTACATAGACATCACTACACTAGACATATTGGCACAAGAGAGAATAAGACATGGTCCTTGCTCTTATGGAGTACTTTTGAGTGGGAGAAGCTGGGAACGCTTCACAGAAGAAATAGCAATAGAACCAGTGCAATTTGGCTGAAGGAAAGGGGCACTTAAAGAGCAGGAGTGGGAGAAAATGATGAAAAAATACTTTGGGAAGTACAATCAAGCAAAGCCTTGAATGCTAAACAAAGGAGATTAGAATTTGTTCAGGAGGTAATGATTTTAGGATTAAAAGGTTTAGCTACTGAAGGTTTTAGGACAAGTGAGATATGACCAAAGAATCCTCCAGCAATGTATGAGACAGACTGCAGCAGGGGAGAGACTACTGCAAACTAACCTAGGTAATTAAAAAAAAGTCTTAAGGGCCCCTAAACTAAGGTGAGATAATAGGAATGGAAAGAAGGGTACAGATTCCAGAGACAATATGAAAAGTGAAGCTAGAGAATTTAGTAATTAAGATTGTAAAATGTCAAATAAAACATTACTCTCATGTTTCATGCCTAAGTTTCTAGCCCCATTTTTTAAAACAGAAGTTAAAAAGAACTTAATACTCACCAGTTCTTGCTGTATAACACATCTAACAACAAAATCATTATTTCTTACTGATTAATATTTTTACTCAGGCAGTTTTAGGGAAGACTGAGAATACTTGTATGGATGTCCACATTCAGTACAATTATTTTGAGAGTACAGAGAGCGAGTGGAGGAGAAAGGGGCCTGGTACCATGACTTCATTCATCATTCACAGAGAAGTCCTAGTTGGGAAAGTCCCTCCTCCCAAGCACAGTTAACATTTACATAGCACTTTAAGATTTGCAAAGCACTTTTTATCTAGTTTATAACTCTCTAAGGTAGGTACCAGGCATTATGCTAAGCACTGGAAAAATAGAGAAAAATGAAATAGTTCCTGCTTTCAAAGAACTTACATTCTATCTTGGAAGACAACGTGCTTACACAAGCACTTGCAGAATATAAAATGAATATGAAATAATTAGGGCACTATCACTTTAGTTTGTTTTTTTTTTCCCAAGGGGGGTATAATATCTCATGTAGAGGGTGGTACTTGTGCATTGCATTCAGAGAGAATGGCCATTACAGAGGCACAGAGATAGCATATGAGGAGCCATGTGTGAGAGGTGAATTGGACAGACCATGGTTTGGGGTGGGGGAAAGAGAAGATTGGGGTCAGGTTGTGACGGGCTTTAAAAACAAAACAGAAGAGATTTTAATTGATCCCACGAGGAATTGGGAGCTATTGGAGTTTTCCCAGTAGGAGAATGATACTTACTGTAAGAACTAAACCTAAGTACTAAAACTTATCATGGCCTTAGAGGGTACCTGGAGCACTGAGAGGTACCTGCCCACACAAAGATGGTATTTGTCAGAAGTACAACTTGAACCCAGATCTTCCTTTTGGGAAAGAAAGTTCAAAATAGAGTGAGAAAAGGATTCCAGATAAAAATACTTAAGCTTTCTTAAAGTTCAGCTCATTTTAGTCATTGAAAACTATAGGATATGGGAGATGCATGAAAAATCAATGATGAACAATGTTTTTCTTTTATTTATAATACATGAGTACATCACTAACATTTAGTGGAATGAACATTTAGTGGAATTTTGTGGAAACTGGGAAAGAGCTATTTCTTAATATTAATTTAAAAAGACGAGTGTTTGGTTTCCTCTGCTTGAATTCAGTCTATTATACATTTTCCCATTTCCTATAAAAAGGAGTAAACTTACCTGTAGGTTTTCCTAACCCATTTAAACCAATTAGATATTATGCAATTCAAATGGGTTTTGAGCTGAAATCTATAAAAGTATGAAATAAAGAGCATTTCACTATTTTTACTTAACACTGAATGAATTCAGTGATTTATAAAGACATTAACCAAGACAGGGATTAAAGATATATCAAAATAATAACAATGGAAAAAGCAAAACCAAAAGAGGAAGGTTTTCTTGTTCTCACTGCTTTGGGTTTTTTATTAGAGCATACTATAATTTTAATATGCTTTTAATTTTATGTAGTGAAATAAAAGTAAAAAAATGGATACATACCCTTTGTTGTTTGTAATGCTTAAACATCCTTATACAGTGTTCAATGATGAAGAGCAGATAAATGCCTCCCAGAGCTACAAGTCCTTTCAATACTGCATCATATTCTTCCAAAAACTCTGGATTTTTTGTTTCATGTCCATGAGGATGCCTGTGCCCATGTCCGTGTCCATGTCCATGTTGATGACTGTGGTCATGGCCCCCTTGTGACTATTTATAAGGATGATATAGTTTAAAAGTAAAACATATTATCCCAATTAAACAGTTATGTTTTCAATTTCCAGGTTTTGTCTTTCTGTGTAGAGAGGAATTCCTGAGGGACATTGGTTTAGTGCTTGGAACTTTTCCAGAGTTTTTTCTTATCTACTATCTCATTTGAGGGTAAATATAGTCTCTTCAGTTTGCTTTGTGAAGTATTCAAGAAAACGTTATGTGTAGGTGGGTGTTTAACAAACACACTTCATGGTAATTCAGCAATGAGACAGAGTAGATATTAAGAGAACACAATCATTAGGTGCTGTACTGGTTAACACAGGTTAAAAGATAACAGTTTCTGGGGAAGCTAGTGGCACAGTGGCTAGAACATCAGCCCTGTATTCAGGAAGACCTGAGTTCAAAACTGGCCTAAGACACTTGACATTTATTAGCTGTGTGAACCTGGGCAAGTCATTTCACCCCACTGCCTAGCCAAAAAAAAAAAAAAAAGACAGTTTCTTATCCTTAGAAGCTAATCATCTAAAACAATTACATAATCTATTCTCATTCTAAGCATCTAACTATGCCAAAAATTGTAAAAAAGGTCAACATGATATAGGATATTTCATAAAATTTGCACTACATATGTTCTTCACAGGCAAACTAAAATCACTCATCAATTTAACTGTTGCTCATTTTTATGAGTGAAAGTCAACCACTGTAACTTTCAGTCAATGATTAAAATTTAAAATCAGATAAAAATCAACAATATCCTTATCATCTCTAGTGCTCAGAAGTGAGGAATTTCTATTTCCAATGACTTGTGACCCTCCTGCCATGGGAAGCCACAATGTCTCAATTCCTTAAAACTATTAAACACAACATGGGCACTAAGCTTATAAGGATTATAGCAAACACCTTTCAGAAGCAATAACTGATGGCCTGGAATGAGTTAAGTCTGCATAGTAAAGAATGTACCCAATTTATTTAGAAAGATTAAAAAACAAAGAAGCGTACACATCATTTCCATGCTCAGAAGTAAATTATCTATTTCTCTCCTAGGCTCTTAAATTATACAAGGCCAATGGGACACAGGGTTGGGAAGTCACTCCCTTATTATCTCTGCTTCTTAGAATCCCTTGCTTCCTTCAACGTTCAATTCAGATGTCATTGTCTATACAAAGCTTTTCCTGGGCTCCCCTGCTGTTACTGATCTGTCTCTTCTCAAATCAGCCAGTATTGATTTATATGTTTAAATGTAATCTTAAAAATAAGCTCCTTGAGGGCAGAGACTGTTTTAGTTTTGTCTTTGTATCCCCTGGGCCCAACAGGGCTAAAATTTATCGAACTGAATTCTAGAAACCTTCTACTGTAAAAAATATGTAGACCCTACAAATCTGAAATTAATAAGCTACCTTTTGATTCTTTTTGTTAAAAATAAAATGTCCTCATCAAAATGAAGGATTGTTTAACTTTAAAAATAAATGAGTAAAATTTTAAATAACTTGGAAAGAAGCAACATAAATACAATCAACTACATTCCCATATCACGGTACAGAACACTGGGAATGTAGAATTTATTTCTATACTGACACAGTAAAGCAAACCATTGATTTCAAAATGGGAGGACAGTTAAATTATGTGAAATATATGCATTTCCTTTACTAAAGTTTAAAAAAAAGTGATGACATCATTAAGGTAGTTAGTTGTTAGTGAAGTAAAGGCATACTGCTATAAAGGAAAGAATGTTGGAAAGTGACTCATAAGACTAGGGTTAAACCCCAGCTCTACCAATGACTGTGTTAATGTTGGGAAAGTCATTAACATCTCTTGGCCCAGTTTTTTCATTTGTAAAATACGGAATTGGGCTATTTAGTCTCTAAAGGCCCTTCTTCTCTAAATGTATAACCCTATACATTATGTGACCACATCTGAGTAAGCCTTTGGAATCTCTCAAACTCCCACTTAAGAAGGTAGTCAATGGATTACTCTGATTTTGAAAGCAAGAGGTATTTAATCTGGCTAATCTCTTATCAGATTCATTAAGAGCTTTAAAAATACTGCTTTTTAAGCTGTGTTCCAATATCAGCTACCCAACAACCCAGTAAGCAAAATAATAACCAAATTATTTTTAGCTTTTACAGTTTATCATACTTAATTTTAAATAGTTTTTTTAAAATTCTTACATGTGGAAGCAGATGAAGAAGTGCATCTCCACTCATTGTTCCCACAGCCAGTGCAACCAGGAATGTGAGGAGGAATTTGAAGCATCCTTGGTTAATTATGGGAACCAAGATCACACCTAGCAGTGATAGTAGGCTAATAACCGTGATAGAAATGATACCACAAATCCAGGCTATAAGAAGAAAAAAATACATACAAGTCAAGATTTTTAAAGATATGTAGTAAGCATCAGCAAATTTACCTTATGAGCGATCAATGAAGCTTCATTGTTTGACAGAGTTGTAAGGGATCTTCTAATTTTTCACTGTAAGAATTGTGCTCACAACACTCCTGACAAGTCATCATCCAGTTTCTGCTGAATACCTTCCATGACGGATAACTCACCCTCTTAAAGGACAACCCATTGCATTTTCAGAGACCATTCCAATTATTTGGAAGACCTTTCTTATAATGGATCAATATTTGCGTAAATAAAGCTTAGTCTTGATTCTGTTCCAAGGAGCTAAGCAGAATAAATCTAATTCCTCTTCCATGGAGAAACTCTTCAAATACTTGAAAGCAACTATGGCATCTTGCCACATTCCTCACCCCCATTCCTCCCGACAATCTGCTGCCCTCTAAAATAAAGACATTCAGTTACTCTGAGCATTCCTTATACGATAAGGTTTTAAGCCTCTCCACCATTATGGTGTTCTTCTGTGGAGTACTGTCCAATTTGTTAGTGTCCCTCTTTAAGTATAAAATATACTACCTATAACCAAACCTAGAAGTTCAGCATAAAATATACTACTATCTCCCTTGTTCTAGACACTATACTCTTGGTAATGCCACCTAAAACCACGTAAGCTTTTTCTAGCAACCACAAGACATATCTTTGACTTATAGTGAACTTGGAGTCAACCAAAAGCCCTAAGTCAGAGGTTCCCTTTTTTGGTACTTGTCCTACTTGCTTTCAATAAATCTTCCTCTATTATAACTTCAATGACAGGAAAATAAATTCTATAGTTTCCAAATGAACTGGCACATAAACATTAATTTGTCGTGAAAAATTTATTTTTAAAATAGTTTTAGTATTATAAAATTGTTAAATGTTCATCAGCCTAGTCAAATAAATTAGTGAGAATCTTAATTTTATTTGGTCAGTCAACCAAGTTTTATTTTTTTATAGCTTTTGAAAGAGATACCTGAATATCATGTTCAGCCTCCAATTTGCTTCTTGTTTTGAATTTGATTCAGAATGGGACTGGGCATCTTAATTCAGAGGTAAATTGTTATAAACAAAACTAAAGTTTACAATTTTCCAATGATACACCAAAATTTTTATTAACTTTCTTAAATCAATTCAAAATTTCTGTTTAATGCAGACATCAGTTAGCTCATCTTTCACTGGATTGTTGCCAATTTTTTCTAGATCAACATGAGAAGGGTTTCCTAGCCCCAAAAATAATTATTGTGATTCTTTGTTTAAACAGCACAGTACCTACTTTCATAGAATTCTATATTTTTTTCATCAAAACTCAAAAAAATTATTTCCACATAGATTCAGACAAGACTATATAAAGAGGACCATACTTTGGTAGACCACTCCATGAAAAAATAAGACTACCTACAAACAGGACTAAAGTTAAACAAATTTTAAAAAAAGCTTTATATGCCAGAATAACATACTAAGTATCAAGACTGAATCCTTAAATACACCCCAATTTCTAATTAGCTCCTGCAATATAACTATGTAATTCAGAAAACTATCATTATTACTGTTTCCAGTGAATGCGAAGGCAATTGCTTATGGCATAGGAATGCTTTAAAAATTTGCATAAAGTTTCAGATATGTTTTTTCAGATTAGCCCACTGGAACTATATATACCTGAGGAAGATTATGGACAGCCTTACTGCTGGTAGCGTCACTGAGTATGACTTTCTGTAAGTACAAGTTTGTCCTTCCATTACAGCTGAGCTAGTTCCTTACTATTCTTGAATTCCTTGCTTCCACTCCAGTCCTTTATGCAATCATCTACTTCCCCCTCAAACATGCTATTTATTGGCTCAGAATTAATGAAAAAACCAAATTCAGTCTGTCCTAACAATGAACAAGGGGAAATGTGAATTCTGGTCAAATTTTCCAATCAAAGTCACAAGTAGATACCAGACTGAATCTCAGGAGCTGTTATGGTCTAGTATTTCATTTGAACATATAAATTACTACTTTACATTAGCTGATGGAAATGAAATAAATTGGCATCAGTTTAAAAAAAATTGCTTACTTCAATATCTTCACCAAAAAAACTCCACTTTAGAATATTTTATAAAGGTTCTAATCTAAAATGCTATTTACTAATAAAATCTAACACTGTGAATCCACAAAAGGAACTTCTACTAATCCTATGATAAGAACAAAGGAAAATTATACTTGCCCATCATGAGCATAGTCAAAAATTTTCAAAGAGAAGCTAGATGGGAGAAATATACTTGAAGTTTCCTCTTCTGGAAAATGGATTGAGTGAAATTAAGAGCTGAAGTCTCTTCCAGATCTACATTCTATTAACAACAAAAGTGGGTAACAAAATGGAATTTTTTAACTGGCTCATGGAATATTCAGTGATTTAAAAAATTGTTATCAGGAATCACAGTCACTGGAATCAGTAAGATTAAAACTAGAGAAATTTTCAATCAACAACCCCCTAACCTTAGAAATCTCAGAATTTTGGAAATGGAAGAGCCCTATTATAAGATCAGCTAGTCCACATCTCTTATTGAACAGATAAGAAGACCAAGACTCAGGCTTTTTCTTCCTCTTCAACAGAAAACTGCTAAGGAATCACAGGATGAAAAGAATTAAACTATCCTATATTTCTTAACTTCTTAAGTTAGAAAACTAAGGATTTAGTAACTAAGTTGCTATATCTAAACAGCAACTAAATCAATTTAAAATAAGAGAAGGTGGTGAAAACATATTAGGGAATGGAGTAAGTGTTTAAGTCCCTACTATGTTAAGCTTTTTACAAATCTTATCTCATTTGATCATCCTAACAAAATCCTGTGAGGTGCTATTATTATCCCCAGAAGAAAATGAGACAGAGAGAGTGACTTGCCCAGGGTCAAACAGCTAGGGAGTGTCTGAGGTTGGATTTGAAATCAGGTGTTCTGGACTCCAGGCCCTGCATTCCATCCACTGGACCACCTAGCTGCCTCAAGAATTTTTTAGTGAATTAACCTGTAATATTAGATTTCAACCTGGGCTGCACTATTTTATCACCTGGACAGCCAAATTAAACTACTACCTTCCTGGCTCAACGTCAGAAACAGAATAACAAGTTATGGTTAAGTTACACCCAGGAACCCACCTTGCATGCTCCTCCCCCTAGGGATCAGTTCTAGGTGGGTGGTCAGGAAGGAACTGACTGGGTCCACTGAATCTAACTTACCTCATACAGTTTTACCGATTCCCTCTCCTCAACCTTCAAGTATCAGGGTCCTAAGAAGCAGCTGTCTGCATTGCCCTTTCGGCTAACACAGACATCGACCAAGCTCCACTTCCCATAGTTGTATACAACTACACAGTTGTCATTACAATGCCCAGATGCTGTCTCAACAATAAGAAGCTTGTAAATCAAAGTTAGCTCATTGCAGCCATATTTACTCTGCAAAGCAGAGTTTATTAGTTAGAGGCATTACTACCACAAATGAAATATACATATGCAGAACCTATGATAAAAAGGGTCTGATTAACAGAGGGACAGGTGCCAAAGCAAGAAATGTTCACTAGCACCAGTCCTAACTAGGCAGGGAGTATGTGCCTGTTCCCAGTTCACTATTCTAAGCAGAACACACCAGCAGCACCCACTCCCAGATGCCATTTAGTGTCATGACTGAGACTTGATTCATTTTTACTTGGCAATCTTCTTTGTAAGATAAGGACTTTCTAATTCCAATTTACAAATGGGAGAATAATGGGAGCATAAGAAAGAGCTTGTCTCTAGTTTTGTGCCTACCTGGATAAAAAAAACTAAAACCCTTAATGATAAGATACAATAATAAGGTATCCAGTTCAGAAATTCTCCCCTGAAGTCTTAGACCATAGATATGAGTAAACAACCACACTGAACAGAGCTGAAGCAGGTTCAGAATGTGGGGGCCATCTTGGTTACTGTCTGGCCTCACCAGCCTAAATTCTAGATTTATCTTGCTGAGTTTTGGAAATCTAATACATCCATTTCTGTGGCTCTTGGAATAGACTTTAGAGAGGAGTCTTTTCTCAAGAACAGTGACTCTGGCTCAGACACAGAAACTGTAGCCAAACTATTGATGGCTTCAAGACAAACATTAGGCAATAAGGGCTAGCTAGCACTTAGCACTCTAAGCTTTACAAAGCATTTTACACTTTATCTCATTTGATCCTTACAACAACCCTAGGAGGTAAATTTATTATCCCCATTTAATAGATGAGAAAACAAAGGTTAAGAGAGGTCAAATGAATTGCTCAAGTCCCAGTGGTAATACGTGTCTGAGGCAGAATTTGAACTCAGGTCTTCAAACTTTCAAATCTAACACTCAATCCACCACAATATGCCATCTAGTTACCTCCAGGTTACAAACCCTACAACAGAGATGGCCCAATCAGATTAAAATGTAATTGGGAAATGTTTAACAATAAAAATATAATAGATCATACGTAATGTTAATTTGTGGTTTTCTTAGTATGTCACCCATAGGGATCTGTTTCTACTTGAATTTAATATTATAGTTCTAGAATATCTAGGAAAAGTCTCTGGAACCCTAGAATTAGAACCTAATGTACCTCTATCAGCCCTTGGGAATATGGGTGTTCTGCGGAATTCTAGATTGTTGAAGAATGTTGACTATTGGGAACAGGGTATGAAGGACTACACAACCAAACTGTTCTAAGGACAATGTGGGGATCATAATTAGATCTGTAGATAGCACATGCAGGCAAGTTCATTCCTCCAACAGTCACCCTATAAATTTAAAAGACAATTTTACCTCTGTAGAGATTAAAAACCCAGGCAACTAAGCAAAGCGTGGCATAAAACTTCTAGTGCAAACCGCAACCTCCCCCCCCCCCCAAATGAAAAACCAGTTAGCACACATGAAATCAGTTATAGTCCATTAGGGCCTATCTATCTACATACCAATACCAGAATGCGACTGAGTGCCACAAGGTGTCACAGCATGGCTTGGGTAAATATATAATTAAAATTTAAGCTAGAAGAATTTAATAATGGCAAGAAGTCAACAAACAGGAGTTATGGATCATGTGGCTCATCAGAGCAAATCACAAGATAACTGAGAACTTCTGACCTAGCTTAAGAGAACTTCTAGTATATACTCTCCACTTAGAAGGGGCAGGGCTTAGCTACAGTCTGGGTCTTGAGATTCCCAGGGCTGTGGCAAGGTGTTCCCTCTCTGCTGGGATGCCTGGGTCGGGGAAAATTGCTGCAATTAGTATTTAAGCTTTTTCCTAACTAAAATCCTGGAGAACCAGGAGAAAAGATTGGTCCTGAATTTGTGAAATTTGGTAGGTGTGGTGTCCAGGTCATGCAGTCCTAAGCAGCCAGTAGGGCTTAATTCCTTTCGTCTTCATTGGAGTGAAGGCTGAGGACCATGTAAGGAGGCCGTGCTTGGCAAGATGACCACACAAGTTTTCAATGGTACAAAACGATGCAGGCGCAAGAGAAGCAGAGCTCTGTGGCTCCAAGGGAACACCTTCTTTCTACATACATCCTGAATGGTTCTAGATCTGTGATGAAATTCTCCCAGTTATTCATTGTAGAGGACGGTGGGTAAAATATCAAGTTAAAAGACAAAGCATGTCTATGAGTTAAAAAGTTATTTCCGAATTTGCCTTTTCTTTGAATTGCTGCCACAAACCAAGCTTAAATCAAATTTACAACAGCAGCCAACAACAAAAAAAAAGAGGAGGAGGAGGAAAAAGAAGATGGTGATTAAGAGAGATTGAATGACAGAACTATGACCCAGTACACATATTCTTCAGTCCAAACTTCCCATCTTAGGGGGTCGATTCAAGTCCAGTTTATGGCACACGCACATTTCATTTGTGGGACTGGGTGACAATTAACTACTTACAACTAACAGACACTTTCTACCTTGCATAATATACCTGAAAGTGGGTTAATTCAACAAGTAGACTTTGCTTTATGTGGCTCCTAATGCTCTTGCCATTATACTCAACTGCTTCCTTTAGTATAATTTTCCATTCTTTGAAATATGAGGAAAAACTCATAGAATAAAACCTCCTAGAACTAGAGGGCAAAGTAGAAATAGAGAAAACCAACTAGTCACCTCCTGGAAAAAAACAAAACAAAAACACAAAATGAAAACTCCCAAGAACATCAGAGCCAAAATCTAGAACTTACAGGTCAAAGAAAAAATTGAGCTAGCTTCCAGAAATAATCCAAGTACTGAGAAAGCACAATCAAGATTATACAAAACTTAGCAGCTACCATTATAAAGGAGGAGATAATTTCAAATGTGATATTACAGAAGGCAAAGGATATGGGCTTACAGCCAAGAATAACTTACCCAGCAAAATGGAATATAATGCTACAGGAGAAAATATGGACTTTTAGTGATATAGAGGACTTCCAAGAATTCCTGATGAAAAGACACAAGCTGTGTTAAACTTTGAAGTTCAAACAAAAAAGTTAAAAGAAATATTAAAAAGGTAATCAGGAATGAATAATGATAAGGGACTAACAAGGATAAACTGCTTACATTCAAATATGGAGAGATGATACACGTGTCACCTCTGACCCCCAAACCACAATAGAGTTCTAATTAGACAAAGCATGGGAGTGGTTCTATTATCTCTTAATGACCTTAAAGAGAGGAATGGAAAGAGAGAAGACGGTGAAGGGAAAGGACTGTTAGGGAAAATTATCTCACATAATCAGTGTGTACAAGTAGACAGAGGAGGGGCAGGAGTGGAGGGGTGGGAGAACAGTTGATGCTTTAACCTCACTCTCATCTGAAATTGTTTATGAAAGGATGAATACACATACTCACACACATAGAGTTGGGCATAGATCTACATTTCACTTTACAGGGAAATAGGAGGGAAAGGAAAGAAAGAGGAAGGGGGAATTAAAGAGAGGGTAGGTTAAGGGATGGACGGAATGTTGTTCAGTCATTGTGACCCCACATTCGGGGTTTTCTTGGTAGATACTGGGAGTGGTCTGCCTTAATTATAGATGAGGAAACTGAGACAAACAGAGCTAAGTGACTCGCCCAAGGTCACATAGCTGGTTAAGTATATGAAGCCAGATTTAAACACAGATGAGTCTTCCTGACTCCAGGCCCAGCACTCTATTCACTGCACCACCTAGCTGCCTAAAGGAAGGGATCAGTCCTAAACAAAGCAAACTCTAAAGATAACAAAATATCTATGGTTCTTTTTGAGGTGTCAAAGAATGGTAATCTGAGGCACCACTCATAAACTGGGAATGGAAAAACAAGTTAAGGTAAATAAATGTGATAGAATGCTATTGTATTTTAAGAAATGATTAAGGAGATGATTTCAAAGAAACTAGCAGACTATAATGAACTAATCAGAGTGAAAAGAACCAGGAAAACAATACTATGACAACAAAACCATAAAGGCAAAAAACTTTGAAAGAATTAGAAACTCATAAGTATAATGACCTATCACGATGCCCAAGCATTAATGACATGCTACCCACCTCCTGATAGAGGGATAAAGGACTAAGAGAACAGAATGAGATAAATATTCTTTTGGACAAGGATGATATGGACATTTGTTTTGATTAACTGTATATGCTGTACCTGGTTTTGTTTTTCTTTATTTCTCAGTGGGAGGAATATTGGGCTGAGAGGATGGGAAAGTGGATTTTTGCTGAGTGAAAATAATAAAATATAATGTTTAAAAAAGAAAAAAAAAGAAAAGATTTGGCAAGTGATTAGATATGGGAATGGGGGAGGAAGAAGGTGCAAGTGAGCTAGAAGAGACGTTTACTGTAGTCCAAAATCTTTTTTTTTTAATTTTGTAGCTGAGAAAATGGAGGCCTAGAGCAGGTCAGACAGATTAAGTAACAACTAGGATTTGAACCCAAGTTCTAATTCCAATTCTACCTATCTAAACGTTTTACCAAGTGAAAATGTTGTAGAATGACTTTAGAAAAAATTTCAATTGACAAATTAACTTAGGCAAACTAATGGTCTTAAAATAAATGAAAAATATTCAAAATACTTCAATACCTTTTTGTTACACCTCATGTAACGAAGAAATGTGGAAGTTAATATTTTAAAGCCAAATAAGGGGTTATGAAAGCCCTCATTTATGTGCAGCTTCAGTTGGCAGTAAGAAAATGTGACAAATGTGGAGGCAGTGGCTATGGCAACTATCTGAGCCATCTATAAAACTAAGGCTATCTTTATAGAATGCCAAAACAACCAGTCAATTAAGTGCGTGGGGGGGGGGGAGGGCAGCGAGGCTCCAGTTTCATTTTGTGGCAAAATGATTCCTTCGAATATCAGCTAATTTTATTTTTAAACCTTTCTATCTAGTTGCCTTACTGGATAAAGTATAGCTCTATGATGCAAGCAATGAAATTTGCCTAATTTTATTTTGTCTAACATTCAAAATTACTGTTGAAGACATGTTAGCTGAATTTTGAAAATTCATTAATTTTACACATGATGATTATAGGTAAAGAGAACAATGTTTTTAAGTATGCTTTTTTTTAAAATCCAGATATTCTTTTTAAAAAGAGTAAATTCATAAGTCTCTCAATAGTAAATTTTTTTTTATAGATAAGTGACCCATCACTTGTGGTTACTCAACTGCTTCATAAAGGCATAGGAGAATGAATTTTAGCCTTTATCACATGAAATTACTGTATTGTTTAGTAACAGTACTAATAATAGTAATATCATCTAGCATTTACATAGCACTTTGCAAAGATTTACAAAGCACTTTGCAAATGTTATCTCATTTCATCCTGACAACAACCCTGGGAGGTATAACATAATAATATATTATCATAATATATTCTCTTATTTTATAGATAAGGAAACTGAAGCCAAGAGAGGCTGTGGCTTGCACTTGGTCATAGAGCTAATTGGTGTCTGAGGCTGGATCTGAACGTGGGTATTTTAGACTCCTATTGACTTATTCCTATTCACTGTAGCACCTAACAGCTTTAGTCCAGTTAGTACATGAGAAAATTGAAGTTTATACTTGCAGGTAAGCACATACAATGTCAGAAGTAGGATTTGTATTCAGGTCTTCTTGACTCAAGTCCACTATGCTTGCTGCCCCTCTAGGGGGGACACCCCCCCCCCCCGCCTCAGGTAGTGTGTGGCCTCAATTAGGTGATAGAAGTATTCTCTTATAAATGAAAAAACAAAAACAAAAACAAGAAGTGTCTATGATATGCTAAGTGCTGAATTAGGTACTGAATGAGATAAAAAGTTGATTTGAGTTGATTCTGGTCGGGTAAGAGCTTAAAATCTGCTTGGGGTGGGTGGTGGAGGGGTTGTTGAGGCTATCTGGGGTTCAGTGATTTGCCCAGGGTCAACAAGCTAGTAAGCATCCCAGGTTGAATTTGAACTCAGGTCCTCCTGACTCCAGGGCCAGTACTCTACCACAGCACCATCTAGCTGCCGCTATACTTTGTAAGATAAAGACAATAGTTCATTTTTCCCAGAAGTGACAGTGGCTATAGGCAATAAATAACTGTGCTTTTTGTCATTTTTTTAAAACTTACCTTAGTATATATACTAGTAAGGTTGCAATAAAGGTAATTAATTGTCCCTGCAGATCTGGTTGGGCCTCAGTAAAGCATTTAATAAATGTTTTTTGTTGACCAGCTCACTTTTTAAAAGATCATTTTACATAAAGGAAAATAAGTAATTCCCCCCTACTAGATATCAACTTTTTAAAATTGGAAATTGCCTGCACACTTAGATTTTAAGGTAGTGAATTTATATATATATAGGTTGATAATCCATATAAAAACATGCAATACATGAGTATAGTATGCAATTTATGTGTAGATATACATTTAGTATATCTTCTAAAGAACTCTGAGGGTCTGATTCTCCTAGACTGATTCTTTTGAGTAGACAAACTAGGCCATTTTCCCCTCATTTCTTATGTAGCCTTACATTACTGAATGAGTTATTACCACAGACAAACTGAGACCTGGGAAAGACCTTAGCTTAAAAAGACCAAGGTTTCCCAATGCATCCAGGGCTATCACCTATGTCTTGCCACTGGACCCAGATGACTCTGGGGGAGAAAATGAGGCTGATGACTTTGCACTGCCCTGCTTCATGTAATTCCAACTCACTTGCAAGTCAAGATATCACCCTTCTGATGTCATTGGACCTCTTTGAGAACTAAGGACGAACAACAACATGGAGCACTGAGTAAGGACTGAAGCTTAGTGTGGAGCATCCACCTTAGAGTCACACGCAAAAACTGCCAGACTACAATCATCAGTCTAATTTCTTAAGACAAAGAATTACAACTTCCTATATTGTTCACCCATCATAACTTGTTACAAGGCTTGCCGGGTCTCTTGCACAAATTACAACTGTTTTTTGTTCTCTGTCCCATACACAAAACAAGGGTCCCCTTATTTCTTAAAATGGCTCCTCACTTACATTAGGTCCATTGCAGACCTATCCATTTACTTACTTTAAATTTATATTCATTTTAAATTAGATCTTACTTGTATCAAAAATGTTTAAGGACTGACCAATTTTGAGGAAAGTCTTAATCCTTCCGGCAAACTTTTAGAGCCTCCAAGAAAGCAGTTCTGCATCAACAAGTCAGGAAAATTAGGTGAAGAAAATTATTCCATATCTTTAATGTTTTCAAATGGCATTTAAATTACCATTCTAGTTTCCACATTTTAAACTGTTTTTATTTGAATCTTGTCATTTATCTGGACATTATAAGTAGATACTATAGACAATAAAAGCAAATTACTCTGTTCCAAGTTGTTGGCTCAATTCTAATTTCTCTGGTAAATAACTGACCAAAAAAAGGTCTGTTTTCAGAAGTTTACCAAAGGAATAATATGTAGACTGAGTTCAACTAGCCAATGTTTTCTTTATTTGTACTCAAGATACCAGATGTAATTTTAAAAAAAAGTGCTAAATGCCTACAACTAGCTTCACTTATTGTGCGAATTAGGTCACTTAAAACGGTCAAGATCTTCAAGCTTAGTTATTCGCCAACTCCCTTTCTCATTATCTAGATAGAAAATGCATTCTTTTAAAAAGGAGCGCTCATCTGTGGAAACTTTCTAATTAACTTGGTTCAAAGCATGTGCAATATGACAGCTTTCTTCACTGTTTCAGCATTTTAATTGGCAGAAAATGCTTAGCGGCCTTTTCACACACCCCCCCCCTTGGTAATTAAGCTAGGGTCAACTCTATGACTAAATGAGTCTATCTTGTGAAACAAACGATTTGCTTCCATTGGCAGCATAGAGTGTATTTGGTTTACAGCAGTCTTTGAACAAAGTTAATGAGGTAGTAGCTATGTCACTACAGGAGATTTATATAGAACAAGTTAACCTTTCTTAATGATGCAGTAGTCATTAAAAATAATTACTTGCAGGGCATTCTCTAACAATTATGAACATCTATCAGGACAATTAATTCAAGCTTCATTTCTGACAATGCTAATAAACACCCGCAAATGAATAATCAATATTCACTATTAGTAATATATTTGTTTTCAGAACAAGAACAGTTTCTTTCAATTATTTTCACAGTGTAATAGCTGCTAATATTAAGTCCATTCAAGCATCAGTCAAAAGCTTCATAAGCACGTATGGATTACAGCAATATTACACAGCAAATGCTAATTAGAAAATCATAATTCATCACTGACATCAAAGCAATGAGTTAGAACTTTTAAAAATTATTTTGTTTCCTAAAAATAAGGAGACTGGGGAGAGAGAAGGGTAGGGAAGAAAAGGCTATTAGTATCTACAAGAAGGAAGAGAAAGGACTGTCTTTTTTCACATTTAATAAGAAAAACAAACTATATGATTAAAGAAACTTCCAAAGAACTCTCCACAAGGCCTCTCCCCATGTTCCTGCTGTAAACAGATCAAATGCTTTTCCTGAAATTCTGCAAACACTAGCCTAGGAAGACTCCCTTCACTCTCCCTCATCCCAAAAGAACTAGGAGAGAAAGCAAACAGCCCCGACTCAAGATCACAGTTTACAATCCACTGATTAAAAGTATTTTTCTTTACTCCTGCTTTTTCAACTCTCCAGATCTTTAAGAATCTTACAAGATCCTAAGCTTTACTCACCAACAGGGTGCCTGCCTGCCTACTCTTCAATCTAGACCAGGGATTCAGCTCATCTACCCAGATTTGTAGTACTTGGTTATCGTCAGCTTCTAATGACTGACTTCCTCTAGATATTCAATTCTCCTGGTCTCCATCTTCTCTGTTCACTCAACCTTTGAGAATGACACACTTAAAAAATTCTCTTATTTATGCATGTGTTCTTATTCTATAATAAAAATATTACTTCAAAATCTTGTGTTTCAAGGCTTAAGAAGTGCCTTTGAATCCTGTTATAAAAAATTTGTATACAACCTATTTTAATTTTACTGACTTCACATCTTACTTCAACCTTCATCTTTCTAAAATCAAGTCTTAACCTTAAATCTTCAGGTGCTGTATTTGGGCAATATTAGGGGAAATAATATTACAGGAAGTTCAGAGAAATTAATGTCTCCCATTAGGAGAGTTTCAAAACATTACAGTAGGGCAGAATTATAATGTGTTATTAGGAAATGTTGATCATGCAGTTTTATGCAAGGTAAACATGTATTTAACAATTAATAAAAATTATCCTCATAACTGAACTCCTCTAAAGGATCTCAGTTTTAAACTGTTTGATCCAGAATACCTCTTTCTCCTAACCCTTTGTTTCCTATCTTTAAATCAGTTCTCTAGCTACGAAAAAACTTTGCCTATATCAAAGTTACTTGATTTTTAAAAATAACCTTTGTATTAGAATCAGAGCTTGATCACACTCTCTCATCTCCATTCCATTTCCCTACCCTTGATGGGTATTACTGATGAAGAGCAGAGCCTGAGCTTAGCAGTGCCTGATACACAGCAGGTACTTAATAAATGCTTAATGTCTTGACTTAAACAAAGCTCTGGCCCAGTTGAGGTAAATGTATTGCCAACTTTCCCCAGTACAAAATACACACAGATGCTGATAAGAAAAATCAAATGCAAAGCTTTGCTTAAAACAATAAAAATATGTAGGGATAAATTTTAATTAGGATAAATGGATAATACACACACAGAGAGTCTTTCTTACCTGATGCACCTATATTTGCCTTATCCGAAGAGAACATGTTTTTATCCTTGTTGATATCTTCCAATAGGTGTTCATCAAAATGCTCAATGCAAAGTCTGCTGTCAATTTGATACAACAACGCAGGACAAAGATACGTAAAGAGATCAGGAGAAATTGGAGTGTTGGCCCCATGACCATAACATCGTAATAACTGGGTAACATTCAAACACTGGAAAGAAATAAACCCATTTCAATACATAAAAGGCACTACTGAGAAAAAGAAAAAGCTAACTGGGTATCTATTAGAAATGTAAACTATGACAGGAATCACATTCCTGTACCTCTTAATATTAGTAGTATTATCATAAATTCAAAATGTCCAAAATGTCAAACGCTTAGCTGTACAAGATAAAGCAGATGGATTATCCTTGCCCTTCAGAACTGTCTTTACCATGATGTTCCCAGGTGCTAAGGCCTTTTTTGCCCCTATAAACATCACTGTATGTTTGCCAAATGATCCTTGGACCACAGCTTTAAGCATCACATACAACTTGTATATTCAAGGAGTAAAAAGTGAAAGAGCATTCTGAACCAAGGGTGACAACAAACTTGATTGTAATTCTGCTTCAAGAACTTCTTTTCTTAATTAAAGTAGCATATTTACCTCAAATGTTAAGGCATTCACATTGACAAAAAAAATCCTAAAATACAGAAAAGTGACATTAAAACAGTTTATCAGCATAGGTGAGCCTTTAAAGCAATGAATATCTCTTAATGAATAGGTAAGAAAATGCCAGGGAAAATTTGAAAACTGACTCAAAACTGGGCCTCCTCCCTCTCCTCTTAAAAATCTTCCAATAAAGGACCTGGCCCCAGTTACAAAGTGCCCTGGTAGCAAAAAGGCTAGTGCTATGAACTAACAGCTTGAATTTGGATCCAGATCAGCAACTGAAAGCCAGGATGCAAAGGGTTTTGAAACCACTAAAAAGAGAGAATTAAAAGCAACTAATGGAGAAAAAAGAAATTTGCCTGGGAAGGACAAGTGAGATAGAGGATAACATGCAGTGAGCATCTGCATGGGTAGGATAGCCATGGGTATGTTTGTAGGTAGCAGGAAGGATACAGGAGTTGGTTCTAATACTAACCTAATACTATACCCATATACTATGTTCATAAACACTTAGGAAAAGAAGCCAGCAGAAGTTAGTCACCAAAAGCCAAGTAGCTTTTCAGATGTTCTGAAATTTTTCAAATGTATGAACTATACAAAAAAGCATGGGGATTTTTTTTTTCCAAATCATATTGGTTAGAAGTTTCCAGTGAGGAACTCCATCATCATATTGGCATTGGAGCACCCACAGCTCACAGAGAGGACTTTAAGCAAGGTCTGCCTGACTCCAAGGACAGCCCCTTCTCTATGTCATTCAACTTTACTTTGTATATAATTAAAAACCAAACCCAACCCAACCAAAAAACCCTAGTTTTTTCAAACCTCTGGAAAAGCCCAACCTTGAATACTCTCATCTGCCTCCTTTGCAGGAAAAAATGGAGAAGAATATTAAACTGTGCAGACTGGATCTACTACAAATGTTACCTAATCTCAACTGGGCTTTCATTGCAACAAAGCAACTTATTTTTGTTGTTCAATCGTCTCAGTCTCGTCTTGACTCTTTATGACCCCATCTGGGGTTTTTCTTGACAAAGATACTAGAGTGGTTTGCCACTTCCTTCTCCAGCTCATTTTTGCAGATGAGGAAACTGAGGCAAATACGGTTAAAGTGGTTTGCCCAGGATCACGCTACTAGAAGTGTCTGCCTGAGGCCTGTTTTGAACTCAGGAAGATGAGTCTTCTGACTCCAAGCCCAGCACATTACCCACTACGCCATCTAGCTGCTCCTCTCTAATCAATTCACTATTCCACTCCCTAGACTGTTTAAATCTTCTCTTCTTATCTCAAGTCTCTCACAGTACCCACTCTCACCACAACCTTTCAGCTGAGAGCCTCATCTCATATATGCCTATATTTTTAAATAAAGTTTTGTTGTATTTTAAAATGTAAGAACCATTCCTGGTTCACAGGCTGCACAAAAATGAGTGTTCGATCCCTGGTCTAGACAAACCATAAACGCAATAAATCAAGCCCTGTTTTGTAGCTGATTTCCCTCTCAAGCTGTGTCTAATACATCCCTAGCCAAAATGCCTAACTAGATCCTGCTATTCATCCTCTATCTCTCCTCTACTTCCCAGCTAAATTCCTTGAGAAAGTCTTCTATACTAGCTGCTTCTACTTTCTTTTCTCTCAGTGGCTTCAGTTTAAACCCCCTGTAGTCTGGCTTTAGACCTATCATTTAAGTAAAACTGCCCTTCCCAAAGCCACCCACAATCACTTTATTATTAAATTTAATGGCCTTTTCTCAGTCCTCTTCATTAACAGCTGCATTTAACATTGCTGACCACCTGCCCCTTCTGCCTCACTCTTTGTCTTCCAGTCTTCAGGATACTTCTCTCTTGGTTTTCTTCCCATTTGCCTGACAATTCCTTCTCAATCTTCTTTGCTACATCTTCATTCATGTTATGCTCACTAACTCTGAGTGCACCCCCCACCCCAACCCCAAGACTTTTTCATTAGACTGTGAGCTCCTTGAATACATGGACTGTTTTGGTCTTTTTTTCTGAATCACCAGGGCTTATCACAATGCCTGGCCTGTATAGTAAGTACTAAATAAACACTCGTTGATTTGACTCCTTCCTTAGTGCTGTTCTTTTTTCCCCCTCTACACTACACTGGTGATCTCATTGGCTCCCATGGGTTCAATTATCCTATCTATGCTGATGATTCCCAGGTGTATATATCTATCCCTAGTCTTACATATAACCTTTACTAACTACCTTTTGGGCACGCAGAATTAATGTACAGTACATCTCAAATTTAACATGTCCAAAACAAAATTCATTTTAATCTTTCCCCCCCCAAAATCCTCCCCTATTTCCAACTTCTATATCACTGTCAAGAGTACCACCAGCATTCCAATCACTCAGACTTCCAACCTCAGTGTCATTCTTAACTCCTCACTCTCACTCACCCCAAATATCTAATGTGCTGCCAAATCTTGTCATTACTACCTTTGTCACATCTCTCAAATGCTCCCTTCGAACAGCCAAAACCCTAGTATGTGCTCTCATCACCTCTTGCCTAGATTACTACAATAGCCTTCTAATTGGCCTCCATGTTTCAAGGCTCCAGTCCATCCTCCAATCAGATGCTAAAGTGATTTTCCTGAAGCATAGGTTTTTCTCATGACAACTCCCCTCTCCCCACAACTCAAACTCCAGTGGCTCCTTATTACTACCAGGATCAAACATAAAGTTCGTTACTTGGCATTTAAGCTACTCACAACCTGGACCTTTTCTGTATTATTTTTACTCTTCTTACATTTCACTCCCCTCCACACTCTACCATCTATCTCTGTTGACCTAATTGCTATTGCTCATACAGGACACTGTCTCCCACAACTGGGATGCTATACCTCCTCACTGCATCTTCTCTTCATTTCCCTGGTTTCTTTGAGACTCAGTCTGAATCTCACCTTTGGGAAAAGGTCCTTGTTAGTGCCCCCTACCTGCTAATGCCTTCCCCTCTCAGATTACATTCTGCATAAATCATGTATGTAGTCACTTATGTGGTCTCCCCCACCACGACAAAATAAGCCACTGAGGATAGGACTGTTTTTGCCTTTCCTTATATCCCCTGTGCCTAGAAAATAGCAAGCACCTAATCAATCCTTCACTGACTGACAAATGAAAAACTAAGAACTTGAAGCAAAGAAGTGGCATCAATAACACTTACATAGACAAGTTATACCTAGTGATATTAACTCCCCCCCCAAAAAAAAATCTGAACCAAAGTATAAACATTTAAATGGTAAGGGAACACTTTCAGGAAAAATAAAAAATAAAGTACATTAAAGCTCTAACATCTGATTCTAGTATTTTATTGGTTTTTGGAATTTTCTGTCAAAATATGAATGAATTACTATTTTGCTTTCTCTAACATCTTCGACTATTCAAGTATTAAGAATAACCATCAGGGGGAGTTTCACTTCACACTTACCTCTTCATGATGATTATGATCCCTGTGACTACGTGCTGAATAGACTGCATTTTTTTTCACACTGTTCTGCTTGTGTGGAGCTTCCCTCTTTTGTACATGCTGATGCTCATCTTCGTTATGAGAATCAGGACCTTGGTGTCCGTGGCCATTGTGGCCATTATGGCCATTATCATGGCCATTATGCTCTTGAAGGTGTACATGATCATATTTGTGGACCCGATTATGCTCATGTTGTTCACCCTGAGAAGTTTCACTATTTTTCTTTCCTTTTCTTCTCTTCTTGGGTTTCCGAAGTTTAACTTCAACTTGCTCCTGAGTTGTGTTAGTCTCAGATAATGGTTCATGGCTTGGCTCTCCATGCTCACTGTGAGTCATGGAATCATTATGAGAGTGGTGGGTAGTGTTATGGTCAGGGTGATGATGCAGATGATGGTGGTGATGGAGGTGGTGATTATGGTCATGAGAATGTTTATTTTCAGATTTTACAGGTATTTCAGCTGTGTCTTTTTCTGGTTCACATCTGTGGTTTCTTTTTGATGTTCCACTAGTGCCAGTTTGATTTTCTGAATTAAAATGATTACGGGAATGTTGATGGTTATGAGAGTGAAAATGTTTTCCTTCCTGAACCGCCAAAACATCTAAGTGAGAAACATGATCATGGCCAATATCCTCATGATTAATCTCAACTACTTTTATCTCTCCAAGGCCCAAGCTTGTTAAAAGTTTCTCCAGACCAAAAAATGATAATCTTCCATTTTCACCATAACGAGCAAAAAGTTTTTCAATGTAGTATTTTTTTTCATTTTCAGCATCCGGCACTGAAAATTTACTTGCCTCCGATTCTGTTATACCACCATGGAGATATGGTGCCTCTGAGATCTGGTAATCATTATGGTTGTGATTGTGATGGTCATGCCCTTCCTCGTGGCAGTGATTACACTGATGGAAAATAAAGGTCAGCAAACAAATGAGGCAAAATTTTGTGTGCATGTGTACCTTCATTTCTGATCTTCCTGAGAAGGAGAGAGGGGTGGGGAAAGGGGAGGAAGAGAAAGAGAGAGAGAAAAAGAGAGATTAATTTCCATTTGTTGGAGAAATTTTTTTTAAAAACCCACAGACCTTCTAATAACTATTTTTCAATTTATACAAATGCTTCTCCAGCACTTTCTGCTCCTTGTTGATCCTTTCTATATTCAATCCAGTATATAAACTTATTCCACTCCTCTATACTAAAAACCCTTCTTCTTTAACTTTACCTAGATATCATCTCCTTCTCCTAAGAGTAATCTCACCTAACCAACACTAAATACCTGACCACAAGGTACTGCATTCTATTGGTTGAATGTTTATGCCATTTTTGCTTTTATATTATCTATTATAATAATGACATTCAATATTATAGGAACTTGACAACATAGATCACTATTACAAGGCAGTCCCCCAAATTATCAGTGCCTGATTTACATTCAAGCTTTACTTGGTTAAGATCCATACTGATTACCACAACCAGGTAGCAAACTGTTAAATCAATAGTTAGGTGAATAAATGTGGAATATCTCAGACAGACTGATACAGACTTCCACAATCTGTATCAAATCCAGTAAGTTAACGCTGGCTGTGGATTCCAGGCAATGTACAGGTGACCATCACTATCATCAATCATTTGTTTTCAAATAATACTTTGAGACTTAATAAAACATATAAAAACGTAACTTTGTAAACTACTGAAAATTACCAAGGGTCATCAACTATAAGAAAGAATATTGTACAGTGCAAACAATTTTTTTAGAGTCCAAGGACCTAGATTCAAATTCTTCTATTACCTACTATCTGTGTTGGCTTGTGGAAAGTAAGTTAACCTCTCTGAGTTTGTTTCCTCATTTATAAAATGTGGGAATGGGACTAGAGAGCCTCTACAATCTCTTCCAGCTCTAACACTATGATCCTATAATCTTATAAAGGAAATTTTGTTGTTAGCTTTCAGTCATTTAGTCATGTCTGACTCTGTGACCCCATTTTGGGGTTTTCTTGGCAAAGATATTAGAGTGGTTTGCTCTTTCCTTCTCCACTTCATTTTACAGATTAAGAACTGAGGCAAACAGAGATAAGTGACTTGCCCAGGGTCACACAGCTAATAAGTGTCTAGTGGCCAGATTTGAACTCAAGGAGATGACTCTTCCTGATTCTAAGCCCAGTACTCTATCTACTGTGCCACACAGCTGTTTTATAAATGAAAAGATCTACACAAATAAGAAAGGTCATGATGGATGAGTTTACTAATCATAAAATAACTAGTGTCCTAGAGCAATAAGAGTCCTATAAATATCTGGGATTTCCTTAGGCAAATGGGATTTAGCCACATAAACATTCTAAAACAAAAGCATTCCATTCATGTGTCAATACAATATTTAAGACTGTTTAATGGAAATAAAGTAAGGCAATAATCCATCAGCAACATCATTTATATTATAATTTTAAAAAATAGACTAATAAGAAATTAGAAGGTTCTGCAAACAGCAAAAGTCTTAGTGACAAAACATACTAAGTATAACCAAAAAGCTTCAGTTTGAGATATCATTTTGTTACGTGAAGGTGATATAATTATCAATAAACATATTACTATCATATTACAAAACTGAAGGGTTATTTCTGTTGCAGCCTCTATAAACACCAATTAGGAATACAGGTTTTCTCAATTAGACCAAGGAGGGGAAACTCAACTTCTCAATGTAAGCCATTCTATTTCTGGACAACTCTGATTATTAGGAAGTGTTTTGTGACATGAAGCTTAAATTTGCCTCTTTGCAGCTTCCATACATTGTTCCTGGTTCAGTCCTGTGGGGCCAAACATAACAAGTCTGCTCCCTTTTCCACAAGGCAGTCTTTGAGGAAAGCATGACTTTCATGTCTCCTGAGTCTTCTTTTTTCTTTGGATATTCTCCAGCTTATTAATACCCTTCTTAAACTATGGTGCTCAAAACTGAACACAATACTGAAGATGCAGTTTGATAAGGGCAGAGTACAATGGGATTATCAGCTCCCAATCCCTGGAACATATGCTTTTCCTAACGCAGCCAAAAGACAGCTTGCCATATCACATCATTCAGTTGCCATGTCACGTTACTGAAACATATTGACTTTGCAGTTCACTAAAACCCTCAGCTTCTTTAGAGACCAAATACTACCTGTCTATGGCTCCCAGTGATCCACCCCATCTCACTCTTAACAGCATTGCCTCCACTATCATCTGTACCTTTTCACCTTCCACTTCTGTTTACTGGCCACTTCACTACTGCCTACAAACATGTCCATGGCTCTCTCATACTCTAAAAACCTTGACTTGATCATTTCATCCCTGATAATTATCATCCCACATTTGTACCTTTTGTGGTTAAAACTCCTTGAGAAGGCTGTCTACAATAGGCACTTCTACTTCTCCTCTCACTCTCTTAGCTCTTCACTATCTGACTTGTGACCTCATTATTCAATTGAAAGTGCTCTTGCCAAAGTTATTAATGATCTTTTAATTGGCAAATCCAATGGCCTTTTCTCAATCCTCATCTTTCTTCACCTCTCTGCAGCCTCTGACACTACCACTCTGTTCCCCTTGGTACTACCTTCTCTTCAGGTTCTTGGGCATTCCCCTTCTCAGTTTCCTTTGATGGATCTTCATTCAGATCACATTTGTTAACAATGAATGTCTCATAAGGCTATCCCCCAATGTCTCTTCTTCTATACTACTTTACTAGCAATCACATCAGTTCCTATGGATTCAATTACCATCTCTACCTTGATTTTCAAAACTATTTATCTAGCCCTAACCTCTCAGTTGACCTCCAATCTCCAGCTGCCTATTGCCATCTCAAAGTGGATGTCCAGTAGACATCTTAAACTCAATATGTTCAAAACTAAACTCATTCATTATCTTTCCTTCCCATTTCCAAACCTATTAGTGGAGAGGGAAACAACATCCTTCCAGTTTCCCAGGTTCACAACCTAAATGTGATCCTCAACTTCTCACTTCCTCTCATTCCCAACTTCCAAATCAAATTTGTTGCCAGGGAAGCATGAAAAACCTGAAGTTTAGGACAGTGCTACTCCACCCCAGGAACAGGGCCTAAATTTAACATAAAATTAAAGGTCAAGAAATAGGCTGAAAATGAGGGGGGGGGGGAAAGCCTGTTGAAACTTACTACAGGGGCAGGGAAGAAGATCAAAACACAAACTTGGAAGAGGACAAAAATGTAAAAAAAGACTATATGTGAATCCTCAAAGAAAAATGTGAATTGGTGTCAGTCCCAAAAAGAACAGGAAGAAGTCAAAAGGGATTTTTAAAATCCAGTAAGAGAGGTAAAAGAAAAACTGGGGGGTTGGGGAATGAGAGTGATACAAAAGAATCATGAAAAAACAGTCAACAGCTTGGTAAGGAAAGCACAAAAAACGGGGGGGGGGCGGGGTAAAGAGGTACAAAAAAGTCAATAAAGAAAACAACTCCTTAAAAAGTAGAGTTGGGGGGCAGCTAGGTGGAGCAGTGAATAGAGCACCAGCCCTGGATTCAGGAGGACCTGAGTTCAAATCTGACCTCAGACACATAACACTTACTAGCTGTGTGACCCTGGGCAAGTCACTTAACTCCACTGCCTAGCCAAAAAAAAAAAAAAAGAGCAGAGTTGGCAGGGCAGCTCAGTGGTGCAGTGGATAGAGTACCAGCCCTGAAGTCAGGAGGACCTGAGTTCAAATCTGGCTTCAAACCAAACACTTGACACTTAACAGCTGTGTGACCTTGGCTGGGCAAGTCACAACTCCAACTGCCTTAAAAAAAAAAAAAGCAGCAAAGTTGGCCAAATGGAAAAGGAGGTACAAAAGCTCACCCTTGAAGAAAGTCATTCCATAAAAATTAGAACTGGACAAGTGGAAGCTAAAGAATACATAAGACACCGAGAAACAATAAAACAAAGTAAAAAAAATGGAAAAATTAGAAGAAAATGTAAAATATCTCACTGGAAAAACATCTGACCTGGAAAACAGATCCAGGAGAGATAATTTAAGAATTATTGGACTACTTAAAAGTCATGATCAAAAGAAAGAGCCTTGCTATCACCTTTCAAGAAAATTATCAAGGAAAACTGTCCTGATATCCTAGAAGCAGAGGGTAAAATAGAAAGTGAAAGAACCCACTGATCACTTTCTGAAAGAGATCCTAAAATGAAAACTCCCAAGAATATCACAGCTAAATTCCAGAGCTCTCAGGCCAAGGCGAAAATACTTCAAGCGTTCAGAAAGAAACAATTCAAATATAATGGAACCACAATCAGGATTACACAAGATTTAGCAGCTTCTACATTAAAAGACTGGAAGGCAAAGGAGCTAGGATTACAATCAAGAATTACCTACCCAGCAAAACTGAATGTAAGATCATCACTATTATTCAATATTGTACTAGAAATGCTAGCTATAGCAAAAACACAAGAAAAAGAAATTAAAGAAATAAAAATAGGCAATGAGGAAAGAAAACTATCACTTTTTGCTGATGATATGATAGTATACTTAGAGAATCTTAAAGAATCAACTAAAAAACAATTAACTACATCAGCAAAGTCACAGGATATGAAATAAACCTACACAAATCATCAGTGTTTCTATGTACTACCAACAAAACTCAGCAACAAGAGATAGAAAGAGAAATTATATTCCAAATAACTACAGGATACAAAATACTTGTGAATCCAACTGCCAAGACAAACCCAGGAACTATATGAATACAATTACAAAACGCTATTCACACAAATAAAGACAGATCAAAACAAATGGAGAAATATATTCATTGCCCATGAGTAGGGCTAAGCCAATAAAATAAAAATGATAATTCCACCTAATTTACTTATTCAGTGCCATACCAATCAAAGTAGTGAAGAATTATGTTATAAATCTAGATAAAGTAGTAACAAAATTCATCTGGAAAAACAAAAGGTAAAGAATATCAAGAGAATTAACAACAACAAAAACCCAAACCATTAAGGAAGGTGACCTAGCAGTTCCAGATTTCAAACTATGTTACAAAGTGGTAATATGCCTAAGAAATACAGTGGTGGATCAATGGAATAAATTAGGTTTACAATACGCAGTAGTAAATGACCATAGTAACCCAATGTTTGATAAACATGGAGATCCAACCAAGCTTTTAGAGTAAGAGCTCAACGTCTGACAAAAATTGCTGGGAAAACTGCAAAACAGTTTGGCAGAAACTAGATATAGACCACTATCTCACACTGTATACTAAGATGAGGTCAAAATGGATAAATGATTTAGACATAAAGGATGGTACCACAAATAAATTAGGGGAGCATGGAAAAATGTACCTGTCACATTTATGGGTAAGGGAAGAGTTTATGACCAAACAAGAGTAGAGGGCATTATGGGAAGTAAAACAGATAATTTTGATTACATGAAATTAAAAAGCTTTTGCACAAACAAAACTAATGCAGCCAAAATTAGAAGTAAAACTGAAAGATGGGAACAAATTTTTCACCAAGTTTCTCTGATAAAAGCCTCATTTTTCAAATACGTATATACATATATGTGTACATACATACATACATACATACATATATATATAACTGAACTAAACTTATAAAAATAAGAGCATTCCCTAGTTGATAAACGGTCAAATATGAACAGGCCATTTTTAGAAGTAAACAAAGTTATCAATAGGCATGTGAAAAAATGCTCTAGGAGAAACACAAATTAAAACAACTCTGAGATATCACCTCATACCTTCCAGATTGGGTAACATTACAAAAGAAGAAAATGACAGGTTGCAGTGGATGTGGAAAAATTAGGACACTAATGCACTGTTGTAGGGAAGCTAGGTGGCACAGTGGATAAAGCACTGGGTTTGAAATCAGTAAGACCTGAGCTCAAATCTGGCCTCAGAAACTTACTAGCTATGTGACCCTGGGTAAGTTCCTTAACCATCTGCCTCAGTTTCTTCATCTATAAAATGAGGTAGAGAAGGTAATGGCAAACCACTCCACTATCCATGCCAAGAAAACCCCAAAAGGGGTCACAAAGAATTGGACACTACTGAAAAATGACTGAATGACAACAATATGTTGTTGGTGGAGTTTCAAACTGGCCCAGCCATTCTGGAGAACAATTTGGAATTACATCCAAAAGGCCATAGAACTGTGCATACTCTTTGACCAGGGATTACCACAAGTAAGTCTGCATCCCAAAGAGATCAAATAAAAGAGAAAGGGACCTATTTGTATAAAAACATTTATAGCAGCTCTTTTTGTGGTGTCAAAGAATTGATGAGGAGATGCTCATCAATTGGGGAATGGCTAAACAAGCTATGGTGCACGATTGTGATGGAACACTATTATGCTATGAAAAATGATGAGCGGCATGTTTTGCATGACTTCCCATGTATAATCTATATCAAACTGCATGCCTTTGGGGTGAGACTGGGGATTTGGAACTCAAATCTTTTAAAATAAATGTTATTTTTTTTACATGCAACTGAGAAAAATCACATAAAAAAATAAAAGAAAACGACAAGAAAAAAGAAATGACAAGCAGGATAGTTTCAGAAAAACCCTGGAAGATTTATATGAGCTCATGCAAAGTGATGTGAGCAGAACCAGGAAAACAGTATACATTGTAACAGCAATACTGTAAGAATGATCAACTGTGAAAGACTAAGTTAGTCTGAGCAACACAATGATCCAAGACAACTCCAAAGGCCCATGATGAAAAATGCTATTCATCTCCAGAAGAAGGACTGATGAATTCTGAATGCAAATTGAAGCATATTTTTAAACTTTATTTTTATTGTTTTATTTTGGTTGTGCTTTCTTCTGCATGGCTAATATGGACATGTTTTGCATGACTTTGCATGTATAATCAAAATCAAATCACTTGCCTTCTCAAGGAGGGGAGAGGGGTAGGAGGGAGAATTTAGAACTCTAAATTTTAAAACATGATTGTTAAAATTTTACATGGAATTGGCAAATACTTAATGAAATAAATAAAAACAATTTTAAAAATACTATCTCTAGTGAGGAAAGTGCTAAATAAATGTAAGTTCTTATTTCCTTTAAAAATGAGCTTAAATAACTTTATAGGAAAGATCTGACCTTTCCAGTCATTTCAACCCTCTCAATATATGTACTATTTATTTTTCTGGGCTAAATTAGTTTGTACTTTATACTATTTCTTTATAGTTTTTTGTTTTTTCACATGTACTCCCAAGGCATAATTGGCATAGTTGTCCCCTGGAAGTATAAACATAAGATCCAGGGCATTACTAATATGGCTTTGTAAAGTCAAAGCTGTACCAGACCAATTTGATTTCCTTTTCTAACAGTGACAAACCAAGTATGCTGGGGGAATGAATCTATTATAGTTTTACTAATGCTTACGTTTCCATGTGGTATGACTGCCACCACTTCCTATTAGATTTTAGAAACTATACCATCAATGTAATCACTCACCAGGACTCACCAAAGCAGTTTCTTACCACTAGATAGCTGAAATGAGCACCTACACTTTTCTATTTGCAAACAATTCAACAAAGATGAAATGACGACACTGTAAATCATTCTAGGGGACTTACCAGCTGTCTTTAGATTAGACATATACATAAAAATAAACAACTTAGTATTCTATGTGCAAAATGAAATGGGAAGATTTTGGAAGAAGGGGGGAGGCTTTATGAATAACTGTTCATCAAGACTTAAGGCCTTCAAAGGGAGATTTAAGAACAGAGATTTGGTAGCCAAAGAGCTGAGGGTGAAGGGGGTGGTATCCATGATGGTTTAAGCAAACATAAGGAGATGGGAGAGAATGGGCTGAGTAGTATATGGGTAAGTAGTACTATCCTGGTTAGAAAATTGTCTAAAGGGTAGCCACCAACTGAAATGTCAAAGATGGAGTAGAGTCAGACTCAAGGATTCCATACTTAATTTACTTCAGCCATGGACAACTATTAATTTTTGAGTAGGGAAGCAATTACTTTGGTATATTGATTACTCAAATGTATTCAGGGGATAAAGACTTGGGGGAAAGGAGACCAGTTAGGAGACAATAATCCAGGCAAAATGTTAACTGGCATTTATATAACTTTATATACCTCACTGCAACTTAACCTTCTAAGGTAGGTACTATAGGAGTTATCCTGAATTTCTTTCCCAGTAAAAGAGGGATAAGAGGTTAAATGAGTTGCCCACCTTTAGTAAAGAGATCTTCACTCCAAATTTAGCACTGTATCCACTATTCCATGCTGCCCCACAAAAATTCATTAAGGGTCTCAACTAGAGATATAACAGGAGGACATGGATTTTAAGTATTATAAAGAAAAAAAACCCAATAAGCCTCGACAATTGACTGAAGGTAGATGGTGAGAGAGTTGAGTCAGAGGACTTCAGGCTAGCATGACTACAAGGATGACAAAACTATTCAAAGAAATAGGTTAAGATCAACCGCTAGAAAATGTTGCTGAAACATCTGTATGATGACTAACTTTGACAGACTTAGCTCTTCTCAGAAATGCAAGGATCTAAGATGACTCCAACAAGACTCATGATGGAAAGTGCTATCCACATCCAGAAAAAGAACTATGGAGTCTGAATGCAGATTGAAGCATACCATTTGCTCTATTTTTGGTTCTGTTTCTTCTTTTTCATAGTTCCTCTCATTGGTTCTAATTCTTCTCTACAACATGACTAATGTGAAAATGTTTAATATGAACATATATGTAGAGCCTATATCAGATTCCACACCATCTTGAGGAAAGGGAGGGAAAAGAGGGGGAGAAAATTTATAACTCAAAATCTTATGAAAGTGAATGCTAAAAACAAATTTAAAAAAAAAAAAGAAAGAAAATGTTGGTGACCCATTCTCTGGTTTTTAACTTAGCATTTAAGAGTCACAGATTTAGAGCTGGAAAGGGATGCTAGAGATCTTCTAGTCTTCATCATTCACAAACGGGAAGAAAAATAAGGTCCAGATGTTAAGTGATGCTCATTGGCCATACTGGTGGTAAGTAGTAAGGATTCAAAATCCAGGTTCTGATTGCAAATGCACTGCATTTTCCTAGTCTTAAATGGTAAAGGCTAAATGAAGCATTGTCCTAAAGCAACAAGGGTAGAGAGAAGGAACTTTTACCCCAATAAAAATGCCATCTCTATACTTCACACCTAGCAATATTCAAGAGGTAAGGAAGTACTGCCACCCATAGGATCCTGTCCTTATGTCACTTCACTTGACTTCTCCAACCTCCCACAGAGCTGAGTCTGCTCTTCCCTCTGGGTCATCGTTGTCAAAGTGTGGTCTGGGGAACCAGGGACCCATTCAGAAGTCTAAGAGGTCAAAACTACTTCCATAATAATACTAAGACATTTGCATTTGCAATATGGCAGATGTTAACAGATATAACCAATCTAAACAAAAATTCTTGGGGGGTGGGGTTGTGAGGAGGTCCTCAATTTTTAAGAGTTGTAAAAGGGTCCTTAGAGTAAAAATTTGAGAACCAATGCTCTAGATGAGACTGCACCCATTATTACCTACTCCTACCACTGAACAGAAAGATTCACTACTTAGGCTACTTATTTATAAACACTTCCCTAAATAAACTCCTGAACACACCAAGAAGTCTGTTGGTAACATTACCCAAGAATCAAAGGCTGAACAGGAGTTTCTCAAGTTTTCAGACACTCCAAAAATTATCTTTTTGTGTCAGTGCTTTTCGACTCAAGAGCATTAAAAATATTTTTTAGACATTACTAGCACAGTGGATAAAGGATGCTACCTCGTCATCATGCACCCATTCTCACTTAAAACTGTATATTTATCATCTGAAAAATTGGTACTTTAGTACTTTTATCAAAAAAAGCAGATGTGATGACGTCAGTCCAATTTCCTTCACGCTCTCAATGTTTAACTTTGAAAGGGTTTTCTTATGGTCTCCTACTTCTCATTAAAATGTCTAAATTACTAATAACTTGTATGTGTTGGATGGCAGGGGAGATGAGCAGGAGGAAGGAAGGAATAGGGTAGAAATAGTAAAAACAAGGATGACCCAATTCCGCAGGAAGACCTTGAGAGTTCCTCCTAGTATAGCTCAGTAACTTTGGGGCTACCCCAGTGACCTGAACAATGAAATTTATCTCAAACATATTAATAATGACAAAATCAACACTGAGAGTCAACAAGACTCTTGTGTCAATGTTTATATTATACTATCAAAGTTACAAGTTAGAATTCCTCCTGTTAACAATTGAAGTAAATGCTTCTGGAGATCACAGAGATCTTTGGGTGTTTGATGAAATATCTGTCGTACGAAACCAAAATCTATGAATAAATTTAATAAACTGAAAATCTGCCTAACTTCTTGCACCAGGGTGAGCTGTCAAAACTTACTGTATTATTGAAACACAGGCTCTTGCCTCCAGGTCAGAATTGTGTATTCTAAACAATTCAGAATGTATAGTAATAAACACAGCTGCAGAAAGCACAAAAGATCTTTATTTACCGAAGTCATAACAAGTTTTTCTTTATTCCTATTTCGAGCTTGCTCTATTATTAGATTTTTTGCATAAAACTGAATATAGAATTTATTTCTTTTAAATTAGGGTTCCCATTAATTGAAGTCTTACTGTATGTGACAAAGTAAAGGATACATTGCTAGGGGAGAGGATAAGAGTCACAACCATAAGCAAATTCAGAAGAACAAAATTCTTTAATTAAGGGGAATAGGAGTTGAAGTGATAACGATTTCCCCCTCATCATCCACAAGATTCAGCAAATAGGTGGCACTATGAAACCCTGAACAAAGAATATAACCACACTGGCAATATAAGTTAATGACATTAAAAGAATGCTTTTAACAAAAGGATAAATTTAGGGAAAGCATCTAGTGACATAATCATAGGTAACTGATCTTATTAGCACCAAATGTTTTGTCTTCAAGTTACAAGGTTCTTAAGAGCAAATCTCCTGCCCCACACATTTTACAATTCCCCATGCTTAATACTCCCTACAATGGTAACCTGACATTTGTCTATCAATAACAAGAGCTACATTTTAAAAATGTAATTCTCCATATAACGAAAGTCAGAAATAGAGGAGTAAATCAGGTTTTAATATTTAACTTTGGAAGCAAATACATATGTGATGGTCACCAAATCAAAAATATTTGCTAATTACATTTTTAGTGTTTCTAAAATAGACTGAATAAAGAGATTTTTTATCAACTGGCTTCTTAAAATTCCCTTCCACTGAAGTATTGTCATAGCCTAAGTATTTTCTCATTAGATGGGTACGTCTAACTCCGCAAACTAATTTACAAATTTAAGTGATTAATTCACTAAGAGAAGCACAATGGATATAACAAATTCCTAATACAGTACTTCTGAGGCTTAGTATCTAAAAACAATTCTGACACTGTCATATCAACAAATTCATTCAGTTTTTTGGGGGAGAATTACTTCATCAGTAAGATAAAGGCAGTGGGGCCAGATAATTCTAAGGTCCTCTACATCTCTGCATAGACCTATCTTTAGTATTTTCCTTAAACATTTCACATATGTAACATTTAGGTATGTAAAAAGCTTTCTTCACAACTCTGTGGCAGGTAGTACAAACATAATTTCTCCTTAAGCAGAGAAAAATATTGTGAGAAGTTAAATGAGTTATCCAGTCAAATTCAGTAAATTTGAGATGGGATTTGGACTGACTTATACATTACCACTATGCTCTTCAAGGATCACTAAAAGTTACCTTATGTCTATTTACGGCAAATTTTTCCCCACTAAATATTCTGTGTTCTACATGTAGAATAGGCTTTCACTATTTGTTGCTTACTTTTCTATGTTCTCATTAAACAAATCGCATCCACTCCTGTTTCTTAACCCTGATCTAAGGTACCTCTACAAATCAGCCATTCTCTCTAAAATAGTCATTTAGGAAGCTCTATTTAACATTTCTTGAAACACCCCTCAACAGCATTGATAGCTCTGTTGCAAGAACACATCAATCAATATAAACAAAACTTTATTAAGCCCATACTATGTGCCAGGCATCGTGCTAAGTGCTAGAGATACAAAGAGGCAAAATAGTTCTCATGCTCAAGTTTACAATATAACAAAGGAGAACATGCAAATACATACAGATCAAGTTATATACAGAATAGAGAACAATTAACAAAAAGAAGGCCCTAGAAGTAAGAGGGACTGGGGACAAATCTCAGTATAGAAGGGATTTTAATTGAGACTTAAAGGAAGCCAGGGAGGTCAGGAGACTGAGTACAGAAAGGAAAGCATCCCATGCATGCCAGACAGAAGAAATACCAGGAGAAATAGAGTATCTTGTTCACCGATCAACAAGAAGGCTAGTATTACTGGATCTAGGAACATGTGACAGGAAGTAAAGTATACAGACTGGAAAGGTAGAAGGTAGCTAAATTATGAAGGGCTAAGAATGCCAGACAGCATTTTGTATTTGATCCTGGAGACAACAGGAAATAGTTTTATGAGTAGGGAGGGTGACTCGGTCATTGCTGAGCTTTAGGAAAATCACTTTAGTGGCTGGGAGGATGTTAGTGGTGAGACAAGGCAGGCAGACCCACCAAAACAGGCTATTTCAACAGTGCGGTTATAAGCGACGAAGGCCTGCACTATAGTGGCAAAACTTCACAGAATCTGTTTGAACATGAATAATGATCCCTTCTACAATATACCCAATATATAGTGAGTTGTGGACTTTTAGTATGGGAGAAGCCATGTGCATGGAGCAGTCCATTTTACTTAGAGCTAAAAATTTCAAATTTCTCTAGATATTATTTCTATACATTTTTCTGAGTCATTCTCGGAGTCGATTTAAGCAAGTAATGAAACTGGTCGATGACATTTTTAGTGAAAATAAAGAGACTATAGATGTCTTATGTATTCAAACTGTTTCTGGAAGCAATTCCAAAAAAGGAAATCCAGAAATATTTTGGTCAATAGCTGCATCATTGGATTCCAAGGAGACCAGTAAATACAAAACTTATTTCGTTTTTGTAAATTTTAGAATATTTGGAGCTGATTCAGACACTTCAGATAACATGCATACATTTCAGATAAAGAATTCTTCATTATAAAATTCTCCCTTTTTCTAGGTTTTATCTTTTTTTTAAGTGCCTTATTTTCTTAATTTCAAATTTAACAGAAAGTACTAGTTTAATTCTGCTGTTAATTCCATTCACAAATTTAAGTTGAAATTTTCAACTAATACTATTCAGGAATGTTAGTTTTCATCTATGAGGTATTATCAGTTCAGTCAATGTATGAAAACTTAATCTTAAACATTCAGAAATGTCTCAAGGTTACCCACTTAATAATTTATACCAACAAACTAAACCTTAAAAATAAAACACGATTAGTTTTATAATTTCAAGTTTTATTTTCCAATCAGGATAAACAAAGGGGAAAAAAAACTACTAACCAAGGAAGCATGAATCATGCAATACAATTATTCAGAGAAAAGAGGGTCTCGAAATAAATTACATAATCAAGTGTCAGACTTCGTAGACAAAAAAGACAAACTCGAAGAGCGTGCAGTTGCTATTCTCTTTCCTGTTTTTTGTTCTTTAACATTTGTCATTTGTTTGCCCTCCTACCCCTCAAAATACACATGGACTGATGTGTAAAAGGGCTGAACACATGCTGCCCTTCACCTCATGAGCAACGCTTAAAGCAAATGATAGAAATAACTAAAACTTGCATGCTTTAGGAAAGCACATTTTAAAGAAAACTAGATTCAAGATGCAGTAAATTAACACCAGGGGGCACCACTATGCTGTTGGTATACTAATCAAGCCTCTGGCTTCACATGCGTAAACTTTTCTGAAAATCGGTTATTATAAGTATCCACAATGTTTTTAATAAGATTACAGCAGTAAATATAGAACAGACTGACTTCTGTGGCCATACATTAGCTAAACAAGGTTCCCCCCCACCTGTTTTTTCTATTCTAGTCTATTCTCTTGTTTTGTTCTTTTTTTCTTCTGTTGGGCCAGTACCATTCAGCCTACCTCTTTATGGCACAAGATTACAAAATTGCCCATTCATGAATCTTGCTTTCCAGTTAGCATTCTTCATTAGGGAAGGGGAAAAGATATGAAGTTTTACTTCAACCAGTATTTACTAAATGCCTACAATGTGTCTAGGCATGCTGGTGTCTATTATTAACCAAATAATCAATGACATTTTCTGCTAAAAATTAATTTTATTTGGCTAAATTTGAAAGCAGACATCCAAGAAAAAAAATTAGAATGTTCTAAAAATGGTCTTCAGAAATATGAAATAAGATTTATTTAGACTACTCAAAATAGTCCTTGATGTCCAAGTCAGGCACTGGAAATAACCAGTATGAAATGGTTACTTGAAAGACCCAATACTACAAGAGAACAACAGTATTCAAATTACGGGACAGGGAACAAGGGAGAGAGGACTCAAAAAAGAGACAAAAGAAAACATACGATTGTACTAAGGCCAGTAATTCAAGTACTGAATTCTGTTGCTGGGAAAAACAAAACAAAAAAAAATCACAGTAACAGCACAAAACTACAGTGAAGTATTTACATACAAAGTATACAAACACATCATGCAAAAGTTACTGTATCAGTATTAGAAAAATACTCCATGTGGCTCGATTTTATTCCTGCTCTTTGAGTCGGGCTTTGAAGGAAGGAAATACTTAACCAAATACATCTTCTAACTCATCAATGCTTCCTAATGCACACTGGGCAAAGTAAGTAAGAACACAGTTAAGTGTTGAAAGACACTGGATTCGAAACTGACAATATGCCAAGCTTCTGGCTGTTTTTATTCCAGTAAGAAAAATCTCGGCAAGTTCCAGAACTGGAAGGGGCTATCCCATCATAAATTCCCAATAAAGACTACAAAAATAAGCTATTATGAAACCTGTGAAAATAAAGACTTCTGGGTGTAGGCACTTAGATCCTTATTTTTTAATTTACACTCCGCGTCTAAACCAATTCGAAACTGGATTCTCCCCAACAGTGTCCTTTTGTAATTATCAATTTAATGTAGGATTTACACTTATGAAATGCCAGGGATTTATAAACACAAAGCGAAGCAAATAAATTCTTCAACATGTAAGCTCCTTAAGGTTCCTTCTCTCCAGTTTCAAAGTTCCTAAGGATAAATCTACCAAAGATGAAGTTTTCGTGGAGACAAGGTTACCCTCCCCATCCCTCCCCCTCAAAATACTAAAATTCCAGGGAATTATAATAAATTATTTAAAATTAAAGCTACTTAGGGTTTCCTTTCTCCAGTTTCAAAGTTCCTAGTGATAAATTAAAAGTTTTTGTGGTGACAAGTTTACCCCCAAGTAATCACAGAATGTTAAGAGTTGGAAAAGACCCAAGAGGCTGTCTAGTCCAGCACAAGTTAATTGCCCATGGTCACACAGCTATTTATGTCTCTGCATTTTTTATTTTGCTAGCGTTACATTCTAAGGGATTTTTCGGTTGATTTCTCCTTTAAAATGGGGCTCGGGACACAGCTTAAGACGAACGTCCTATATTTTTAATAGATACATGTAGCACTGGTTTTGAGGCCCAGCTCGGGGCCCGCGGGGGTTTGTGTCTTGTCTCCCTGGGCATTAGGCCGGCCAGGCCCACGTGAAGCGGCCCCCACCCGAGACTGCAGTGAGGAAGCGCCTCCACGTCACGCTCGCCCCGCCCTCACTGCGGCCTCGCCAGGGCCCGGGCCCCTCGTGCTCCTCACCTGGGAGGGGAGGAGCTGGCCGGGATCCTAGGCTGGAAAGGGGAGGACGGAGGGAGGGTCCCAGGCGCAGCCCCTCCCCCGTCTCCGCTCGTCTTTCTGCCACCTTCAGAACAAAGCGAGGGAGCCACGCCGCAGCTCCGGGCGCCGCCAGGCGAGCCCCCGCCCTCTCCCGCATTTCGTCCCCTGAACCCACCCATTCCTCCCACGTGAATCCTCGGCTCACGGGCATCTTCCCCCACCTCGGTCAAACCGCCCCCCGATCGATCTTCCATTAGGATGGGATAACAAAATGATCGGGGCCCCCTCCCAGGGCTCAGGCGGCAGGGGGGCCCCCACGGCCGTTACCCTTCTAGCCATTTTAAGCTAATAAAAGGCGGGTTTGCCGTCCCCGGACCTCCTCCACTCAGGCTGCAGCGGGGCTTTAAAGCAAAGCCGGTCTCCGCGTGGAGCCAGCTAGGCAGGGCTGCGCCCTTACCGCGGCCTCCCCCAGCGACCACCCCACCTTCCCCCCTCCTGCTCGGCCGCCGCCGCCGCCGCCCCCGCCCCTCCCCCGGCCGCCGCAGCTTCCCTCCGGCTCTGAGAAGGGGAGCAGCCCGAGAGCCGGGGCCCCGCCGGCCGGCGAACGGCCACCCCGGCCAGCGCGAGCCCCTGGGCGCACGTGAAGGGCAAAACAGCTCCGCGCACCGCCCGCCGCTCTGCCGCCCTCTCCCACGCCGCCGCTGTCTCCAGCAGCTGGGACGGACGGAGGGGGAGGAAAGCCGTAGCCCGGCTACCCAACACCCTCCCAGCCCCCGGGGACCCGGCCGAGGATCCCCGGTTCTGCCGCCCGCTTCCACCCCCCGCGGTCCCGGGACTCGCGGTCTCTGTAGTGGATGGGGCCGGTTCTGGGGGAGGGAATGTAAACAAATCGGGGTTTTATAGTTACCTCACACTCGAGTGCCGTGTGCATCTCCTCTCCGCTCGGTACCAAACCCGGGCTGCACTAAAGAGCGTATTCATCAAAACCAGCTGCGCTAGCTGCGTCGAGGCGGCATGCCCGCCCCACGCTCGGCTACGCTGCCGGCGTACAAAGCCCCGCTCAATCACCCGCGCAGCCGCATCCCCGTTCTCGGGTGAAGGCTACGCTACTGGCGTACACATAACTTCTCCGCCATTCACCTTGGGAACGCCGGTTACGTACAATAGCTCACGGAGTCTTCGTTAGTAGGCGGAGCCAAATAGAAAGCAGACTCTACGCTAAGTACGCAGCCCATGCTCCACGCTAGTTTTGTTCTTAGGAAGGCACTGCCCCCGAGAGGCTGGGGGTGGCTTGTAGGGCTATTTGAAACGCATGCGTAAAATGCCCTTTGCCACTTGACAATTGTTATGAGGTTGGAACACTGGCAACGGCTTTCCCTGACATCTTTTTTTTTTTTTAAGAAAAACAAAAAGGAAGGTGAGAGGCCATCAGATGCCTCTGCAAAAATCACGGAGAAAGAGCAGTAATCTGTGGTTGCCAAAGTGGATGACAGTGGGTATGACAGATTTTGCTGTTATGATAGTCTTTTATAACTATGCTCAGGATTCCCCCAAATAAGGGGCCTTTCCAGGCAGCCTGACAGAAATGAAAGAGTTCTGGTTCTGGAGTCAAAGGATCAGATTTCAAATTCTGTCTAATGCCTGTGTGAGCTTGGGTAAGTTACTAGTCAGGTGTCAGTTTCTTCATCTGTAAAATGGTAAGAGTTGGAGTAGATCGTCTGTAGTTTTAAGTACACGATTGTGACGGTTTCCCTCTCTATTCAGCTTCCTCCAGGAAAAACTCAAGGCACAGCCCTAAGACCCACCAAAAAAACGTTTATTTTGCACTTATTATTAGGGATAAAAATGCAAAAGTATGCCAGCCCCTGTCTTCACCGGATGTATATGGTAGCTGGGAGTTAAAACATGCTCATGAGTAAGTAAACACAAGATAGACACAAATTATTCAAAATGAGAAGAAACTAAGAATAGGGAATCTATTCTGTAAAGTACTCTTAAGGTTTCAGGTATTTGAATTAAGCTTTGAAGGTGTTCCAAGAGGAGAAGAAAATGAGGGAGAAATATGGGGACAGACTACAAAGGCACTGAGTTGGGAAGATGGAGTGTTTTGTACATTGAACAATAAAGAGATAAGTTTAACTGGAGTGCTGGACTTGGAATCAGGAAGACCTGGGTTCCAATCCAGGATCAATCACTTACTAGTTTCATGACCTTGGACAAGTCATTTAACTTCTGTCTGCCTCCATTCCCTCATTTGTAAAGTTGGTATAATAATAGTACCTACTTCCCAGAAGTGTAGTGAGGATCAAATAAAATATTTGTAAAGTTTTGCAAACCTTAAGGTTGTTCCGTAAATATTGGCTATTGTGTTCAGGAGGACAAGGAAGAGGACAAAAAGGAGGAAGAGTAATGCCTAATCAATTGGGAAAGATAGGTTGACTCTAGATTATGAAGTACTTTAAATGCTGAAGAGAGTTAACATTTTATCTTAGAGACAATGGACAACCACAGTAATTTTATGGGCTGAGAAGTGATATGGTCAAACCTTAGGAATATCAGCTTGTCAGCTGTGTAAGAACTGATTTTGAGGGAGTCTGATTGGATACAGGGAGACTGCTTAACAGGCTAGAGGTGATGAGGATCTGAACTCATGGTTGTGGTGTGAGTAGAAAAAATAAGACAGACTCAAGAGATGGTACCCAAAGTAGCTCCACCTCCGCCTAGCTTCTCATGCCCTCTGTCCATCACCTGGCTTGATTGACCCCTCTTCTTACTCCCCCCAATCCAGGCTTCTGCTCCAGCCATGTAGTTCTGTTTGCCTGTCCCTTTGCATAACTTGTTTATTCATGTCTTCATTCCTGTGTACATACCATACCCACAGAAGCATTTTTTTTCTGCCTCCTCTTTACCAATTCAGAGCCCTTTACCACTTTCAAAAAGCTGGCTCTGAAGTCCTTTCATCATTAAACCCTTGATTCAATTGTGTTTGCTGCATATTGCCACTCATCTATGTTACTTTCTCATATCTCTATGTGTTGTTCTATATCCAGTTCTATCCCTGACTTTTAAGTTCTTGCTATGTCATATGTTTCTTTAGTATGCCTGCATAAGGCACATATTGTGATACTTAATAAGAGATGACCAACTTTTCAGCACACCATTTCTCATTTCATCTTTTTCCTCTGTGGTTAAACTCAACCTTTTCTCCATATTTATTTCCAACTTTCTGTGAAATGAAGGGGTCCAATTCAATGGCCTTTAAAGTCCCTTTCAGCTCTAAATCTATGATCTTATTTTATATCAGTTTTCTTTATTCCAATTCAACAAGTTCAAAATTCAGTTTAAGAATCTGAAACTAGTTTGCAGAAGTTACTACTGCATTTGAGGCAGCATAGACTACAGGGAGGCCATCTGAGAATCAAAAGGATTTGACTTCCAAAGAGAGCTAATGAAAAGGGAATGCTCCATATGTACAAAAATATCGATAGCAGCTCTTTATGTTGCAGCAAAGAACTTAAAACAAAGTGGCACCCTTTAGTTGGGGAATGGATGAACAAATTGTGGTATATATGTATAATATTATATTGATGAAAACTAATGAAAAAGGGTGATTTCAGGGAAACCTAGGAAGATTTATATGCATTAATACAGAGTGAATTGAGCAGAACCAGGAGAATAATTGATATAGTAAAGACAGCATTGTGAAGCAAAATGACTCTGAAAGACTTAAGAAATCTGATTGATGCAATGATCAACCATGACTCCAGAGCAAAGTGACTTGTGGGTCAGACAGTTAGTAAATCTCTAACATGGGATTTGAACCCAGATCCTCCTAACTCCAAGTCCAGTGCCCTATTCACCGTACCACAATTCCCCTCCAACTAATTTATAAACTCCTTGAAGGTAGGAACAAAGTCTTATGTATCTTTATACTCATCTTATTATCTAGTTCACTACTTTGACAGTACATGTTTGTTAGCTCAACTATTTTCTAAATAAATTGAGATAAAAGCTATCATTAATTCTGTCTTACTGACATTGAAAATGAGATACAAAGAATGACTTGCTCAAAGCACCGCGAGCTTTGGGGCAGTCATATGTAAAAGTCAATTTATTGGAAGTTAAATTTCCAGAATTTAGCAGTCTTCTGATATAGCTAAATGAATGAAAAAAACTTCTATTAAGCACTTATTATGCACCAAGCACTGTACTAAGTGCTAGGTATACAAACAGAGAAAGTTAGATGATCCCCACTCCCAAGGAGTTCCTACTGCGATGGGGGAGACAACTAAAAGAAAGCTTACCTACAGGGCAGTCAACAAGACCTGGGGTCCTTAGGTTACATCAGTGGGTTTGATTAAAGTGCCAGAAGTCAGTAGGCCACAGAGGCGGGGGGGGGGGGGGGGGGGTGGTAAGGCCTGGAAGCTCTTAGGAGGCACTAGCAGGGCAGATGAGAAGATCTGGTGGTTCTTCATCTCACCCAAAGAAATAGAGTTGGTGAATACCACCCTATCTAAGATATGTGAGGAGTTAATAGGTCGTGTAACAACATCACTTCAGAGAGGGAATATGAGAGAGGGAGGATGGTAAGATAAAAAGATAGTCCTGGACTGGGTGTCAGGAGACCTAGACATTAACCGTATGAGCTCGACCTGGAGTTCTTAGCCATTTTTGTGTCATGGCTCTCCTTTCACAATCTGGTGAAATCAATGGATTTCTCAAGATAATGTTTCAAATGCATAAAGTATGTAGGATCACAAAGGAAACCAATCATGCTGAAATACGGTTATTAAAATATTTTTCAAAAACAAGTTCACTGACCTCATATTAAAGACCTCTGATCTAGGATTCAATTAGCCTCATGCCTTAGTTTCCTTATCTGTATAAGAACCTTAGATAAGCACAAAGATCCCTTCCAGCTTTAATTCTCTATGAGTGTAATTACATGTGAAATTGCTTCAAATCTTCCACACATTTTGTCTATGTAGGAACTGCTTAAATTAAAATTGTTTTCCATTTATTTAAATTTTGCATTCTGTAAGTCTACTTCCATATGAAGCAATATGTGAATTCAGAATCTTAGGGAATTATAAAGATCTACTTAGCATACGTAGTGGGAGTTAGCACTGGTATCATGACTTCATTCCTGGGTCCTTTCCTGTGAAGGAGACAGGATGTGACTAAGGGAAGTCACTGTTATAGAGAGACCTGCTATTTTCTTCAGTATGATTAAGTGTGAAAGGAGTTTTTAAAATCTGTATTGAAGTACAAAATAAATAATCATTCACAAAGAACTGACAATATTTCATTAAAAGTTACATCAGGAATTTCATGCTGCTCATTAGTAATATCACTGTTGTTGTTTTTTTAATCACATAGTTTAAGAGCAATTGTTTGAATTGTTAGCGAAGAAGCAATGACCAGAGCTACAAATGAATATTCCCTTAGAGGAAAAAAAAATTTCTTATACTTACCTTCAATTTAAATTCCAAATTTAGATAGCCAAGAAAATGTTGGCCAGAGCCATAACTAGAGAGGAGCCAGAAATTTAGAGGACAACACAGAATCTACTGAATTTAGCACCTATGAGCAAAAATACAATTGTTGAACAAAAAAAGCTATAACAATAATTTATAACATTTATATAATGCTTACTATGTGTCAGTCACTGTGCTAAGTGCTTTACAGTTATTATCTCATTCAATCCTCACAACAACCCCAGGAGGTAGGTACTATTATTATCCCTGTTTCACAGATGAGGAAACTGAGGCAAACAAAGGTTAAGTGACTTGTCGAGGGTCACACCACTAGGAAGTGTCTGAGGCCAAATACAAGCACAGATTTTCTTTGCTCCAGGCCTGGTACTCTATCTGCTGCACCACCTAGTGCCTGCAAGAAGACTAACAGATGGGCCAAAGATCTTCCCCAGATTGCTAGAGCACCCCAACTGTTTTCTTGTCTCTTGCCAAGGGCACAAAAATCAAAATTACTGGTCCAGTTTTGTTCATACATGAAGATTATAAAACAAGGTGAACCTGGCTATTGATCATGGAGATAGGTAGCTGGGGCTTTTCACAGTTTGTAGGGATTCTTTAGAGCAGCTCACTGCTCAATTGAAAGCATTGTAAAAATATCGTCAGTTCTGGCAGGAGTGACTGTGTGTGTGTGTACCTAATAGAAACAAGGGTTTGCATACTTCTGGAAAAGGGTTTATGAAAGTAGTCAAAGATTGGTGTTTATACCTCTCAGGTATTTATTATTTGTAATCTAGCTGTTTACATCTTTTTCTCTTTCCTATTAGCTCTCTATAATATACTTTTGTTGTTATGACCCTGCACTGCAAAAATGGAGAGACAAGACAATGTGTAAAAGGCAGTCAGATGTAATTGAAAGGTTGGAGTTTGGAGTTAGAGAACCTGGATTCAAATTCTGATTATGATACCTGCAACCTGTGTGACCTTGGGCAAGTCAGTTTCCTCAACTACGAAATGAAAAGGTTGGAGCAGATAAATATTGACCCCTGAAGATCCTTCCAGCTCCAAACCTATGATTCTTTCAACAGATAAAGAGGGCAGCTATCTATGAGGTATAATTAAAGGGGCATTTTGAAGGTCCCTGCCTGAAGAGCATTGAAATTTCATAATGAATTTAATTACAGATAAATTTAAATCCCAGTGGCATCACTTACTACCTGTGTAAGCCTTGGTAAGTAATCCACTTAACCTGTTAGGGTCTCAGTTTCATCAGTTGTAATATGAAGAAGTTGGATGAGATAGCCTTTAAGGACCCTTCTAGTCCCAGAATTATGATCCTATGGCCTGCCTTGATAATGCCTAAAATGCCGCAGTTACGCCTTCCTTAAACTCAGCAGGGCCTTGATAAAATCATATTGACTCTGGTGCTTCCACTTGACCTACTGAATCAAACATAAACTATGTCTGGCATTCCTCCAAAATCTGCCTCCAGCTTGCCTTTCCAGACTTCTGTCACCCTGCTCCTTTCATTCTCCTGTGATTTCTCCTCCTTTGAAGTTTCCATTCTTGCCAAACTGGTTCTGCTCACTTCACTCTTCATCAACTCATACAAGTCTTCCCAGGTTTCTCTGAATGCGTTTCTTTCAACATTTTTTATGACACAATGATATTCTAAGATATTCATATCCCATATTTTGTTCCACCATATCCCAATTACTGGGCACCACCTTGTTTCCAGTTTTTTGCTACAACAAAAAGCACTGCTATAAATGTACACAATCCTCCATCTCTCTTGGACTCAGGTTCCCCATAGTTGTGAATCAGTAGAAACCCCCCTAAATTAGGTTAATCTTTTACAATTAACAGCTCATCAAAAAATTTTCCAGGAGTTAATTGCTATCCCTAATCCAGTCAAAAGCAATCCTTCTCCTGAGGAAGAGGTAGGATATGGTCACACTAGGTAAATGAGAGATAACAAGGAAAAAAGGAAGGGGAGGGGTCAGGAAGAAGAAACTAAGGACAATAAAGACAAATGTCTTACAAGCTCATAATTTTGCAGCCGTCCTGTTCACAGTGGCCTCAAAGTCCATTTAATCCAGCTCCTTCTCTTTAGAGATGAAAGAACTGAGGCTCCAGAAGTTAAGTTACTTGTCTAAGCCCACATACATGGTATTTGAAGTAGCATTTGAATCCAGGTCCTCTGATTCCAGAGCTAGTGCTCTGGACTACACCAGACTATACATTCTGCCTCCAGGATAAAGAAAAAGTTCGTGTGATTGTGACTCTCCAAGTAGATACTCCATAAGTTATGGAGACCAGGATGGATGCTTGGCAATCAGCCACTCAGGATTTACTTTGTGTAGTAATTATGCCTAAAGAATAACTGCAAAACACAGATCTTTCCTAAATGAGCAAATGAAGGACATTGTGTATCAACACGTAAGCTCTAAAAATCTCCCAAATAAAAGACTTTATGGATAATCACATTTAGACTTTTCTCTCCCTCCAAATGCATAAATCGAGGAAGCATAGCATCCTATGTTCAGCCTTTCTTCTTCTAAGAAGCTGGTATAATATTTTAGGAGATTCACATCTAGTCAGGAATATTCAATAGCTGGCAGGTACTTTACAAGCCTTTTGTGAGGGGCTTTCACCTTTAGTATTCTGAATTCATCACTTTGAGTTTCATCCCAAATCACAGTATCAGACTGTCCTGGTGAAATGAGGTGCTTAAAAATGTTTGTTTTCAAATATTAAGATGGTATATGGTCCATGGCAGCTAGGTAACACAGTAGATAGAACAAGGGGCTTGTAATCAGGAAGACTCATCTTCATGAGTTCAAATCTGGCCTCATATACTTACTAGCTATGTGACCCTGGGCAAGTCTCTTCATCCTGTTTGCCTCAGTTTCCTTATGTATAAAATGAGCTGGAGAAGGAAATGGGAAACCACTCCAGTATCTTTGCCAAGAAAACCCTAAGTGGGGTCAGAGAGTGTCAGACACTACAGAAAAACAATCTGCATTAAAAAAAGGAACTTCCTACACTAAGTTTCGAAATCACAGGCTCACAGATCTTCCACATTCTGTAGTAATTATAGATCATGCAAAAGTAACTATGTGTAGATAAAGATATTGTGTGCATATAATTTAAAAATGAAGATATGCAAATACAATAGTTTTTTGTCACAAAAAAATCCTTAAAGAATTATAGAATCATAAAGAATTATAGAATCATTTGATTTGGGAGTTGGAAGGGACCTTAGGACTCGTGTAATTCAACCATCTTATTTTGCAGAAACAATCCAAGAGGTGAATACGCACAAAAATATTTATAGCATCACTTTTTGTTAGAACAACAACAACACTTAAAACAAAGTGGTACCAATCAATTGGAGAATGGCCTAATAAATTGTAACGTATATAATGGGATATTATTGTGTCATAAGAAGTGGTAAAAGGAATGATTTTAGAGAAATTTGGAAAGACTTGGTATGAACCAATGCAGAGTGAATTGAGCAGAAGAGAAAAACAATGTATACGATGACCAAAACACATAAAGGAAAAAATAAAAAACTTTGAAAAACTTTGGAACTCTGATCAACGTAATAACCAATCACAGCACCAGGCTTCCCTGCTCACATGCCTTCTCCCTCAGCTCCTTCAGGCCTACTTCTCTCACTAGTGAGTTCTTCCCTAAACCTCCATTTTGAGGAAAGGCCCAAACCAGCCATTCTTCAATCTCATGACTGCCATCATTTCTCATCCCTTTTATGTGTTGTCTGCCCCTTTAGAATAGCTTGAATTTGCATCTCTAAAGTTTAGCACAAAGCCTGAAACTTAGGGAGAAAGGGCTTAATAAATGCTCATTGATTTGTCTCCAGAAGACTAATGATGAAACATGCAGCCCATCTCTTCGTGGTGAGCAGATGGATCACTTCCAGACAATCTGTACAACAAATTGATTTTGTCTGACTATTTTTTTTTTGTTACAAGGAAGAGTTTTATTGGAGGAGGAAGGGAAGGCAGATTTAGAGAGGAAAGAAAGTTAAAGATAATAATGATTCTATTAAAAAGGAAGGAAAAAAAAGAAACATTTTAAAAATTAAGACAAAATCAAAGGAAGATTGAGAAGGGGAATACAGATAATCTGGGCAATATTGCTATGACAACACTAGATTAAATGTGTATTAAAACAAACAAGCTATGTGTATTAGATTTTTAGTTTTGTGTATAATCTCCATTTTCTGACCTTCGTATATGAAAGAATGAGCAAAGCATCTATTAAGCTCTTACTATGTGCAAAGCATGGGTATGGAGATCTGAACGTATGGAAATGATGTTGATGACTTCGAGTTCATGATAAAAAAAATGTTAAGAGTCAATCAATCAATAAATCAACAAACTTTTATTTAACACCTACTATATGTTAGAACTGTGCTAAATGTTAGGGGCACAAAGAAAAAAGGAAACAATCACTGTTTTCAAAGAGCTGAAATCTTGGAAGGTAATATAACATGTGCCCAGGAAGTAAATACAGGATATATGTACAATAATTTGAGTGTGGAAACACTACCGACCTAGGGTATCAGAAAAGACCTTTCCAAATTTCCAAATGTCCTAGAGTGCATTAGGACTAGTGTTAAATTCTGAGGGAATTTAGAGTTGGAGGCTGTTCCAACTTCTTGTTCATATAGCTTTGGATAGAGGTTTTCATTATGAATAAACAGGAAAGATTTGAATCCTCAAATCTGAGGTATTTTATTTTTGAGCATTCAAAAAGTATGATTATTTGGAAGGAAGTATTTAGAGCCATTTGTAAACTGCTACAATATAGAATTTTCATTTCCTGTTTCAAACATCATCTATAAGCAAATAACATCACCCTCCCTTCCCTAGCCCCAGTGTAATTCAAATTGAGAGGAAATAACAATAGGAGTCATTTCTAAAAATGTGTCAATCAGACAACTGGTTTATTAGAACAAGATCAAAATCAATACAAAACTGAATAGGAAGATATGGCAGTTAAAACAACTTTAACCTGACCTATTTAAACATGCTATTGACACGGAAAAATAGGAAAGAGATAAAATGACAGACAAAGACACGACTTATTACTGTTTATTAAGAGAATAAATCAGTCACAACAAGCAAACTCTTGATCATCTTGCCAAGCAGTAAAAATTAGTAGTCAAGGGCAATACCTGTTTGGAATATGACATCCTTTTAAATGATTTTACAAAGGAGAATAGGAGATTATAAACAGCATGGCTTCATAAAACAGCAAAAAGCTATGGAGTGATAAACAAGTTTAACAAAAGTTTGGGAAGTGGAATGACTAAAATAAATCACACCAATGGCATTTAAAGATGAAAGTGGAAGGAGGACAAAAAACAGATGGAAAAAATGGGGGAAAATCTGTCAAGATTTCCATAATAAACTCTGTGGAGTTACCACATTTAGAATCTATTATCTTTGTCCTCAATGTGCTGTTGGAGGAATAGAAATGGCGTTAATGAAACAAAGATGAGAAGAGCAGATATATTAAACAAAGTATACATAGAAGAGGACCATACTAAAGACAACAATTTTGAGGTTACCTAGAAATCAATTATCTATGTATCTAATCAATGGAAGGATGCAAAAAGCATGGGGGGAAAATCAAACTTCATTATTACAAAGACAGAGAGAAAGAGAGTGAGCAAGAGAATATCAAAAGCTAGCTACTTTTCTATCTTTACCAACCAATCAACAGACATTTATTAACCAAATAAATTTTTATGAAGATAATTTATGTGTGTATATCAAGAGCATCTTTAATGAAGGTATGAGAAAGGAACTTACAAGCTTTAAAAAATTATATTCTATAGAAGACTTGACTGAAAGGTATATTGAATGTAAGCTCCCGTAGCACTTATGGTTTGTTAACTATAAAAAAAGCAAACCACCACCTTAAAGGTTCTTCTCCAAAAGTATGCATATGTATATGTAAAAATGCACATATAAAATGCATTTGTAAAAATTATAAAAGTTTCTTTGAAATATATAACAGAAACAACTTTGATACTCCTCTTATTATTAAAATCAATCAAGGTATAAAATGGTGAGACATGTGCTTGGTGTTCATTAATAATATGTAGCAGAGTCCAAAAGGAAGAGAGATTCCTATTAATGATGAGGTCCTTCAGACACTCTTGTTTGCACGTGACATTGGGTTGTTTGATTCAAGCCCTGGAACATTGCAGAGCCAACTAAATGACATATAGGACCCTTCAAAAAATGTTGGCTTAAGTATTCACACAAGGAAAAATGAAGTAGACAAACAAACATTACTGTCCAGATTATGATATACAGTTGTGTAGGCAACTGATAGAGGTATTCAATTAGTACATAAGACACTGTGCTGGATCCAGAATTGAAGAGGAAGAAAAAAATTAACCTTTGAAAAAACTATACACTGCTCTTAGTGACCTCTAAGTTCTCCCTAAACAACTAATCACATTCAAGTGATATTATGTGGTTGCAAAACATGCACTGTAATCTTCTAAGAGCTAAAATTGTCTCCAAATCTATTCTCTGTAAAATTTACAAAAAATCTTCCTAATGTGGAGATCTGATATCAATGCCCTGCTCAAAAACTGCCAATGACTCCTCCTTTTCCATTTAATAAAATCCAAACTCCTTAGCCTAACACTAAATATATTCTTCCTGGAAAGTATTCTGGCAGAAAATAGGTTCAGACCAATATCTCACACTGTTACCAAGACAAGTGCCAAATGGGCACACATTTATCATATGTAAAGGATGATATCATAAAGCAAATTAGTGGCACATGGGAGAAATTAACTGCCAAGTCTATGAATAGAGAAAGAACTCATGACCAAAAAAGAGATGAAGGTTCACAGGAGGTAAAATGAAAAATTTTTGATTACATAACATTTTAAAAAAAGCTTTCTAGCTTTTGCACAAGCCCAACAAATACAGCTAAAATTAGAGGAGGAGCAGGAAACTGGGAAAAATCTTTGCAGCAAGTTTTTCTGGCAAAGGTATTAGTTCTAAGATATGTAGGAAACTGAATCAAATTCATAAGAATAAGAGCCATTCCCCAATTGATAAATAATCAAAGTATGTAGACTATTTTCAGAGGAAGAAATCTAAGTTATCAATAACCATATTTTTTAAATGCTCTTATTAATAATTAGAGAAATGCGAATTAAAATAACTGAGGTACCTCCTCATACTCATCAGGCTGGCAAAGTTGATAAAAAGAGAAAATGAAAAATGTTGGAAGGGCTGTGGGGAAACATACATTAACGTACTGTTGGTAGAGCTGTGAGCTGGTCCAGCCATTCTGGAAAGCAATTTAAAACTATGCTCAAAAAGCTATGAACTCAGAGTGTGGACTGAAAGAAAAAAAAATTTTAACCTGGCTAATGCAGAAATTTGTTTTGCTTGACTATATACATATTTGTAAAACTTTTGTTTTGTTTTGTTTTTCTTATTTTCCCAATGAGTGGGGGAGGTTGAGGTAGGAGAGAGAGAATTTGGAAGTTAAAATAAAATTAGATTTTTAAAAATGTCTTCCATAATCTTGCTACAATCTACAATACTTTTCTAATTTTACTTTGGTACATTCCTTTACATACTTAGTGTTTGTTGTCTAGCTCTATCCTACTTCTATTTGTATAGGCTATCCTTCATACCTGGGGTAATTCCTTCCATTATTTGTTGAAATCTTTCTTTTCCTTCAAGTTCCAGACCAGTTACCACTATATAACACCTTCCTTGTTTCCTGTCATTGAAAGTGATTTCTTTTTCTCAAATTTCTTTTAGCACTTTGTATGAACTCTCCTTTGCCCACATCACATTATACCTTGTGTCTATTCTGCATTTAACATTTAGCATAGTGTCTTGCACCTAGAGGTGCTTAATGTTAGCTGACTAACTGATTGAATCATGATTTGCCTATATGTCTTAACCCTCTGTCCAGTTGTAAGGACTGGTATTGCATCTTCCTCATGCTAAATAGCTATCAAATTAATGTCTAAATATAAATATGGATATATACATATATAGCTGATCAGTAAATTCTTTGCATTACAAGTTTGTAGGTATGAATACACTTTAATTTCTGGGAACTTGGAAGAACAAATTGCTATACTGGCATGGGGACAAGAGAGTAGCATTTGGTTCTCCATAGTGCTTTCATTCATGGTAATTTTCATTTCCTTGGAATCTACTGTTCCCCTCTCCCAACCCTTCAAAAGAAAAAGAAGGAGGAGAAGAATTGAAGGAAAACAAGATGAATACAGATAGTTAGAAAGTTAATTAATGTTTATGATTTCAAGGGTATGAAAACCTCTTTCTGAAGGATGTTTGTAAAAATCAGAAAGCAATTACTACTCTAGTATCTACAGTAAGTCTATCCTGTGTGTCTATGCTGATCATATATCAGAAGAAATAAGCAAAGAAGGAACAATGGATTTGGATTCATAGGGTCTGGGTTCAAATCTTCCACTTGGCAATTTATTCATGTGGCCTTGGACATATTTCTCCTTTCTGGGCTTCAGTTTTTCTCCTACAAAAACTATTTATGTTTCAAAAATACAGATTAAATTTGCTTTCATGACTTCTGGAATAAAGGAGTAAGAGGAAGCAGGGGAGCAACAACCTCCAAAGGAATAGGAGCTTGGGACAGTAGCCCCTGTGCCCCAAAAGCAGAGTTCAATTTAAAAAAATGAACAAAACCCAAAAAAGAGCCCTGACCATAGGAAGCTACTATGGTGACAGGGAAGATCAAAACACAAACTCGGAAGAGGACAACAATGTAAAAATACCTATATGTGAAGCCTCAAAGGGGAATATGAATTGGTCTCAACCCCAAAAAATTCTCTTGGAAGCTCAAAAAGGATTTTAAAAATCAAGTAAAAGAAGTAGAAGAAAAATTGGGAAAAGAAATGGGAGTTATACAGGAGAATTATGAAAAAAGAGTCAACAGCTTAGAAAAGGAAGCACAAAAATTGATTGAAGAAAACAACTCCTTGAAAAGTAGAATTGGCCAAATGGAAAAGCTAATTGAAGAAAATAATTACTTAAAAACTAGAATTGGGTAAGCATAAGCTAATGACTCTATGAAAGACATCAAGAATCAGTCAAGCAAAATCAAAAGAATGGAAAAATAGAAGAAAATGTAAAACATTGGAAAATTGGAAAAACAACTGACCTGGAAAATAGACCCAGGAGATAATTTAAGAGTTATTGGACTACCTGAAAGCCATGATCAAAAAAAGAACTTTCTTTCAAGAAATTATCAAGGAAAACTGCCCTGATATCCTAGAACCAGAGGGTAAAATAGTTATTAAAAGAATCCACCAATCACCTACTGAAAAAGATCCCAAAATTAAAACTCCAAGGAATATTGTAGCCAAATTCCAGAACTATCAGGCCAAGGAGAATATACTGCAAGCAACCAGAAAGAAACAATTAAAATGTCAAGGAAGCTCTGTTAGTATTACAAAGGACTTAGTAGCTTCTACATTAAAGGATTGAAGAGTTTGGAATATGATATTCCAGAAGGCAAAGGAACTTGGATTACAACCAAGAATCAACTATCCAGCAAACTTGAACATAATCTTTCAGGGGAAAAGATCGATATCCAATGAAATAGGGTACTTTCAAACTTTCTTGACCAGAGCTAAACAGAAAATCTGATCTTCAAATCCAAACCTCAAGAGAAGCATAAAAAGGTAAACAGGAAAGAAAACAAACAAACAAACATGACATTCAGTAAGGTTTAACTGTTTACATCCCTACATGAGAATATGATACTTTTAACTCTTAATAACTATATTTCTATTAGGGTAGTGAGGAATATACTTAGACAGAAGATAATGGGTATAAGTTGACTTTGATATGACAATAAAAAATAATTATGGGATAAAAAAAGAATTGTACTGGGAAAAGACAAAAAGAGGAGGCAGAATGGGGTAAATTATATCACATGAGGAGGCATAAAAGAACTATTACAGTAGAGGGAAAGAAGGGAGAAGGTGAGCATTGTTTGAACTTTACTCTCATCAGATTTGGCTCAAAGAAGGAATAATATCCACGCTGAGGTAGGTTAAGAAACGTATCTTACCCTCTAGGGAAGTAGAAGGGGAAGGGGAAAAGAAAATGAGGAAGGGGGGAAGTGAAAGAAGGAAGGGCAGATTGAAGGAGGTAGTGGTCAGAAGCAAAACACTAATGAGGAGGGACGAGAAAGAGGAGAGCAAGAGAGAGAGAGGGGGGGAGAGAGAGAGAGAGAGAGAGAGAGAGAGAGAGAGAGAGAGAGAGAGAGAGAGAGAGAGAGAGAGAGAGAGAGAGAGAGAGAGAGAGAAGTATAAAGGAAGCAGGATGGAGGGAAATACACAGTTAGTAATCATAACTGTGAATGGTAATGGGTTGAACTCTCCCATAAAATAAACACTGATAGGAGAGTGGATTAAAAACCAGAATCCTACAAAATGTTATTTACAAGAAACATATTTGAAGCAGAGAATTACACATGGAGGAAAGGTAAAAGGCTGGAGAAGAATATATTATGCCTCACCTGAGTAGCAATCCTGATCTCAAACAAAGCAAAAGAAAAAATATATCTAATTAAAAGAGACAAGGAAGGAAACTACATCTTGCTAAAAGGACCATAGACAATGAAGTAATATCAATACTAAATATATATGTACCAAATGGTATAGCATCCAGATTCTTAAAGGAGAAAGTAAGTGAGTTACAGGGAGAAACAGATAGCAAAACTATACTAGTGAGGAACCTCAACTTCCTCCTCTAAGAACTAGATAAATCTAATCACAAAATAAACAAGAAAGAAGTTAAGGGGTAAATAGAATTTTAGAAAAGTTAGATATGATAGACCTCTAGAGAAAATTTGAATGGGGATAGAAAGGAATATACTTTTTTTCTCAGTGGTATATGGCATCTGCACAAAAACTGACCGTGTATTAGGGCATAAAAACTTCACAATCAAATGCAAAAAGGCTGAAATTTTAAATACACCCTTTTCAGATGATGATGCAACAAAAATTACATGTAACAAAGGGCCATGGAAAGATAGATTAAAAATTAATTGGAAACTAAACAATCTAATCCTAAAGAATGAGTGGGTCAAACAAGAAATGATAGAAACAATCAATAATTTTATCAAAGAAAATGTCAATAATGAGACAACATACCAAAATTTATGGGATTCAGCCAAAGGAGTACTTAAAGGGAGATTTTATATCTCTAAATGCTTACATGAATAAAACAGAGAAAGAGCTAATAAATGAATTGGACATGCAATTTTAAAAGCTACAAAAAGAACAAATTAAAAATCCCCAACTAAACACCATATTAGAAATTCTGAAAATTAAAGGATTAATAAAATTGAAAGAAAGAAAATTATTCAACTAACAAATAAAACTAAGAGATAATTTTATGAAAAAAAATTAAATGGATAAACCTTTGGTTAATTTGATTAACCAAAAAAAAAAAGAATAAAACATTAAGAATATCAAGGGAATTAATGAAAAAAAAAAAGAAAAGGAAAGTGGCCTAGCCCTACCAGATCTAAAACTATATTTTAAAGCAGCAATTATCAAAACTATTTGGTACTGGCTAAGACATGGTGTGGTGGATCAGTGGAATAGGTTAGGTACTCAAGACACAGTAATCAACGATTATAGTAATCTATGTTTGATAAATTCAAAGACTCTAGCTTCTGGAAGAAGAATTCACTAATTGACAAAAACTGCTGGGAAAACTGTGAAACAATATGGCAGAAACTAGGCATAGACCAACATCTCACATTGTATACCAAGATAAAGTCAAAATGGGTACATGATTTAGACATAAAGAGTGGTGCCATAAGCAAAATAGGAGAGCAAGGAATAATTTACCTCTCAGATCTCTGGAGAAGGGAAGAATTTATGATCAAATGAGACAGCAAATGTTATGAAATGGAAAATGGATGATTTTGATTACATTTAATTAAAAAGGTTGTGCACAACAAAACCAATGTAACCAAGACTAGAAGGAAAGCAGAAAGAGGGGAAACAATTTTTTATAGCCAATGTTTCTGAAAACGGCCTCATTTCTCAAATATATAGAGAACTGAATCAAATTTATAAGAATACAAGTCATTCCCCAATTGATAAATGGTCAAAAGATATGAACAAGCAGTTTCCAGATGAAGAAATTAAAGCTATCTATAGTCATATAAAAAATGATGTACTTGATTAGAGAAATGCAAATTAAAGCAACTCAGAGGTACCACCTCACACCTATCAGATTGGCTAATATGACAAAAAAGAAAAATGATAAATGCTGGAGAAGATGTAGAAAATTGGAACACTAACGCATTGTTGGTGGAGCTGTGAACTGATCCAGCCATTCTGGGGAGCAATTTGTAACTATGCCCAAAGGGCAATCAAACTGGATATACCCTTGATCCAGTAATACCACTAGTAGGTCTGTATCCCAAGAGATCATTAAAAAAAAGGAAAAGAGCCTACATGTACAAAAATATTTATAGCAGCTCTTTTTGTGGTGTCAAAGAATTGGAAATTGAGGGAATGCCCATCAACTGAGGAATAGCTGAACAAGTTGTGGCATGTGAATGTAATGGAATACTATTGTGCTATAAGAAATGATGGGCAGGCAGATTTCAGAAAAACCTGGAAAGACTTACATGAAGTGATGCTGAGTGAAGTGAGCAGAACCAGAACATTATATACAGTAACAGAAACATTGTATGATGATCAACTATAATTGACTTTAGCTCTTCTCAGCAATACAATGATCCAAGACAGTTCCAAAAAATTCATGACAGAAACATGCCATCCACATCCAGAGAAAAAACCTATGGAGTTTAAATGTAGATAGAAGCATATTGTTTTCACTTTTTTTTGTGGCTTGTGCCTTGTGTTCTGATTTTTCTTTCACAACATGACTAATGTGGAAATATGTTTACATGATTATACATGTATAACCTATATCAGATTGCTTGTAGTCTTGGGGAGGGGGGACAGGGGAGAGGGAGGAAGAAAACATTTGGAACTCAAAATGTTATAAAAAGTGAATGTTAAAAACTAGCTTTACGTGTAATTAGAAAAAGTAAAATACTATTTACAAAAATAAGAGTCTGAGAGTTAAAAAAAAATGTCTTTGGATATGGCCCCTTCTGCCTACTTCCATTTGTTTAAGGGAGACCTTTATTACTTCCTACATAGATTATTATAATACCTTTCTAGCTGAATGTCTGCTGCCATTCTCCTGTTTTAGCCTATATTCCACAACCTGCCCACATATTTTTGCTAAATATTAATGTCAAAATGGGGCAGCTAGGTAGCACAGTAGATAGAGTACCAGGCCTGGAATCAAGAAGACCTGAGTTCAAATCTTAAATCTGACTAGCTGTGTGACCCTGGGCAAGTCACTTACCACTGTTTACCTCAGTTTCCTCATCTGTAAAATGAGCTGGAGAGGAAATGTCAAACCACTCCAATATCTTTGCCAAGAAAACCCCAAAGAGAGGCAGACTGAAAAGCAGCAATATTAAAGGGAAAGGTTAAACATTCATTTCAGTATGGGTTATCAAAGGATTTAGAAATGGAAAAGACAGATAATTTAATAAAATTATTTCAATTTACAAAACAGCCAAGGTCCAGAAGTTAAATAACTTGCTTCTGATCACAAATAGCCAATAACATAATTGATACTAAAATCTAGGTCACTAAATCCGGTATTCCTTTTGCCACACAGCACTTAAGTTTCTCTTCTAGTTTTTTAGAACTAACCTCACTTGTGACAGGCTGAATCTGCTCTGGATCTACCCCCTTTCCCTTACTAACTCTCTTGTCTCCATCCTTCTGTCCTTTTCTGATAACTTCCATGATGCATGATTGTACAGCTAGACATTCACTAGCAAATCCCCAGTGTCTCCATCCCTGAGACAACTAAGTTGGGGAAGTGATCAAATATACCTTAGCAAGACCTTGCTTCCTTTCAGTAAAATCTATGGTCCTTACCTCAGTTGCCTGGGTAAGTAAGTGATGAAGGAACCAGGTATCCTCCAGGAAGAAACTAGAAAAGTGACCAAGACATTGATGTCCCTGGATACACCAAATCCAGACAAAAGTCTCTCAAAGGACCATTCTTGATTTCCTGCCTCCTTCTGTCATGGCCTGAAAACCATTGCACAGATGCCCTGATATACTTTTCAGTGACTTAAACCCGGTTAACTCTCATGTCCTGAGCTCCTCTATCCACATGTCTATTCCCTTGGGTGTCTAAAGCTCAATGCCTTCCCTTGTATGGAGTGTCATAATAAATTATTTCTCCCTTCTGAAACCCCCTTAACCACAGCCAAGTGATTTGAGTCACAAGACAAAGGTTCCCAGACAATGAGAGAAGTCTTCAGGATATGGAAGTTGTTATACAATAGTTTCTATTGATGAAATTTGACCTTTATGTTAACCAGTTTCTAGGGGAAGTAGGTGATGGCTGGGGTAACAAAGGTGGAGGTAATTATGGGACAAAAGCTTGACCTTTAGGCAAGTTTCTCCTGGATGTGGGTGGTGGGTGAAGTTTACGAGAAGAAACCACAAAAGGGAAATATTAAATCTAGCTTGGTTAAATCTTAGCAAAATACAGTTAAAATCAATTTTTAATTTTACAACCATCATAGATTATTAAAAATGTGTCCATTTTTGCCCATTCTATGTGACCTCAGGAGAAGTCAGGCCAAGATACTTCAAAATAATGGTTAATATTATGTACTAGGTTCCCAGTGACAGAAAAATTGTTAATATGTGACAGAAAATTGTGAATACTAAATGTAATAGTATCTGCCAAGTCCCTTAAATGATCCTAGTAATGTCAGAATTTTAGTAATGTCCTTACATTCCTACTCTTAAGATATTTACTCTTGATTAGGTTGAACTGAACCGTACCTTATGTTCCACATTTGGACCTTTTCTTGCAAGCAAAGCCAGCTTGAGCTAGACTAGCCCCAAAGTAGGCCCTGATGTCCTTATCCCTTTCCACTGTAATTCATGGCATGAAAGGCAAAATAGCCAGAATGCAGTGGTTTTCCTTGCTCAGATTACTGAGGGCAGCTGGCATCTCATGACCTGGTCTCATTACCTAATGTGACTCCTTTCCCCTTTTCTCCTAAAAGTATAAGAACTTTTTCCTGTGAGTCTGCTGAGGGGACATTCCTCCAGGGTGGTAGGCTTGCTACCCTGTTATCTCAATTAAAGATACTTTATTCTTTCACTTATGAGTTTGATTTATTTTAGGACCTGACACCAGAAATTAAATCAGAGACCTTGCATGTAATTATCCCTATTAAAAGGCTTTTAAGAAAGTTGGAAGACAAGGTCATAAAAACTGAGGTAAAAAATCTGTGTCTCATACAAGAATATTGCAGCAACTCAGGATGCCTTTATCCTCCAAGGGTTAGTATGATCATATGAAGTTGGGTGTTAAGGGGACATATGAAATTATCATAACTAAGAATCACGGCTAAGGCAAAAACTATGAGGAGCATTCAGAAAGAAGTTTTTGTTTCGGTTTTTCATTTTTACCTCCCTAGTTAATCATCATTAACTGCAGAAAAAATACTTGATAAAGCCCTTGAATTTTCTTCTATCCTCAAAGTTGCTCTGAGATAACAAGATAGATGAAAGTATAAGAAGAATAGTGACAAATGTTTATCTAAAGCAATTCATTAACAAATGTAGAGTCAGGTCCAATTCAAAAATTCCCACTTCATTAGTTTTAAACTCAGAATCGTATATTACTGACACGGATTGTGCAGAAATTTTCTTTTGCCCTCTAAACCCAAGAACTCTAATTTAAAGTTTCTTTGAATCTTTAATGATTCTATTCAGTAAAATGTATACATGACTGATGCAATTCACCTCTGTCTCCTGACTTCCCAGGCTTCCTTCCTTCAAGATTCAACTCAAATTCTATTTTGTGCAAATGGCTTTTCTGGGTCTTTTCACTCTACTCTCAATGATAGTGTCTTCACTGTCCATTACTCTCCATTTTCACTGTATATGTAGTTATTTGCATGCTGTCTAAACCACCAGAATGAGCTCTCCTGAGAACAGCAACCATGTTTTTGCCTTTCTTTATCTGCTTAGCACTCAGCACAGTATCTGACCCTTAGTAAACACCTAACAAATACTTATTGATTGACTATCAAATCTCAGTTCAAGTGTAGGAGGTGGAAGGTTAAAGGTAGTCAGACATGTTGATGAGCTGCTTACTTGAGAGATAACTAAGAGGCATTGCTTGATGTCGGGCCTTTCTACGTGCATTCAATAAAATCTGAAGTTAAAATTATCTATAAAAATGGTGGAGCAAAACTGTATTTTATGTATATTAATATGCAATTTCATTCATTTGATCAATCATTTTACAAATCATTGTTTTAATCGTTATATGCAAAGCACTAAACTAGTTTGAAAAGTGATAAAAAGATAATGAAGACAGTGTTTTCCTATCCTCTTGTACTAATATATCAGCTAACATAGGCAAGACCCATGGTTTGCAAACATTTTCATTGAACAGCCTTTCTTTGAAGGCATTTCTAAAGCCTAGCTCTTATATATCAGTCAATAGCATCAGCATGTGTTGGACAACTACATTTAAAGTAAAACTTTGGTCATGGGTAGAAGAGGCTGTGAATTCATTGAAAGCATAGAAATATGTTTTGAAAAACCAGTTGGAAAGATTCTAGTAAGGATCTACCCTCTTGGGAAGGAAAAGAGTATGGTTGGTATAACTGATCTCCACTCACGGAACATACCCACCTTTTTCAAATAAGGTATATTTTAGCTATTTTACTTTTACCTGCATATCAAATACTATGTTTTTTATTCTACTAAAAACTCATAAACTCATAATTGCAAGCAATTGAAATATTTTAAGTACAAATTGTATATGTAAAAGATGGTCCTCAACAACATGAAATAACAAGTTTGGTGCTTGGTAGTTACATGTAACTAATTGAGTGCCATTTAACCAGTTTTTAGAAATAAGAATTAAAAAAGTTTTAAAAGTATCTTCTATGTGCTGGATACTGTTCTACAGTTACAAAGGTGAAGAAGACATGGTTCCTAACCTCAAGGAGCTTAACATAAGCTATTAGAGCAAAGTTTTCTTTCTTTCTTCTTTTTAAAAATAACTAGCTTTTACTTAAATTTAGCATCTAAAGAGGTGCTAAATGGCACCAGATGGAATCAACATTTATGCTAGTACAGAAATGGAAATGGATTGAATTGGAAAAATAGCATGCCTCTCTTTCATTAGAGAAACACAGTATCTTTGAATATTACAATGGGATATCCATTTGTGTGTTCAAATCATGGTTAAGAATGTACAGCCTCTATGGAAAAGCAGATTAATTGAAGTAGTTGAGAATGGAGGGTTGACCACAATGCATTCAACTACTCTTTATTCCCAGCATACCTGGGAAGTAAAAATCAGAGAGAAAAGAATGAACAAAACAAACTATTTTTGGCCTTTCAACGTATATATAAAAAAAGATTTTGGGGAGGTACTTCACGCAGTATGAGAAAAATTGCCCATTTATAAGTGATCGTTTACATATCATGTCTGAAGTTCAAGTCTTTACAAGAATTTAAGAAAGTTGAGTGCCAACCATCCAAATGGTTTCCCCTGTGATGCTACTGTGCTCTTGGCATTCTCTGAAAACTCTCGGTACATCAATCATTTTGGCATACTTTCGTTGTAATTAAACTTTACCACAAGTATCACCAGTAGAATTCCTTCCCCTAAAAAGGATGGTATATGCTGAAAAGAAAGCCAACAACGATTGAAAGACAATTATATTTTCTTAGCCTTATCACATATGTTTGCTTTTCTTTGTATCCCTAGCATGGTTCCTGGCATATAGTGGGTACTTAATAAATGTTTGTTGATGTAATAGGGCCAGTGTAATAGAGAGAATTTGGGCCTTGGTCTCAGTAAGTTGGGTTCAGGTTCTGCCTCTAACTCAAATTAGCTATTTGATTACCATAAGTAAATCCTTAATACTTCAGAGTCACAAATAAATCTCTAATATTATATAGTCCCAGGCAAGATACCACTCTGTGTTCCTGATGTGGGAATTCTCTCAAGGAACAAAGTCATAGATCCATATTCTGTCCCCTTACAAAAAAATTATAATGGAATAGGGCTTCTGTAAATTTAGTTTATGTCTTCCATGATATCTTCAGCATTATCTGCCTCTCTCTAAAGCTAATTTGGAAACAGAGAAGTTACATGACCTTACACAAGTCACAAACTCTCTTGGACCTTCATACGTAAAATGAGTCTCATTACTTATATCACAGAATTATGGTTAGTTAAAGTGCTTTGTAAACTTTAAAGCACTACATAAATGTGAAGTTATTATTACTTTCTCTGCATAATCCTTAGCTATATATGTTCCTTCTTTCCATACCTTATTGCCAGACAACATAATCAATAAAACTGTTACATTCTTCCTTTTCCTGAACTAAGTACTTTTGGGTTATGCTTGGGCCAATAAATTGGACTTTGCCAAGAAGTTGCAGACAAGGCTACACAAAAGTTACTGAGAAGTCATTCCTTTACTGAGTTTCCCACACCTGACCCCTGCACATAAGAATAGCTGGTTACTCACCCAATCCTGGCTCATTTCAAAGAGAACTATTGGTTCAGCATAGCCTGGTTGCTATTTGTGGCCAAGACAAGACACTCCCTTGACCCAGTATCTCTGCCCCCTTCTCCAATCCCCACATCTTCCTATGGAATTATGCATATGCCAAGATTTTCCTTCATTATTTCAGCTCTTACATATGAATTACTTTCACCTCAACCTCAGCTTTTCATATAGAAATATCTATAATCCATATATTTTTCATGCCATGGAAGGCACTTTGAATTCAGAATCAGGAGGTCTGAGTTTGAACCTTTAATTTTGTTATTTGGTAGCTCTATGACTTGGACAAGTTATTTAACTACTCTAGGCCTGTTTTCTCATCTGTATAATGGAAGGGGCTGGAAGGGAATATTTTGACCTGTATGATGTATAAGTTTCCTTCTAACTCTAAGATTTCATGATTCTAGGTAAAACTAATTTTAAATCTATCAATTCTTTACTAGTTGCTAAGGAAAGTCTCTAGTTTGTCCATTCCTATACACCAGCGGTAGCTAGGTGTCATTTTGGATGGAGCTCTGGGCCTGGAGTCAGGGTGATTTCAACTGAAATCTGGTCTAATACTAGCTATGCAACCCTGGATTAAGTCACTTAAACTCTGAATCAGTTTCTTCAACTGTAAAATGAGAATAATAATTGAAATTTCCTCAAAGGGTTGTGGTATGGATCAAATGAGATAATAAATTGCTTAGCACAGTGCCTGGAACATAGTAGGCATTATATAAATACATATCCTTCTATTTTCTAGTTTTTTACCACCACAGAAAGTTACTATAAATATTTTTGTAAATATAAGACTTTTTTCTCTATCTTTGATCTTTTTGAGATAGATATAGACCTAGCATTGGTATAGTTGGTTAAAAAGATACCTTGAATCACTGTTCAGTGATTCCTAGGGGAGGAGTAATTTGAAATTTCCAGAATGGTTAGACCTATTAGTAATAGCTCTATCATTAATGTGCATCAATGTGACTGCTATCCCTCCAACACATTTTTTTGTTTTTCTGTCATTTTCGCCAGTCTGATTGCTATGAGGTACAAACTCAGAATTACTTTAACTCTCACTTCTTTAATCATTAGTGATTTGGAGCATTTTTTTTCACATGGAAAAACTTATATGAACTGATACAGAGTGAAGTAAGCAGAATTAGAAGAAGAATTTATACTGTAACATCAATATTATAAAAATGAGCACTTTTAGAAGACTTAAGAACCCTGATCAACTAAATGATGAGCCATGATTCTGGAGAACCAATAAAGAAGAATGCTAGCCATCTTATGACGAAGAGTAAAGGACTACATAATATGTAGAATAAGAAATTCATTTTTGGAGGTCAACAATGTGTTTCACTTGGCAGGGCTTGATTAACACAAAGATTCTGCATTTCTTTTATTTTTTTCAGTGGGGGGGTTGGTGGGAAGGATTTCTCATCTACCCCCACCCACTAGAAAAAAATAATCAGAGAGGGAAGGCATTAAAATTAAGGAACAACTCCAGTGTCTTTGGCTAGAACACCCCAAATGGGGTCACAAAGAGTTGGGCATGACTGAACAATGACCAAAAACCTGTAGAAGACAGAATTTTAATTGGGGCTTAAAGGAAGACAAGAAAGCCAGTAGGTGGATGAGGAGAAAGAAAGTTCCAGTTATGGAATGTTCATAGAAAAAATGTCAGGAGACCAGAGATAGAGAGATTGAGTGTCTTGTTTATGAAACAACAAGGAGGCTAGTGCCACTGGATGGAAGAATACATGTTGGGGAGTAAGATATTAGAAGACTGGAAAGGTAGGATGTGACTAGGTGTAACCCTGAGAACTTTTACTCCCACTGTAGAAAAAAGATTAAAGCTCAAGTTTCATCTTCTTGATTTTTCCATAAAAATGTAACTCTTGAATAAAACACCAGTATGTGAGTTAGCTATTCCTTTCATAAGAAATCAATAAGCAGAAATATAAACTTTAGCTTGAATTTAAAATTGTCACATATTGCCTCCTCAATCTAAATTTTATTCACAGCCAATCGCTATTTAACTATCTTGGTTGTATACTTACCCCAAATTCTGACAGGTTCAGAAGACAAAGAGGGTGGTACTGCTCTAGCCTCTAACAAAAACAATTTGCTTTTAGAGTGGGATGTTTTAAAGTAGGTTTGAACTTATCTTCCTTTTCACCCTTCTTGTACATTTACTAGCTAGAAGAGGGGAAAAAAAGCCCTAGGTGCTGATTCTAGCTATCTTTTTTCTCTTTCTTGTGGTTAATTGCAGTGTAAGAGTGTGTGCGTTTGTGTATGTGTGTGTGAATTAAAAGTAACTATCTAGTGGAAACAAACAGGATGCACATATATTGAGGGAATGGCTAAACAATTTATGGTATATGAAGGCGATAGTTTCAGAGAAGCTTAGGAAGACTTGGATGAACTGATGCAAAGTGAAGTGGGAAGAACCAGGAAAACATTTTATACAGTAACAATATTGTAAGGACAGCAACTCTGACAATACATATTTATAATAGACTTTTTTTTTTTGCCTTCCCAATGGGTGGAAACAGGGAGGAGAGAATTTGGAACTGAAAATAATATAAAATTTAAAAATAAAAGTAAATATCTTTGTCAGTGGAATGGGACAGTCAATGGACCCCCACCATTATAGAAGCAAGCTTCCAAAAATTGTAGTGGCTATACCTGGTATCACCCCACTCACCCCACGTTAAGTAGACTTTTTAAAAATAAGAATGAAAATTAATCTCAAACTAGACAACTACTGTTTTCAATGGAGTTAATCTCACTCCTCATCCTCACTTAATTAATTTATCATTACCATAGTCCCAAGTAGGAATCCCCACCTGAGACAAATTCAGTTGATGTTGGAGTAGTCAGGCAACTATCCCCTTAGAGGAACTGGGAGGGAGGGAAGAGGCCCATCACAGGCTAACAATCCAACTTAAGGTCAGTCCTGGTGAAAGGAAGGAGGGCAGATTGTGTCCTTTCTCTTATCTCTTAACTTTTAAAGTTAGAAACTTTGCCTAAAATATTGATGTGTATAGCAAAACCCTGGTCAACATGCCAGGGTTACATCTCAATTTGTTAGAAACACAAAAATAAGCACTGGACTACAGATTTAGAACTGAAAGGAACCTTAAAAGTTGTCTAGTCCAACCCTTCATTTTACAAGTGAAGAAATTGTGGTTAAAAGAGTTGCCCAAGATCACACTAGTTTTAAATGGTAGAGCAGGGCCTCCTTTTAATGAAGAAGGCCTTGAAACAGGTTTGTTTGATTGCTTTTTTAACAAAATCTTGGGTCAACTTGCTTTTCTTTCTTTGTTTTTCTAGGAAATATTTTGAACGAAGCAGAACAACTTTATAGAGATAGGTATGATGGCAATTTCTCAGTCCTCATCCTTGTTGACCTTTGGGTAGACTTTGATACTGTCAATCATCCTCTTATCTTAGATATTTTCATATCAGTAGGTTTCATAACAATGTTCTCTCTTGGATCTCCTCCTATAGGCCTGACACTTCTCAGTCTCTTTGCTAGATCTTCACCCAGGTTATACCCAGGAACCTTACGTGCCCCCCAAGTTTCTGTCCTTGGTCAGCTTTTCTTCTCCCTCTACTACCTAGCTTGGTTATCTCAGTATCTCACATATATTCAATTACCATCTTGATGCAAATGATTCTCAGATCTACTTATCCAGCCCTATACTCTCTGTCAAGTTGGTTCTTTGACCTCAATGCAATAAACTTAACTGATTAATTGGCTTTTTGCTTATTTTCCATCAGATTATATTGACAATTTATAAAGACTAAGAAGAGATTTTCCCTTTTTGAAATGATTTTAATGCCATCTTTAAAATTGTTTTAGTCATATCATTTGTTTTTATATTACCTTTTTGAATGTATCCCTTTCCCTAACTAAAGAATAAAAAAAAGAGAAAAAAACAGTTTGAGAAAACTAATCAACATATAAATCTTATAATAAACACTCTGTCTCAACCCATAGCTTGCTACCTTTACAAAAAAAAAAGAGGGGGGACATTTTCTCATTTCTTCTTCAGAAAGTAATTATTTTAAAAAAACATGAGAAATGTAGGATTGATTTCAAAAGTCTAAAAATCTATCACTGTGCTTCAGTTTTTACCTAAGATGATGGGGAAAAAAAAATGGATACCAAACAAAATACCGGCTGACATTCCAGTTGTTGAAAATTTATGCCCATAGAGTTGGAGACCTAATAAGCTGCAATCTGTCATTCTCCACAGGAGACAATACAAATAATATTTTGCCTTGTGACTTTACCTTATGCTTAATGGGTGAACTGAAAGCTGTGCCCATGTGGAAACTGAATCATTTTTAGCAGCAATATACATGTACTGTACCTATCTTAATAGCATATAATCTACCAAGCCTAACCATGTGCAATGAGCAGAATAAAAAAGACATGAAACATCCTAGTTCACTATTTATAATTCATTGTTCTTACAGATTTATCAGTTTTACATATTTTTGTTGTTCATTCCCTTGGCTGATAATGAAATATGTAAAAATGTACTTAAGGAAAAATGGTAGTGCTACATTTCTGCCCATTATATGCCTTAGCTTTTCCAGAATTATAGGTGTTGCTTTTCTCTCCTGTCTCCACCTCTGACTGAAGAATTGAAATATTCTGTCACACATTTTTGTGTGCGTGTTTGAGAGAGATACTGTCAGATAGACGGGGATAGAAAGAAGAGGGGGGAGGAGAGATGGGGGAGGAGAGAGAGTCAGAGAGAGAGAGACAGAGACAGAGAGAAAGAGATGTAATTTTGGATAAGTAAACCTATGGCAGGATATGTAAAATGATAATACATATATGATTCCATAAACCCAGCAATATTTTTCCTTTAAAAATGTTTTTGGCATCTTTTGTGTTCATATCACTTTCATTTCTGAATATATCTCCCCTTTATGCAATTTAAAATCCTTGAAGGTACGAACTTGTTTCATTTTTTTTGTATTTGTATTTCAGGTGCTTACACAGTATTAAGTACATACCAAGTGCTTAATACTTAATAAATTCTACTTATCTTTCTGTATACAAGCTGGTTTTTTCCTTCAATTTAATTATTTTCTGTATACTTCCCTATAGAATAGTTATACTATTCTATAAAACATGTTGTGGATATGAACAATGGATTTGAAGTAAGAAGATCTGGGTTGTTCCAGGTTCTACTGCTTACTACCTGTGTGATACCAGACAATTTAACTTTAGCCCTCTGGGACTCAATTTCCTTCGTCTGTAAAATGAGGAGTTTGAACATTAAGATCCTTTTGATCTCTATATTTATGTAATCTTATGATCCATAGATTTGACTGCAGAAGTTATAATCAGTTGTGAAGATTGCTTTTGACTGGATTTGTTGTGCCATTGTTCAATTGGATGTTGATGAATAAGTGGTTCAAATTAAGCACTATGAGAAGTCCATGAACAACTTCCAGGCCCTTATTATCAGCCTGGCTATCAATAATGATTCATTTATATAGTACTTTATAGTTATAAAACATATCATATCATGTCTATCATTACAGAATTAGGTTTCACATGTACTGTAGTACAAATATTATTATCCTGAGTCTACAAATATAGAAACAAGGCTCAGTGAGGCTAATGCCTTGCCCAACATTGCACAATTAATGTTGGAGCCGGAACTCAAATCCAGTTCTTATGATTACAAGTATAGTATTTTTCCCCATTAAGGAAAAGATACACACACACACACACACACACAAGTCCATATTTGAGGTTTTATGACACCCTTATGAGAAGATAGGTATTATAGGTAATATGATCTCAATCTTACAGATAGGGAAACGAAGGCTTACAGGGGTTCAGAACCTTGCTCATGCTCACATAGCTGGTAAGTGTCAGGAATGGGATTTAAACCATGGTCCTCCTGGATCCAAATTCTGCACTCTATTCTATCAATCATTCAGTCAGTCACAAGCCCTGTACAAAACACCAGAGATCTAAAGAAAAACAAAAATAGCCTCTGCCCTCAAGAAGCAAACATAATAATAGTGAAAACTACATAAAGATAACTAGCTACATACAAGATAGATTCAGGTGATGGAAGGTAATGTACAAGGGGAAGGCACTAACAACTGGGGAGTATCAGTATAGGCCACCTGCAGAAGCTGGGTCTTGAAGGAAGCTAGGGAATCTAAGAGGCAGAGGAGAAGGAAGAGGATTCCAGGGATGGGGGACAAAGGCACAGAGATGGGAGAAAATTCTCCCAAAGTAGAAAAGGACCAAGTTACAAAGAACCCCAAATATCAAGCAGGAAGTTTTTTTGTTTGTTTCATTTTGTTATGTTTTATCCTAGAAGTAATAAGGAGCCAACTGGAGTTCATTGGCAGGGGAGAAACATGCTCAGATCTATTTGAGAAAAATCACCTTGGCAGCTGAGTGGAGGATGAATTGAATGGGGAAAGACTTGAGGCAAAGAGACCAGTGGGGTTGCAGGCCTGCACCACCATGGAGGCTGCCTGAAGGGAATGTGAAGATCTCAAGGTCTTAACGATATGGCTTCCAGGATCTGACAGAATGGAAACTATAACATATTTGTAGGCAACATACACATTTTCAAAAGCTCACATTTATTGTCAGAGCAATTTTCAACTTTGCATGAAGCCACCCTTTTCTTGATAATAACAGTTCTGGTTTGTTTTTTTTTTTTTAATGATAGTGTGATTCTCAATGAACCCATTCTGTGTACTGTAATTTAGGAGATTTATGATTTTCTTCCACTAGCATGCATATTGCTATAGGGCAACACAGCTTCCTTCCTTCCTTCCTTCCTTCCTTCCTTCCTTCCTTCCTTCCTTCCTTCCTTCCTTCCTTCCTTCCTTCCTTCCTTCCTCCCTCCCTCCCCCTGTCCACATGGGGAATCATACCCTCACCTGCAGATACTCTGCCCAAAGGAATATAAATTTTGATCAATGAAACTTAGCAAGAGTTCTTGGAGTTTACAGGCTAGATTTCTTTTATGTGGATCATGCCTTAAACACAAATCACTCCAGCTCTCATTGATTGGTTAACAATAGGTGCCAGCCCAAGCCTCACCTGGTCATTGTTTGGATTCTGATGGCCAAGAGTGAGTGTAAACAGCAATTGTTTCTATTTTGGCCAGAAAACCTGATTTTCTTCCCCTCCCAGATTTATTTTATGTTTTTGACTAGGTGAAAGAGGCCATTCATTGCCTTATTTTTACCTAGACTTAATCACTGAGTGGGCATTGCCTCAGACAAACTGAGACCTGAGAAAGACCTTAGCTTAACAAGGCCATGGCCTCCTACTACATCAGGGGCCATCTCCACTTGTCCTGTTCTATATCTTGCCATTGCATCCAGATGGCTCCAGAGGAAAGAGTGAGGCTGGTGACTTTGCACAGCCCTCCCTCACTTAAATCCAATTCACTTGCAAGTCATGACATCTTCCTGATGTCATGGTCCTCTTCGAGGATGAAGCACAAACAACGACAACTACAATATTACTGTACTAGGCTACATGAACTACAAAACCTAGAGAGGTAGTCGCATCCCTTCGAAATGAGAAAATACTGCAAAATTTCACAAAGCATTTTCTATGTTTTAAAAAATTATGTTGCTTTATTTTGTTTTACATAATCACTTCTCTAAACACCTTCATGCTCCCTTCCCATGTAAAAGTTAAAATTGTCTGATAATATCATTGTGACCAACATGTAACTTTACATTCTTATAATTTACCATTTTTTAATAGAAAGGAAGAAAGTGTATTTTAGCCTCAGTTAGTTACCTGGAACCAACATTGGCCATTGAATTTGACCTAAATTCTCTCACTTTTTAATATCATCTTTCGTAATTTATTCCTCTTACACATATTGTACTTTTGGTTCTGCTTTCTTTGATCTGTGTAAATTCTTCTAAGTATCCCCAGTTAATCTTATCCTTCATATTTATTTTAACAATATTCTATTATATTCCAATACTACAATTTGCTCAGTCATTCCCCAATTTTTGTCTTTTTTCATCTTTTTGCTGCAAATGGGAAATTTCTATCACTTATTGCCTTCAGGTACAGACCCCGTAGTCAGGTGGCTTTATCAAAAGGTAAAGAAATTAAAGAAAATTCTCACACAGTTACAAATTATTCTCAATGATGCCTAGTCAAATTCACTGCTTAACTAGCAGTATTACTGGCATTCCCAACTTCCCCCACCTTTCCCAACCCTTCCATCTTTGACTTTTTTCATATTTGCAAATTTGTTAGGTGTTACCATGAGGTTAACATGAGGGACTGATTTAATTTTCATTGCCCTTAATACTTTGAATTATATTTATACCTCAAAAGCAAAAAAACAAAAACAAAAATAAAAACAAAAAACCAACTCACTTCCTGTATCAGTGGAAAGAATACTAGCTCCGGAGTCAGAGAACCCGAGTTCAAATCCAGTCTCATATTGCTTATTACCTATGTAATCCTGGATGAGGCACTTATCCTTCTATAGGCCTCAGTTTCCCCATCTATAAAATAAGGGAGCTATACTAAATGGACTCTGAAATCTCTTCTGACTCTAGATATGATTGTATGATCTCACCTGCCAGCTTTTGTTCATAGATAAGCATATTAACATTTTGAAATTGCCTCTTATAGTCTCACTACCCCACTCATTCCTCCATCCCTAGGGACCCAGCTTCCACTTCTATGCTTACATTACCAAAACTTCTTTCTCCAAAGTCACTAATGACCTAACTACCAAATTAAGAGGTTTTTATGTAATCCTCTCCTAAGCATTAAACACTTTGGACTACAACCCACCTCACTTTCCTCACCTCCATCTGTTAATCTTAGAAAACAATAGTGAAGAAGAGAGGGAGCTGATATCATTATTGGCAATGGTTTAGGAATGGGAGTGCCTGGAGGCCAAGAGGCCACTTTATAGAAAGCTGTAATGGTCCAGATGAGAAATAGTGAGGCCCTAAACTGGTCCAGAGTAGCCTAAACTCTAACTTTTCATAGTCTCGGAAGCTAGAACATGCTGTGAACCTAATAAGCAGTTAATACATATGTTTTGATGTTGATGTTGATATTCTGAGAAGAACTGGTGGGTATGGTAAGCTGAAGGTAGCCTGATCAATGAAGAGAAGTACCATTATTTGGCAAAGCTTTCAGAGCAATCAATTCATGACTCTGATGGGAGAGAAGTTCCCCGAAAGTAGTAACTGTTTCATTTTTGTCTTTTCATCCCAGTACCAAGTACTGTTCTTGGCAAATAGTAGGTACATAATAAATGTTTATTGATTGCTGCTTTGGACTAGAAAATATGAGCATCCTAAAAAAAGGCCCAAAGGGCTCATCACAAAGCATGAAAGTTGTAATAACTAACATCATCCCTTGTGACTTTAAGCTAGAAGGCTGAGTGATGGAATGAAGAGATTTCACAATAAATTTTTAAATGATGCTAAAATGGAGTTGTTAATAGCTTAGAAGGAAGAGAAATGAGATTCAAAAACCTAGACAATTTACAGCCAACCAGCAAATATTTTACACACATAGAGACTGGAGAATGAATGGGTACAGTTGATATTACTGTACTTAAGAAACTGTGATCTGGTCTCAGACACCTGACACTTACTAGCTGTGTGACCCTGGGCAAGTCACTTAACCCCAATTGCCTCACAAAGAAAGAAAGAAAGAAAGAAAGAAAGAAAGAAAGAAAGAAAGAAAGAAAGAAAGAAAGGAAGGAAGGAAGGAAGAAAGAAAGAAAGAAAGAAAGAAAGAAAGAAAGAAAGAAAGAAAGAAAGAAAGAAAGAAAGAAAGAAAGAAAGAAAGAAAGAAAGAAAGAAAGAAAGAAAGAAATTGTGGAGAAAAGTTGAGTTGCATTTTAAATATCAGCACTTTAGAAACAAAAGGAGTGGGGTGGGGTAGAGGATAACACTGGAACGAAAAAAATCGTATAAGAAGTAACATCTATACACACATATTTGTGAATATGTGTTTATGTATGTATGCCCTGAAGAGCTCAGAGAGAGAGGGAAAGGACATATGATCAAAAATATTTTTAGCAACATTTTTATTATAGTGAAGAAGTGTAAACAAAGTATGTGCCCATCAACTGAGTAAGAGCTGAATAAATTATGGTATGTGAACATAATAGAATATTAATATAAGAAATAATTAAAGGGACAGATTAATAAAAATTAGGAAGAATTCCATGAACTGCTACTGAGTGAAATAGAATTTAAAAATATGCATTGACTATAACAATGTGTGGGAATATAAGGGAAAACAAAACTTTGAAAGACTGATCAATACAATGACCAATCATTACTACAGAAGACTAATGATGAATCATGCTTTTGAACCTCTTGGCTTAAGGGTGATGGACAAGAGGCAAAGTTATTATCATTGCTACAAAGAAGAGCTTTCATTTGAGGGTAGCTAGTAGGTATTGATGGTAATTCAAAAAAAAAAGAGAAAGATATAGAAAAGATAGTAGATGAAACATTTTAAAAAATGCACAGAAGTGATCAGGAGAGACAGAAGCAAAGTAATGTCAGAACTATTGTGTTAAATTTAATATTTATGCATTTTTTTAAAAAAGCCACTAAATTTCATGATTTCATATGCTGTCTTGTTTTGTTCTTTCTATACAGAAATGCTCATGTTTGTTGATATATATTACATTAATAATAATTTCTTTTAAAAAAGTATGCAAACCTGAGATAATATTCCATTATATTTAGTTAGACTTCTCCCATCACTCTTCTCCTTTCCTCTACAGGCTTTGTGTATAACATAATTCAAATTTCAAATTATTATTTGAAAAATTGGAAGGGATTTTAAATTAGGCAAAGACAATTACAGGTTAGAAAGTATAGTTGAAGAGCAAAAGCTGGAAAGGCCAAATGATGACTTCAATAACATTATGTGAAGGAATTTTTATAAAGATGGCAACTAGTTGTCTTTTCTACTGAGGAGAAAAAACATGAAAAATAAGCAATTTACATTAGATAAGGTAATAATAGTGGTATTTCCTGGCAATAAAGATGGTTAAATATAAGGTCAGAGTTAAATTTAAGAGATGTCACTCTTCCCCATACCATTTTAAAACTGAGATCCATATGGATATAGCCATTTCTCTAAATAAATTATATGCAGGCAGTATACAAGGAAAATCTACTAATACATACTGGATTCATACATGATGCATATATAAGAACATCTGACCTTTGCCACCACTATCCCAGGAGTGGCTGCTACTGCAGAAGCTCCCTGAACCACTGTCAATTCAACCCTATGAAACTTGATCCTTTCCCTCCTTACCTGCAGTTAAGCATAATGTCCTACAACTCTACAATCATCTCTACAATCTCCCATCCTCACCAGAATTTCATCCCCAGCAATAGGGAGTTGGCGAAGAGAAAACTACCTTCCTTCAAGGCAGGACTTCTTCTGGTAGAGGTCCTGACTTAGTATTTCCACATAGACCCCAGAAATCCATTTTCCCATAAAAACAGTGTTACATAATGAGTAGTTGCTAGTTCTGTTGAGGTTTAGAGGTTATCGGGTGCTGGGACCCTAAAATCATGACACTTGGGTGCTGCCCAAATGAATTCAGTCCAAGCTTCCTTTCAGCCAAAGACAAGGCTTATTAAAGATCCACCATACTGGCCAAACTCTTAAGCTATCTAAGCATTTGTATCACTAATGCAAGCTGGCCAGATCTTAAGAATCTGAGCATTTGTGACACTCCTAAGGATGAGTGGGCATGAGAAAGTCTTGGCCCCTAATTGGATCTTATATACAGAAAGACTATGGGAGGGATCTTGGAGTGGCCATGTAGTTTGGGGTGACTGGAGGAGGGTCTGGGAGAAGGGGTGTCTTGATGGGAGTGGCCAGTAAGCTGGGGTGTCTGGAGGATCTAGTGAAGTTCAGGACAGGAGCCACTAGGAAGTTGAATGGGATCTAGATAGGATCTAGGATGGGAAGCAGCAATAGACCCTGGAGGGCTAGTCTCAATCAGGGTAACAGAGAATTGGGAGATTGGGTTTAGGTGATAAGGAAAGGCCAGTTGATAAGATTATAGCCTCAGGAGACTGCTAGACTTCCTTGAGCGGGTAAAAGAGTTCAAGGAGAGTCCAGCAGACAAAAGCAACCCAAATTCTTTTTGAGGTGAGGGACGAAGGTCTAGGCTTGGGCCTGTAGCCATTAGTACCATTAGCAACTTAGTTCCTCAAAGCTATAGACTTAAATTGATTTTTGTGAACTGACCTGGAAATGTAATTGGCCTTTATAACATTGTTTCTAAGAGGAAATGTCTTTAGAATGCAAAACCACAAATCTACAAACAAACCTCAGAAGTTATCCCTTTTTTAAAGTTTGTGTTAATCAATTACACATCAGGAAACAAGGCCAAGGAATTAAGTGATATTCCCTAGGCTACACAATTGGCAAGGGTTTGCAACCAGGCCATCTAGTGGCACTGCTCAAATTACCCACAATCTACCATGGATATGGCTGAAATGTTTACATTTAATGTGCCAGCAACTGATCAATATATTTTACTCAACACCAAATATGTGCAAAACCCCGTGATAGGTGTTATTCTGTTCATAGATATTTTTGAGCACAAGCTGCTTGTTAACATAGGGAATGCAAAGATAAAGACCTGGTTCCTTGCACCTTAGTTGGGGAAAACATCATATTCCATACATAAAATGATCAAAAAATACTTTTAAAAGACAAAGTAGAGAGACATTGTGGCATAATGGTAAAAACCTAGACCTAAGAATAATTGCCTTCCTGCTAAATTGCTGTTTGACCTTGGAGCAAGGCACTTAACCTTTCTCAGCCTCAATTTTCTCTAAGTAAAATAGTAATTACACATAAGTGTGTTATCATTATTATCATTATCAACTCATTTATATAGTGCTTTAAGGTTTAGAGAGATTTCCTCACAATCACCTGGTGAGGTAGGTAGTCCAATCATCATTACCCTCATTTTAAAGATAGGAAACTGAGGCTCAGAGAGGCTTGTGATTTGCCCATGGTGATTGTCGAATGTGATCATAATAATGGCTGACACTAAGAGCACTTTAAGATTTGCAAAGCACTAGCTTGTCTCATTTGACCCTCAAACAACAACCTTGTAAGGTAGATACTACTGGCACTGTTTCTCCTCATTGCAGATGAGCTAACTGCCATTCGTTTGCCAGCATACCTAGAAGACATTGTGGGTTTGGTTCCAGACCACCTTAATAAAACCAGTTACAGTGAATTTTTTGGTTTCTAATGCATATAAAAGTTATGTTTACATTATACTATAGTCAATTAAGTATGCAATAGTATTACATCTAAAAAAATGTACATGCCTTAATTAAAAAAAACTTTATTGCTGAAAAATGCTAACCATCCTCCAAGCCTTTAGTGAGTATTAATATTTATGCTGGGGGAGGACCTTGCCTCAGTATTGACAGCTGATGACTGATCAGGGTGGTAGCGGTTGCTGAAGGTTGGGGTGGCTGTGACAATTTCTTAAAATAATGGCTTAACTCTTCTAGGTAAGAGGTGAAGTTTGCTGCATTGATTAACTCTTCCTTTCACTTGAACACTTAGAGGCCATTGTAGGGTTAATTTCAATATTATTGTATCTCAAGAAAGAGGGAGGCCTATAGAAAGGGAGGTAGACAGGGAATGGAAGGTCAGTGGAGGAGACACAACATTTATTGATTAAGTTCATTGTCTTATATGAGCGCAATTTATGGTGCCCCCAAACAATTACAATAATAACGTCAAAGAGCACTGATCACAGACCACCATAACAAATATTATAATAATGAAAAAAGTTTGAAATATTGTAAATTACCAAAATGTGGCACAGAGACATGATGTGAGCATGTGCGGTTGGAAAAATTACGTGGATAGATTTGCTCAAAGAAGGGATGCCACAAACCTTCAATTTGTTAAAAAAAATTGTAATATCTGTGAAGCACAATAAAGCAAAGTGTAATAAAATGAGGTATGTCTGTACTTGCCTAGGTCATAATAGTAAGTGTCAGGGACAGTATTCCAAACCAGTTTTCACCTGAATCAGTGTCCAGTTTTTTCTAGCATTAAAACTATAATATTCTTATGGGCCAATTAAAGCTATTCTGTTCTATTGCCACCAAGTCTACCTTCACCTCAGTCAGCCATCTCACAAATGCATACCATGGTCACTATAAAGAAGAATCCAACAAGAAAGTATGGATAACTCAGAGCAAACAAACTCAAGCATATTGGTGACTAGCTTATAATGCATGTCATTATGTATATCAAGGACAAAACAAATTAGAGGAGTGCTAAGGACAAAAGTCAGGGTCAGGTGAAGTCAACCATACAAGACTTCTAGGAAGAAACCTGAATTTCTAACAAATTTTCCAAAAATCCAAATGGCAACTAACAGAATGGAGCTGCTAAGAAATGGTATCAATAAATCCTTAGCCTACTTATTAAATAGTCTGTTGTTTTAAAGTTGCCTGGGTACTACACATAGTTTAATCTACTTCTGTAGAATTACTGCAGAAAACCACTTCTTCGGATCAAAATGTGATTAGTTGAAAATGAAATTCAATCATGCAGTACACGGCTTTAATCTGTTAAACTTCCATTTCACTAATATGTTCACAATAATTATTTTTCTGAAATACGTTGTGAGGTGCTGGGATCCCTCACTTAAAAGAATAAAAAAGGGGGGGGGAGCTTCAAGAAATGGATTTCTTTTAAGAATTTCTGTGATGAAAAGTGTCTTGACAAAAAAGTTACTAACTTTATACAATGTAAAAGATTATGAGTACTGGAAACAATTGAGATTTAGTTTTAAAATGCATTCAATTGGGTTTACATGCATAGGAAATTTGTTTTTAGTGAAAGTGAAAAAGCCACATTTATCCACATGCATAGAGAGGAATAAGAGTAAAGGAAACAATGTAAAGTATAAGGTAGATCCATAGTCTCTGAATTTGATGGGGGGGGGGGAAGAAATAGCAACTTCTTTTGTACTAATAATTCAAGGAAGAAAAAGGTTTTGACTACCCTGGCAGAAGAGAAAAGGAGGGAAGCTTCTTGCATCTTAACAATAAATAAATGTTAGTTTAATCCTCCAGTTGTTGGGGAAATAGAATGTGAACTTGTGGAAGAAAAACCATTGCATTATGTCCCTGACAACAAAACTATTTATAGAACTAATCAATCCACTTACTCAGGGAAGTGTTAAGGCTTCATTCACCCTAGAAGAGGTAAGTGTTCTCTCTCCAGGCTTCTTTAGGATGAATGGGAAGGCTTTTCTGCTCCATATCTACACCTCCCTCCACAAGAATGCATGCTATCTCCAAGGCTGTTTTGTAACCCACAGCAGTTAAAAGGAGCTGTATCAACAGGTTTTTCCTCCTTCCTAACACAGAACTCCTTGTAAATGCAGACCAGGAACACTGATCAAGTTAAACAGTTATCTCAGAAATTCAAAACCAGTTTTGTCTATAGTTTTTTTTTCTTCATAAGAAATCACAATTTAAATTTTTTTTTATCAGTTTGGTCTTTTTGAGCCCAGAACTGGAAGTGGAGCAAAGGTTTATTTTCTTGATGGCATATATATGTAATACATTTTTCAAAAGCGTGAACATTAACTTTAGAATGCTAATTAGGACAGAGAACTGATCCTTTTCTAGATGTAACTGCTAATGTTTTTGAAAAGCTAAAAATTTAGATAGCTGAAAAACCTCCCTTTTCAAAACAAGGAAAAATAATAATACTGCAAGGGCAGTGATATATAACACTCTCACCAAGCTTCACTTTTTTAACCTGTAGAAGGCAAAAACCAAAAAGCCATTGTAATAGAAAAACAGTGTACTACCCATCAGATTTATAAAATAAAACACAATGATTTGGGATGATAATTTTACTTTAAACGTTCTCCTTTATTTTTATACCATTTTCAATTTGTCAAACTGCAGTGCTCAGTGGCTCAGTTTTAGAGTCTAAGGCATTTTGTCCCCTGTGCCAAGAATGTCTTCCCCCCCCCTCTCCGGCCCCCCTTTTCTGGCTTCCTTTAATACTTAACTCACATCCCACTTTCTGCAAGAATCCTTCTTAGGTAGCCAACATCTAGCCCCTTGACCCTTCAGTTTCCCAGTTTTGTCTCCCATATCTTGAATGTACTTAGCTGTTCTTGTTGTCCCCCTCCTGCCTCCTCTTTTTAGAATGTGAGCTCCTTTAGATCAGGTATTGTGTTTTCTACAGTCTTTGCATCACCAGCACTTAGCTCAGGGCTTGATACATAGTAAGTGCTTAATAAATGCTTTTATGTATATCTATATCTGTATCTATATATACATATATTCCGTGAAACTTCAGGGCTTGGACTGAAAGAAGATTCCCCAAATTAACAACAGCATAATGGCTCATTGCATACAGCACAGTGCCCAGAGTCAGAAAGACCAGAATTCCAATCCAGCCTCCAACACTGACTAGCTGTGTGTGACCCTAAGACACTTAACCCTGTTTGCCCCAGTTTCCTCATCTGTAAAATGGGCTGGAGAAGGAAATGACAAGCCACTCCAGTATTTTTGCCAAGAAAACTCCAAAATGGTGTCACAAAGAGTAGGACATGACTGAAAAATGAATAAACAGCAACTATCCTACTAAAGATACTAAATCTTTCCTCTAAGGACCAAAAAGCCTATCACATATTTTATTCTCAAAAATCCCAAGATAAGGCTGGTGGGAGAGATCAGCAAAAAAGTAGCATTTTCTGATCGCTATCAATCCAAATCAACAACCAATTATTAGTCTCTTACAAAGTGCCAGACACCCTCAAGGAGTTTATATTCTAATGAGGGAAGACAAAACCAGAGGAAAAAGAAAGGGAGAGGGGGAGAGGAAGAAAAGATATTCATCGTGGGTTCATAATAGAGAAAGAAGGTCAGTCAGGAGTTCCACCTGGAGAGAAATGAATATACTTGGCTTGGGCATCTTTCTTAAAATGGAGATTCTAGAAGTATCCAGGTAATCAGAGGGAGAAGCCATAGGGTACTTCTAGTGTGTGAAGTGTAGGGGTAAGTGAGCTTCTGGACTTTTGTCCAGTATTTTAACCAGAGTCATGCTTTTGTTCATGTAGGCAGTGTAGTTTATTAGGAAAAACACTGAATATTGAGCTAGAGGACCTAGGTTCAAATTTGGACTCAGGTACATAATATCTGTATGACCTTAGGGCAAGTCCTTTGATTTCTTAGGGAGCCTGAATTTCCTCATCTGTAAAATGAGGAGTTTGGAGCCTCTTGCTTAGATGGATGTAGAAAGGTCTATTTTGAATTTCGGTCTTTAGAAAGGAAAGTTACTTTCTTATTTAGTATCCTTATCTAGGATAGGATTTAGAGGTCAAAGGGAACTTAATCCAATACCCCCAGTTTGCATAAGAAGAAACTGAGTCCAGTGAAGTTAAATTACCTACTCAAAATGTTAAATATCTAAGCCAGGATTCAGAACCAAGTCTGGACTCCAAATGAACTCCTTCTAGGACATTCTAAGACTCCCACTGGCCCAGCCTTCAAGAACCTACAGGTATCTTCACAATAAAATGAAGGATTAGAATCAAGTGCCAGGGAGGAAGGTTGCAAATTATTATGTTTTGGTGGCACAATGGATAAAGTAATAGACAGGAGTCAGGAAAATCTGAGTTCAGATCATACCTCGCACACATTTATTACCTGTTTGATCAAGTCATCTGTCTACCTTATTTTACTGGTCTGTAAAATGGGCATCAAAATGCCACCTACCATTGTCATTGTGAGGGGGAAAAAAGAGATATTTATCTTAGACTGTGGTCTAGATTTCAAAAATTGAAGAGATAATTTGGGAATTAGCCAATAATTTGATTAATATAAATGAATGAGATCATGCCATGGGGACAATTGGTTGAAGGAATTGTAAAGGTTTAGGTTTAGGTGGGGGAAGGGAGGGATGTTTCAATAATCCAATGTATGAAGTTCTACAATATGCAAGACCACTTGTGAGGTGTTGGAGAGACAAAATAAAATTAAAAGCCAATCCCTGTCAGCAAGGAATTTACATTGGAGTGGGTAAAATAGTGATATCTCCAAGGAGAGTAGTTCTTCTTTGCCCCAGAAGAAGGAAGTAAGTAGAAGTTGCAGAGAGGCAGATTTAGGCTTGTTATAAAGAGAAGAAGAAATAAACTTCCTAAGATTTCAAAATAACTAGTTGTGATCAAATGGGCAATGGGTTGATTGCAGAGGTAGTAGGTGCCTTCTTCATTGAAGATTTTCAAGCCAAGGCTGGATGACAGCTTGTCAGTTATATTGCAGGTTAAGGAGTCAGCAGGATTTTTTTTTCAGATAGGGTTTGATCCAGATGACCCCTGAGGTCCCTTCTAACTGACATTCAAAGACACTGAGGCCAATCAGTCAGTGAATCAGTCAAAATACATTTATAATCACCTACCAATTGCCAGGCACAGTGTTAGGCACTAAGGATAGAAAGAATGGCAAGGCGGATCAGGAAAGGCTTCTTGTAGGTGAGATATTAGGGAGGGCTTAAAGGAAGTCAGGGAAGTCAGGAGGCAGTGATGAGAATTCCAGGCTGGGGATAGCCAATGAAAATTCTCAGAGTCCAGGGATAGAGTGTCATGTGCTCATGTTCAAGGAACATTAAGGTGTCCAGGGTCACTGGAATCACAGAATACACAGGGTGAATAAGGTATAAGAAGGCTGGAAAGATTGAGAGGGGGATAGGTTATGAAGGGCTTTGAATGAAAGAGGGTTTTATATTTGATCCTGGAAATGATAAAAAGTCAGTGGAATTTATTGAATGGTTGGGGGTAGGGTGAGATTTTGACAAGGTAAGATTTTAGGAAGATCACATGGACAGTTGAATAGAGGATGGACAAGAATGGAAGAGACTTGCAGCAAGGAGTCAACAGGCAGACTATTGCAATAGTTCAGGGGCAGAACAAGGGTCTGTGCCAGGCTAATGTCAGTGTCAGAGGACAGAAGGGGGTGTACAAGAGAAATGTTATGAAGGAAGAATGGACAAAATTTGATAATAGAGTGATGAGTTGAAACTAACACCTGGTTTTGAGGCTGGGTGACCTGGAACATGGTGGTAGCCTCAACAGTAGTAGGGAAATTTGAAGGGAGGGTTTTGCAGGGGCAGGGGTGGGGGGTGGGGGGAGGGAGAAATGATGAATTCCATTTTGGACATGTTGAATTTAAGATGTCTCAGGATCAAAAAATCCACTTTGGGACCTGAGTTATTACTGCATTAAAGAAAGGCAAATCATGATTATAAGTTGGTTTGAAAATATGAGAATTATTCTGCATTTGAGGTTCTGAAATATTCTTACTCATTTTCCCAATCTTAAATTGGAGGACAAATAGATGAAGCACTGGGACTCTCTAGTCTACTGAATTCTGTTTGTCAAGTGACTAAGGGGGATCAATGTAAAAGACAAACTATTATGTTTCTGGCCTCCATTCCTAAGACAAAAATATAGTGTTTCAGTATTGGACATGGCCCCACAGCCAGTCCAACAGAATAATGGGAAGTTGTTGGAGGGGGGGGGTGGAGATGAGGTTCTGTAGTGGGGGGTTGCAAAATGGGAATGATAATAGTGTCTACCTCACAGGGTTATTATGAAATTTCAATTGAGATACTATACATGAAGACATTTAAAATAATATTAATCAGCATCTAAATTGTGTTAGGTCTATTATTTTATGTCCCTCATGAGTTAAAACTTTTTTTGTGTATTAAATTATATCAATAATGAGTTGGTTAGAGCCTACATCTTTTCGCTTAGTCCTCTACACAGATGGAAAAAACTAACCTACATTCTTTTTCAAAATTGCTTTTTATGTACTTGAAAATAGTTGAGTCTTCTCTCCAAGCTTTATACTGATGAAATTTAACTTTTATCATAGGTTATTCCTCGGAAAATTTTTCAATTCTCCCACATCATTTTCAGAATGTGGAGACAGTAACTAGTCAGACTCATTTAATAAAGGTCTGACCAATATTCTGACAGGCTTCTTGGCACTTCCTTATCATAGTCATATTCTCTTTAATGCAGCCAGGCATCAGGTTTGTGTTTTAAATAACTGGAACTACATTAGTGACTCACAGTCACCTCCTGTCACCCAAACCATGCCAGTTTTCATGACCTGAGTTAATTGTACAAGAAAACAAGTTAAGACTGTAATACTGAACTGAACAAGCAAAACCAAACCTTAGAACTTGTGGGTTTAAAAAAAAACCCCAACAACCCAACAATACCTCATAGTTGCTAAACTCACTTTTCAAGAATGACTAGAGATTTTTCTTGTGCTTTTATTTTTACTTTAAGCTTTCAATCAGATTTAAATTCTTCTAAAATCTTACTCTTTAGAAATGTTTAGACAATGACTGGCATTGAGTGAACTAATAGTCTATTTACTTTCAACTGAAGTCAAAATCTGTTACTCAAAGAACTGGGACCTAGGCCATTTGTTGCTATTGTTGATGATAATTAAAATTCAATTCCAGAATTCTGAGAAGGTATGCTTTGTTATTCAATTTCTAATGATAAAAAGAGGAGATGAAGTGGATAGAGCACTGGGCCTGGAGTCAGGAAGACCAGTGTTCAAATTTGACTTTAAATGCTTACTAGCTTTGTGACCCTGGACAAGTCACTTAACCGTATTTGCCTCAGTTTCCTCATCAGTAAAATGAGCTGGAGAAGGAAATGGCAAACCACTCTAGTATCTTTGCCAAGGAAAACTCCAAATGGGCTATGACTGAAGAACAACAACTATTTTATCAGTTACAGGATCATTTTTTTGTTGAACCAAAAAACCCAACTCAAGATAGCCTATGATGAAGGTTAAATTGTTTCAAATATAACTTGTATGTCGAAAGAGAATTCTTTCATCTGATAGATAGGATGTTATAGCTTTTAACTATCTCCAGTTTACAAGTTTTGTAGTTACTGGGTCAAGGAAAATATAACTTCTACTTTACAGCTATCAAGGAATGGCTTTCTTGGGATAATAAACCCATTCTTTAGTAATCACCTAAGGCCAGAATATAAAGATTTGACCTGATTATATCTGGGTTGGGTTCCTTATTGAACTTATGAGAAATTCTGCCTTACCAATCAATTATCTTGTTCTCCAGTTGGATGAATGCAAGATATTGTCAGCCATGTTTTGTTCATTTTCAGTGATTAAAACTTAATTTCTTTTTCAGGCATCTAAAAAGCCATTTCTAGAAACCAGCCTTTTTCCTCTTGACACTTAAAAGACTTGTGAAGATTTACAACCATGCCTTCTCCAACCCCAAACTACATTTTTTGTTTTGTAGTTTTTCACAACATTTACAGCATTTAAAAACATTAACCCCTTCCCTTTGAAAGGAAATTGTTCATTTTTTGCTTTATTACTTTATGAGAACTTTGTCCAGTACATCCTGGTGCTTTCAATCTCAGAAGGTGAAGAGGAAAATGAGGCACCAGAGCTGGGATGTAGTACTTTGTTTGATTCCTCTGTAAATGTTCATTACTCTTCTTATCTGTGTAAATTGGTTGTACAGAAAACTCTAGAAGAGGGGCAAGGTCTTATCTTATTTCATTTCTTAATTCATAACACAGGGCTAAGAACAGGGTAGGCACTAATGTATGTTGAATGACCTTGAGCAAGTCCCCTGAAATTCCCTTCAGCTCATTTTCCTCATCTGCTTAGCATTTACCTTTGTATCTTCAGTATCTAGAAGAGCAGTTGACCCAAAGAAGGTTCTTGTTAATGCTTCTTAGCTGATGGATTAGTAAAAGGAGCAGGTTGGACTTGGATGGCACCTGAGGTTGTGTCCAGCTCTAGCTCTGTGATCTGGTGCTTTAAAAAAAAATCAAAATTCCCTTAATTCTACCTATTTAGACTAGTTACCTCTCCGCGCTGCTCAGGATCTTGGACCAGTGTATTCATATTTATAATTCTGTATCTTTTGGGGAGTTATTGTTCACACCATTCACAACCCCCATATTTTTACCTTGTTTCTCTGTGTTTCCAACCCAGTAGAACACAGCTATAAAATTCTCCTTCTTCCTAGTATGTTTTCTTTTTTTCATAGCCTTTTTTCTTTTATTTCTCCTTCTTATGTTCCAAATGTTTTAACAGAAAGATGGTGCCGTCAATCAACTATTTATTTAGCGTCCAGTGGATGACTCACTGAAGTCATACTAATTGGAGTTAACTCCCACACCCCATCCCCACCCTCCCTGTTATTTTAACTCAGCAGAAAAGCAAACTTTTGCTGCTATTTAACCAACTCTTTTAGATTCACTAAGTACGTCATAAGGAATCAATAAATAAAAAGGAACTTACCTTTATTAGAAAAGTTGATAACCTAGATCGATTGTGTCTTCTTTCACCCCATCCAATACAATCTAACCAGCAAGTAGCATTTACAGAGAGCATACAGAACACTGGTACCCTGCTAGGGGCCATGGGATATACAAAGGAAGGGTAAGGAAATGTCCCTCCCTCTACATTTACATTCATTTAGTTTGGCTCTACAATTACAATCAGCTGGCACTTTATAACTCCCAATACCCAACACAGGATTTATGCTGGTTTCCAAGAAGGGTCTCCACAACTCCCTGTATTGTCTTGTCTGATCCAGACTGAAGTATCCCCCTTTTACTGAAGTTCAGGACCTAATGTAAGAAGTATTTTTTTCCCTTGGGGTACTTCCCTTCCCCTGTGGGGTACTCCCATTCCCCTGTGGGGGTTGCTTTGTAACTGTTCACTTCTGTTTTAGTATATTCTGATTTAATTTTGCAAGTGCCAAAAAGTTGATCAACTGAAAATAGTAAATACTCCTCTAAAAATAGTAAAATAAAAATAACATTATTGATATGTAGCATTTATATAATGTTAAAGTTTACAACTGGAAATACTTCCAATAATTTCCTAGCATTTGCAAAGCTATTTTAAGTAATGCTTGAATTTTTATACATGCACCCAAAGTTTAGCATAGGTGTCATTTTATTTAGTAAGTCAATTTTAAAATATAGCAAGCCTTATTCTAGTGGATCTTTTAGAACACTATGCCTACGCCAAAATTGGAGATACTCCAAGCATACTCCAGCTCCCTTTCTGTGCCCCTCTACGTCCCCCCCCCAACAGGGTTGAAATTGCACTCCTTTCATGTGACCTCTTTCAAATCTCAGAAGGTCCTTTTCAAAACCTGATGGCTAAGATTATGGTCTTTTCCCCAAGGAATAGTAGTTTGTGTGTAGGTTTTCTACCTGATGGGCAAGAGGCCAAACAGTCCATTTTATGTTAGAAGAGCAAGAAAGCCTAGCTTAGAGGTGTCATTTTAGAAAATTTTGTTTCTCATTTTTTCCTTGCTCCCAATCCACATTCTCTAACCCCCACCCTCCTTCCTTTTTTAGCTATCTGAACTAGAAGCAACTATTGCTTGGAAAACCTTCTGGACCAGAACATATTTACCTAGCTTCATTCAGAAGACTTTCTAACTGGGTCTCTAGACCCTTTCCTGCTTGTTCTGCAAGTGTCTGCCTCCTTCCCTCCTGTGTGAAATAGATTCTGTGATTAAGTTAGGGCTTCCCAATCTCTGGACACCAGCCTTAAATTTTGGGAGCCAAGGAAATTTTTCTGCTTTCAACAGAGAGGGGGAAAAAAAGCAAAACATTCGTAAAGAAAGGAAGGGTGGGAAAGGTAGTACAGAGGCATATTTCAGAAGAGGGGCTAAGCACATCTAGCCAGGGTATTTCATGGAACAGGAAAAAAACTCTTCTGCACTTGACCTGAACTGACCCTTCTCTTTTTCTCCCTTCCCTTAGTAGTACCTAATGGCTAAGGAGCTTAGCCTGAAGCAGCAAAGGGATGACCCTGGGAGGCCTACCTGCCCTCAGTGATTTCTACCTTCCAAGTCTTCATCAAGTTTCAGCAATACTGAAACTTGCAAGAGTAGGAACAACAAAATGCACATCTGCTCTAGAGGTGAGAGTAATCCAGAGCACCACGATGAAATTGCTATAGAATGTGTCTAGCCCTGAATTAAATAAATTTTACCTGTGGCCAGTGAATTAAAAACTCAGTAATTTCATTTCAGATCAGGTTGATTTCTAATTTATTCTGTGATTATTTGGCCTAAATGACTCTTAGAAATGTCATTGACTTTTAGAGCTGGAAGAGTTCATTTAATCTAACTCTTCCCTACCCTCATTTTACAGATGAGGAAACTAAACATTTATTAAGCACCTAATATGTGCCAAGAACTGCACTAAGTGCCAGGGATACAAAAAGAGTCAAAAGACAATCTCTACCCTCAAAGAGCTCATAATCTAAGGGGAGAGGCCTGGGGCGGAGAGATGAAAAGCAAACCGGTATGTACAATCAAGGTATACATAAGATGAATGGGAAATAAATAAGAGACGGAAGGCACTAGAATTATAGGAATTTGGGAAGATTTCCTGTAGAAGATAGGAGTTTAGTTTTGGACTTAAAAGAAACCAGGGAAGCTGGGAGGGGGAGATGAGGAGGAAGAACATTCCAGTCATGGGGGACAGCTAGTGAAAAAGCCCATAGTGGAGAGATAGAGTGTCCTGTTCATGGAACAACAAGGAGGCCAGTGTCACTAAATAGGAAGGGGCCAGGTTCTGAAGGGCTTTAAACAACAAACAGATGAATTTTTATTTGCTCCTGAAGTCGATTGGGAGCTAGTGGAATTTATTGAACAGAGGTGACAAGGTTGGACCTGTGCTTTAGGAAAATCACTTTGGCAGCTGAATGGAGGTTGGATTGAAGTGAGGAGAGAGTTGGGGCCGGCAGCTGTTACAATAGTCCAGGTGTGAGGTGATGAGGATCTGTACTACAGTGGTGGTAATGTCAGAGGAGAGAAGGAGCTATATTCAAGAGATAGGTACAGGTAAAATAGACAAGCCTTGGCAACAGATTGGATATGGGGGGTGAGAGATAATGAGAAGTCAAGAATGACATCTTGGTCTTGAGCCCAAGAGACTAGAAGGATGGTAGAGTATTTAGGGAGAAAGATAATGAGCTTGATGTTGGACATGTTGAATTTAAGATCTCTATTGCACATCCAGTTTGAGAAATCTGAAATGTGGTAGAACATGTGAGCTTGGAGATCAGTAGAGAAATTAGGGCAGGATAAGGAGATTTGAGAATCATCAGCATAGAAACAGTAATTAAACCCATGGAAGCTGATGAGATTACCAAGTGAAAATAGACTAAGCTATGCTTTAAAATTTCCTACTTTACAAGCAATGTCGTTTTTAGCTATGTTGTCTTTACTCAATAAATATAACTACAAAAGTATTTTCCTTTATTATGGCTTTATTGGATTAAAATATAACTTATCAAGTGTATTTTATATGAAATTGGTGAACTTTGGTTTATGATACTGCCAGATGCGGTTTAACTGTCCAGATGTCAACTAGTTTGTCTAAAAATCTTCAATTTGCAACCAGATCTGTCATATCCACCCAGAAATTTTCTGTGTAGAGGAGTAGGAAGGTAAGTTGAGAAATCCCTCACAGTGGCTCAGTGGATAGAGCATTGGGCCTAGAGTCAGGAAGACCTGAGTTCAAATCTTGCCTCAGACACTTACTAGCTGTGTGACTCTGGGAAAGTCACTTACCCTCTGTTTGCCTTAATACACTGGAGAAGGAAATGGACAAACTGCTCCAGCATATTTGCCAAGAAAAACTCATGGATAGTATGGCCCACAGGGTCACACAAAGGATTGGACATGATTGAACAACTGTTAAATCATCCTTCCTTCCCTAAAAAAAAGTCTATATTGAGGTCAACATTTGTGTATGAAGAGTGAAAATAAGGAAGGAAAAAAAACACCATTGGCCCAAATATTCTTATCTTTTAAATTGTGCCTGAATAATTTCAATACAATTTGATTTTGAGTGCTAAGATTTTCTCAGATAATTCTTTAGTGCTTACTTGTATAAGAATCTATAGAAATTTATGTGCTTTTAAGGAGGTATCTGGCTTATGTAAATGTATCTTTGAGCATATTTTAAAAAATAAACTTCAAAGCAACTTTCATTATTAATACTTCACCTCTTAGTAGTGTGGACTCTACTGTATATCTAAGGTCTGATGCCTTTTTCTTTTGAGTAAATCTTCATAATTCCCAGTACTATGAAGAAATGGAATCATCTGGATATTTCACCTAGATGATACTACAAATAAGGCATCTTCAAACAGTCATGTAATTAGTCAATTTTGTCCTAATTTCTCCACCTATAAGTTAAGAAAGGGTAAGATAGATAGCTGGTCCTATCTCCACCAGTGGAGGGAGTGGGGAGAAAAAAAAATACCCTATTGATAATGGATCTATCGTATATATGAAAGGAAGCATATGGTTATTATTTTCTAAAGTAGAGATTGTTAAAAATCTGACTATCTCTTGAGGTTTCTATGAAGACCAGCTATTAGCTCCTTTTTGAGTTCACAGCTCTAGAGAGATATGCAATTAATGATTTAATATTGAAATCTCCCATTCGTGTTCACAATTTTTACAAAAGATAAAAAAGTTTCAATCTTTTTTTAGAAAAAGGCTATGAATTCCTTTAGCAGGGGGAATAAGTTATCTCTCATCTTTATATCTCTCTCCAAGGGAGTCTAGTCTTAGAAGTGCTTTACACTCAGTAAGTTGTTTAAAAAATCAATGACTAAAATTTAGTCAGGTTGGCAAACTATGGCCCATGGGCCAGATTCACTGCCTGTTTCTGAATGGTCCCTCAAGTGCAGAATGGGTTTTATATTCTAAAATATAATAAAGCTTTATTTTAAAATGTAAAAACATTTTTACATAGTTTGCCAGTCCCTGGACTAAATAGTTAAAAGTCAGTCCTAGAGCATTTATATGCTATATGAACATGTATGTGCTATTGTCCCCAGTTTGCAAATGGCCTAGGGTACATGAGAATGTAAATACTTTTTGAAATTTTTTTGAAAATTGGGAGGGTAAAGGAAGCAAAAGGTTCTGATAATAGTTTGAAATAAGTGGTTTTTGCTGCCTATTTTTTCACCAAGCCTTTCTCAAACTATTTGGGCACAGGCCCAGTACATGAACACAGTTCCAAAACCTGAAGGCAATGAATGTTGTCATTTTCAGGAGCCATTAAAACAGAAAAGGAGTAAAAAGAAAACAAAACAACAATCCCACACACACAGCCCTCCATGAACACTCCAGTTAAATCCTAAAGTGGAAAAAATACCTCCCCAATTTTCAAGACTGAGCCATGCTTCATTGCTGAGCTATGCAACATGATCTCAGTGTCTATCCCTGAAACTAAGAAACAGCTTGCACCTGGTACAGAGATGTGGTCATCATGCAGTAGATAGTTCTGGCAATCAACAGAACAGGATCCTTAAATTCAAGAAACAAGATAAGGCAATAAAGGCAGAGAACTGGAAACTACCCATTCTGACTCAAAGGCCAAATTTGCAGTGGGGGTAAAATATCCAGTAGCTAAACCTATTTGGGAATATTCAGAATGTCATTCTCTTAAATTGGTTCTTTGATCAGCTCTTGCACTGGTTAATTAAATAGCTATTACAAGGAAGGAAAGAAACAGACATTTATAAGTGTCCACTATTTACCATGCACTGTGCTAAGCACTTATTAGTAACTTAATCCTCACCACAACTCTGCGAGGTAGGTGCTATTATCATCCCCATTTTGCATGTGAGGAAACCGAGGCAGACAGAGGTTAAATGACTTGCCTACAGTCACACAGACAGAAGAGGCCACATTTGAACTTATATCTTCCTGACTCTAGGCCCAGTATTCTATCCACCCTGCCACCCAGCTTCCTCCAGGTATTATTAGAACGCACTCGCTATATTAAGTATTCACATGTTCTCATACCTAGTTACACTGAAATAATGTTAATTTACATAATTCCATGAATACTGGGAAAGCCCAGAATAACATGAATGTTCAGACAGATCCATGTGCCATGGCAGAAAGAGCTTTGGTTTGGAGAGTCCATAGGCCTGGGTTTGAATCCTCTCTCTATCACTTAATGCCTGCAGATGTCATTACTCCTTGGTTTCCTCATTTGTAAAATCTGAAGGTTGGCCTAGAGTAGCTCTAAGGTCCCTTCTGGGTCTAAGTTCTGTGATGTTATGTAGATTCATAAAATAGGGTTGGACCAGGGGACTGACAACTCTTATATTTTATTAGCAATTAGAAACAAGTGAGTTTAGAAAGAACAGAGAATTAGCTAAATAGCAAGAACAATTAACTAATTTAAATTTAAATTAATTTAAAATTTAATTTAAAAGGAATAGCAAGTTGTACATAACAGATTCACAGTTTCATGCGCAATCATCTTTTTTATTATACTATGTAATGGAAATACTTGTTTTATTCCATAGATTAAAAATAAAATAAATTTTAAAAAAGAACAATGAATTAAAATAGGAAGTTATCAGATGTTTCTTCTTCCCACTTTGATTCACTTTCCTCCCCCCACAGTAGGCTTCTTAGTAGTAATCTTGTGATGTACCTAGGTTTCCTTCTCTCTTAATGTGTCCTCAATTGTCTTCCCACCAAGGATCTTTATGTCCTAAGATATCTTTCCTTTCCCTTGAGGGACATTTTACACTAGAAATATTTTATAGTGTTTGCATTTCTAGTTACAGAAGTTATCCCTTTGTCTTGTGAGAGCTAGGATGAACAATTCATGTAGCCACAGCAACCTTCTTTTATTTTGGACTCGATATATCTCACCATTGCAACTGACCATTCTAGTTGTAAACACAGATTGGTGCTACTATCTTTTAGCCTTAGCTAGCAGCTGAAGTGAGGGGCAGTCTTTGACATTCTTATTCCTCTTAAACAATGCTATTATAGTCACATACCACATGCTCCAGTCATGGTGTCAGGCAACATCAATAATAATAATGATGATGATAATAAACTACTAAATTTTATATAGTGCTTACTATGTGCCAGATACTGTGCAAAGCGCTTTACAAGGATCATCTCATTTCATCCTTGAAACAACCCTGGGAGGTAGGTGTTTCTATTGTCCCTATTTTATAGATGAAGAAATTTAGGCAAATAAGGTCACACAGCTAGTAAGTATCTGAGGCCAGATTTGAACTCTAGTTTTCCTCACTCCAGGCCCAGCACTCTATCTACTTCGTTAAAGAAAAGAAAACCTGTATTTTCTCTAGAAGAGAGCTTAGAGGTATTGATGAAGATAGCACACTAAAAGACTTTTCTAAAGGCCTACTCCAGTGCCTCATACTAGTTTGCAGGTGCCATTTGGGTTTCAAAGTAGAGGACAAAACTCTGGCAGGTCCTAGTAATGTGGAAAAGCTTTGGTCATTGACTCTTTGATGGAATTTGTGTTGTCCAAGGACCAGACAAGCTAAATTTGGAGAGGTGCACTGCCTGGTTGGCCCCTGGATAATGGAATTTTTTTTTTAAGCAGCATTAACTCTTGAAGACTTTCCACTAATTTGTTGAATGGTCTAAATATAGTCTGCCATCCTACTAGATAAAGAAGTTTATCCTCTAAGTCTTGACTACAGGAATTGCTGAAAGCCACCCCCCCCTTTTTGTTTTCCCACCAACAGGTAACTTGAATATCAATTACTACCAATTCCCCAGGAGTCTCTTCCCCCTTCATCACCAATCCCCTCCACCCTTTCTCCTAACCCAGGCACGAATCAGCACCAGTCCTCAAGCCATGATCTACCCACTAGGTCCAGGCTTCCCACTTCCCCGCCCCCTTCCCAACCCTCCCTGCCAAATGCCTGCTCTTGTTTGACCCAGATAAGGACCCTATAAAAATTCAGCAGGCTTTACTGGTTTGGGCGCTTCTACCTGCATCTCCAGAGGATCTGACCTATGTTTGTCTTCCCCGACCACACATTGTGTTTCCCCTCAATAAAACTGACTTGCTCTACCTTTTCTCTGCTGATTCTGTCCTGTGCTCCAGACTTCTTCATATTGCATTTTGGAATTCTGAACCTCATGTCAAATTACATCGACAGATGGTGGCCATTTGCACTGGTGGAGGGAGTATTTACATAATCAAGCATTTTCCCATAGAAACTGTGTTATAAAGGGGCATTAGGTATTGAGGCATTTTAACTCAGAACCTAACTGAATTAGGGAACCTGGGACAAATAGCACTATAGACCCCAACAATGCTTTGTAACATTATTTCTAGGGGAAAATGAGGTAAGTTCCAATTTATGATTCCTTGGATTTCCCCCTTGGATATTCCTTGATATTTCCCCCTACCCCGTCATCAAGAGTGGGGAGTCGCATCTCCTATCTTATGGTGATAAAAACAATTCTGATGGTACTTTGGCAAGTATTTCTTGAATGCCTGTAATCTACCCCTTCACTCCCTAGGAATGCTTTGCTACCCAAAGCCCCCATTCCCACACACAGGAAGAGCCCTTGCTATAGGGCTTAATTGTTGACCAGTGGTACCCTTTATAGCAGCTATGGTTCCAGAAGTGGTGCTTCCATGGGCCATTCAAGACCATATGTACAAAAATAATGAGTTAAAATGGAAGGTTACTGTATGACACTCTTTCTTCCTATGATCTAAGTGAATGCCATTAACACCTGAGATCCAGCCTGTTCTTTCTACCCACTGTGGCCTCCCTTGCAGGCCTTTGAAACGGTGACAGCAACTCACATGCTCACTTCTTGAATGGTTGTTGTCATGTACATAGGGAAAGAAGAGTTGAAAACCTGCGGACAGCCCAAATGCTACAGGGATCACTAATGTGATATATTCCTGGTATGTCTCTGGGGAAATTTGGCTTAGTGTAGTCAGACCCTTACACAAATAGGTTCTTTTTCTCATACAGAAATCTAATATATCAGATCTTTACAATATTTAGTGATCCAAAACCAATTTTGGTAGCTTGGAAAAAGTGATGGCCTGTTCTCTGAAAGCACTCTGCTTTATGTGGCCATATGAATGCCAGGAGATCACTGCTGAAACTATCCCCACCAAAACAGAACTCAGCAGAAGAAGAAAATGGAGAAAGAATTCAAAGGAATTTTAATAATTCTGAAAGTGTATGTCTGATTAAGTCTCCTAAAGCTAAACTGAAATGTGTAATGGAATTTGGGCTATGTAAAATAAAAGTGAATTCTTGCATTTCATTGGGTTTTGTTTGGGCAAAGGGCAAAGCCATATTGTTTAGTTAAGAGTGAAATATAATAATTGAGTCATTCCAGCAATTGAAGTGTTCATTTTATTGTATTTTTTGGTACCTTTTGGCAATAGAACATATTGTAAAGTTTTTTACAGTTGTCCTGATTACCTGAAATGAATATTGAAGCTACTTTAGCTTTTGAAATGGAAAATTAACAAAAAATATGCTCCCCTACCCATAATAATAGTTCACATTTATATTGTACTTACATTGTATCTATACTGTATAGGTTTGCAATGGCTATTTCATATGTGTGTGTGTAATTTGATCCTTACATTTTTGAGATGGGTGCTATTTTTACCTGTTTTAGAGAGGGAGAACCTGAAGCTGAGAGAGGCTTAACAACTTTCTCAGAGTTGCTTAGCTATGAAGTGGCAGGACCAGAATTCAGGCCTTACTGATTCCAAATCCAGCACATTCCCTCTTCACTCTTCCAAACAGCTTCTCCACTTCAGAAAGTGACAGGGGAAAGAGAAGGTTCTGGCATGATGTATTCATATCTTAGAAAATAATTTCAAGGCTTTAAAAAATGTTAAAAGAATTAAAAGCTTTTCAAAGAAGCCATAGAATAAGTATTATCTTAGTTTGTCTAGTTCAGTTATATTCAGAATCTAGCATATTGTTAGAATTCATTTTATAATAGGTGAGTGTCAAAACTAAAAACCACTTCAGATCAGATATGCCATGTGACCCTGTGACTTAGTTATATACAGCTCTAGTGACTGTCTGATGACAGAAAAAAATGTATTTTAGAGAGAGATTCTAAATGTTCATTAGACAAGAGCTAAATTATATAATGAATTAATAAATAGTTCATTCATTTATTCATAACATCATTTATTCATGAACAAAGCACTCATTTATAATAGAAGTTTGGTTTTCTCTCTCTCTTTGTTGAAGACTTTTGCTAAAAGACTTTAGTAGACCTGACTTAAAAGGGATTTTTGGCTCTACCCATGCAAGATCATGGGACAAACCTCACATGCACATGATTGTTCCCTCAAAATTTCATTTCTTCTCCCACAAAGCATCTGATTTAAACAACTGTTACTACAAAGCAAACTTGATTCTAAAAGGTATTTTTGAAAAATTTACATTGTTTGTGCCAGAAGAAAGATCAATCCCTGTGTCCTGTAGTACAAAAGGATTGTGATTAAAGAGTAATCACACAGAAAGGAATTTTTCCATAATGGAGTTTGGCTAAAGGAGGATTTGGGGCAACAAAATTGCTTCAACTCTTCTTCCTCCTCCCACTCTTCCTTCCCATTGTCCTATCTCAAGAAAGATAGTCCTTTAGATCAAGCTAGACTGTGCTTCGATAATTAACCACGAGGTATTTATTAAACACCTACAAGGTGCCAAGTACTGTGTTAGGTGCTGAGTATACAAGTACAAAGAAGAAAATAATCCCTGTTCACAAAGACTTATATTCTAATGAGGAAGGTAACAAATACATTAAAAAATATATAGAGCACACACAAAGTTTACACATATACATATATACACATATAAACATAGTAATAAATACAAAGTAGTTTAGAAGGGAGAACAGTAGTAATTTGAGGAAGAATCAAGAAAAGCTTCTTGTAGAACATGGTTTCTAAGCCGCTGTCTGACTCAGTTTCCTCATCTATAAAATGGAAATAATAAAAGCACCTATTCCCTGGATTGTTGTGAGAATAAAATGAGATAATATTGTAAAGTGCTTTGCAAGTCTTAAATCACTATATAAATACTAGCTATCAACATCATCATTACTATCTTACTAGAAAACAGGGACTCTGAAGGGGAGGCAAAGAGGGAGTGCGTCCCAGTGCAAAGGCATGGTCATGGGACGTTGAGTGTTATGAGGCCAGTTTGCATGAATTACAGAGTTCAAGAGGGTAAGTAACATCCAGTGAGGCTGGAAAGGTGTTTAAATAACAATGATGACAATTTACATTTATGTGTATTTTATATGTGTGAAGAGTTTACCTCAATGTCTCTGTGAGGTAGCTGTATATTGTTATCCGTTTACCACCATAAATCACCATTTACATATGAGGAAACTGAGGTTCAAAGGTATGAGGCAAATTGCTCCAAATAATACTGGTGGTAAGACAGATGAGTCAAAGTGAGATACTCCAAGTCCAGTGTTCTTTCTCTCTCACAAAAGGAATAATTATTATTAATCAAAAAAATTATTCTGGGAAAGAAAGATAGAGAACTTTTTTTTCCTCTCTGAGAAAGTGTTTTCTAATATGACTGCTTAAAAAGATTGCTTCAGTTCCCCAGATACCATCAAATGGGTGTCACTGGCTCTGTAGTTAACTGGCTTACGTGCATTTGGTCAAGTCACTTCATTCCTTTGGCTCAGTTTCCCCAAGTATAAAAAAAAGGAAATTGAACTACCTGATCTGTAAAGTTTCTTTCAGCTCCTGAGGAACTAACCACTCAGAAATCTTAATATATATCTGTAGGTGACAGCATAGACACATATATTAATAGCAGTGTCTGAGCCAGAGCCAGGGCTCTGGGTACAACTGAGTTTATTTTAGGACTGTCAGGCTAAAAGAGAAGCTATCTGCCTAGAAGAACAGAGCAATACCTCATGGAGTTTAAGTAACTTTTCACTCAGTAGCCAGATAGTTCTTCTCCAGCTAAGTATGGAAGACAAAATATAGTAGAATAAACCCTTGATTCAGACAAAGGATCTGGATTTGGATCCTGATTCTGCTGCTTATGACCTGTGTGACCTTGAGCAAATCACTCTGACTTCTCTGGACCTTAGTTCCTTCATCTATCTGATGGAGGTGTTGAACTCTCCCATCTAGTTCTGAAATTTACGAAACCTCTACTCTTTGGTTTTAATATTATGAAGAAATGATCAGAACATGGATAAAGAAAGCACATGACCTAAAGACAAAAGAATGTAGTTTTACTACATGCATACAAAAAACATTATCTAATAAAAATATTTCAAAACCCAAAATTGGGGGGGGGGGTCCAGAGAAAGCTCCTCTATTCTCACCAACTGAGTCCAGCATTGTTATTCTCACATGTTAAAACCTGAAGTTATGCAGACAGGTTCTCAGGCCAAGACAGGTTTTGGCCTAATTATTAACACCTCACTCTAGCAAGCAAGTTCCCTAGTTCTAAAGATATTATCACTTAATATGTACACTAGCAAAACTTGCCTGACTTGATTCCCATCATTGGAGGGAATGGGAGGGGAAAAAAAATCAGTCTCCCACAGAGTTAAAATGGCAGAAATCGGAGCTGGGCATCTACCAAACATGAATTTTATGTGGATTATGTTCACAGCCTTAATGAAAAATAAAGTGCTCACACACAAGAATCTAAAACTGATTAGAGCTTCTCAGTTCCTGCTGAGTTTGTGATGCCCAAGCCTTTAGTCAGTGCTAGGAGAAATGCAAAATTTATCATACAAAATTAAAATCACGAAATTAAGCTAGAAGGGACCTTGGAGATCATCTAACCCCCTCATTTTATAGCTGAAGAAAGTGAGGCCCCAAGAAATGAAATGACCCGGTTGGAGTAAGTTAATGATAGAGCAAGGGCTAGGTAAAGGCTTCAGCTTTGTGATATTTCTACTATGTTTCATCACTTAAAATTTTAAAAGACATATTATATATTATGTTTCCAGGTAATCAGTGATCATTTATTAAGTGCCTTACTCCTTTGAGGATCTGGGGTTACTAAAAAGATGAAAACACAGTCCCTGTCTACAAGCAGCTCACATTTTAACGGAGGAGACAATATGCAAACAACTACATACATACAAAATATACACAGCTTAAATGGGAAGTCATCTCAGAGGTGAGGCACTAGGTAGGGATTGGGGGGAAGGTGAAGTAAAGGCCTCTTGCAGAAGACCAGACTTAAATTGAGTCTCAAAGGGAGGCAAGGAGGCTAGAAGGCAGAGGCATGGAGGGAGAGCATTCCAGGCACAGTGGATGGGGAGTCCTCATGTGGAAGGCTGATATTACTGAATTATAGAGTATATGGAGATAAGGGAAGTGTAAGAAGACTGGAAAGGTAGGAAGGAGCCAGGTTGTGAAGAACTTTGAAAGCCAGAGGATATCATAATGGATCCTGGTGGTAAGAGGGAGCCATTTGAGTTTTGGGGAGGTTACATGGTCACACCTACACTTTTAGAAGACAACTTTGGCAGCTGAGTGGAGGAGAGACTTGAATCAGGGAGAACAAATAGAAGCCTAATTCAATAGTCAAGCTAGAGGTGATAAGTGAGGGCCTACACCAAGATGGTGGCAGGGAGAGAAGGTGACCTATACTAGAGATGTTAAGAAAGTAGAAACAAGACCTGGCAACTGAGTGGATATGATGACGCTGAAGTTGGGACCTTGGGTGATTGTGAGGTAGCCTCAACAGTACTAAGCAGCTTGGGAAAGGTGCTAGGACATTTTGGTGGAAAGAGAATAAGTTTTAAACCATGAGTGATTAGGTTGTTGCATCTCCAAGTAGGTTCAGTTTAAATAGTTTAAAGGGACTAGGACAGCCTTAGGAAGTGGCACTCGAGCTAAGCCTAGAGGGAAGCTAACGATTCTTAGAAATGGAGGTGAAAGCATATTCCCAGCATGAGGAACAGCCTAAATGAAATGTCAAGTTTGGGGAACAGCAAGTACTCTAGGCCAGTTGGAGGAAACATGGATTACATGAGAAGTAATAGTGTGAGATAAGACTGATAAGGTACACTAGAGCTAGCTTATGTAGAGTTGAGGAATTTGTATTTATTTTAGAGGAAATGAGGAGCCATTGAAGATTCTTGGGCAAGGAAGTGACCTGATTAAATCTATACTTTTGGAAGATAATTTTGGTAGCTAGGTGGAGGATGAAGTGAGAAGGAGAAAGGATTAAAGCATGGAGGCCAGTTATAAGGCTGTTATAATAATTAAAGCAAGAGGCAATGAAGGCTCAAACTAGGTTGGTGGCCATGAGAGTGGAGGGGTAGGGAGCTAGAATTGATAAGACTTGGCAATTCATTTATTGCATATGGAGGAATAGGGAGAGGAAAGAGTCAAGGATGGTTTAGATTGCAAACTTAGATGACTAGAAAAAATGCTAGTGGCCTCCTCAGAATTTAGAAATTTAGGGGGGTTGGATAGCTTAAGAGGGATGGAGGAAAAATGTGTTCCTTTTGAGTCATGTTGAGCCTAAGATGTCTAGGGATCATATAGGTAGAGAGGGTCAGTAAGCAATTATTGATTCAGGACTGAAATTCAGGAGAGAGATGTATTTGGAAGTCATTTGCATGGAAATGACAATTGGACTCATTGGAGTTGATATGAGAAATTGTAGAAAAAGGAAAGCGGAGAGAGCCCATAAAAGAGCACTGAGTAGCACTCATGATTGGGGGTAATGGTAACATGTAAATAATTGTCCAGGAAAAGAGACTGAGGAGTAGTTAGACAGGTAGGAGGATAACTAGGAAGAGGGGCAGTGCCACAAAAGCCAAAGGAAGATTTAGTATCTGGGAAGAGGAGGTGGTCAAATGTATGGAGAGCTGAAGAGACATTTAGAACTAAGACTAATGAGAGTTGACGTTCTCAAGGAGTAATTAAGAGATTATTGCTAGCCTAGCAAAGATTTGAAGTCATTATTCTGAGCATTACACTTTTCTTATCATGGTTACAAACACAGCTGATGAATCTCAAAAGTTTCTTACTTAGAGAAAAGTCTTTATCTGTAACAATAATAATTAATAGTGAATAGCATTTATATATGTCACTATAAAGTTTGAAAAGTGCTTTATATGTGATATTTCATTTGATCTTCAGAAAGATCTTGTAATGTGTTATTATTATCCCCATTTTATAGATGAGGAAACTGAGACTGAGAGAGGTTAAGTGACTTGCCCAGGATTCCACAGCTAGCGATTATCTGAGGCAGGATTTGAGCTCAGTTATTTCTGGTTTGAAGTCCAGTACTCTATGGCAGGGATGTCAAACATGTGGGCAAACATGCTTTTTCTAGCTCCATGTTTTAAGTCTCTGTTTATAGGCTACTGTGAGTTCATTGAGCAAGTCATTCAAAACTCTTTCAGCTTCAGTTTCCTCATCTGTAAAATAAGAGTTGGACCAGATTATTTTTGAGGTCCCTTCTAGTTTAAAATCTATGATCTTATGACTAAATCCAATGAAGAAGGTAAAATTATCTTCATTTTATAGATCAAGAAACTGAAGCCCAAAGTAGTGAAGTGAATGTAATCAATGTAGGGTCTTATTGTTAATATGTTCAGCTGGTATTCGGACGTAGGCTTCACTGTACCATGATAGCCCCCAATTACACAGGTTCTGTGCTGAAATTATCAGGTATATTTATAGGCCTGGTTTTCTGGATGTTCACTTTTAGAATGTTATTGAACTTTAATGTACACTTTAATTAAAACATAACATTCCATCCTTTAAAAATTGTCAGGGGAAGAAGGAACTAGTCATTTAACAGAAACATACTTTCTTAGCTCATCTTAAGAAATACTAAACTCTTAGAGATTTGGATACATAATATATGTGTGTGCATATATATGTATATATATATACATATATATGTATATATATATATATACACATATGCATGGATATACACACACATATACACATTATATTATGCATATGTAGTCAGATTTAGCTTGCTCTATTTTATTCCTTGTCAGTCAACAAACCAGTTTCAGACTTTGAATGGCCAGCCTTGCCTATTATACACACACACAGACACACACAGACACACACAGACACACATACTATATATAATATATATATATATATATATATATATATATATATATATATTCTATATGGTAAACCATTGTTTTCACCATTGATAATAGAGGCATTATCCAAACTTCACAAAAGTTCACAAAATATGTGAAGAACATCATCTAAACAAATCACTGTTATATTGTTGTTGTTGGAACTAGCCAGGCATTCAATTTTCATGTGAAAAAGAAAGAAAAGTAGGAAAACAACCACCACCACCACCATGACAACCTAGCATAAAACAGATTTGGTCATCAGAAATGTCAAGTTATAGCTTGCTGGAAAGGGCCACCAAGCAAAAAGGGGGGAAGCTGCCACATTGTTACACTTTGTTCCTCTCCATCTGGACCAAAGCAAAGGAACCATGACATCTCTCAAAACCTCCTTTCAGCAAGAGCACCCGTGTCTTCTTCATCAGTGTCAAACTGTCTTCTTAATATTCCTATGGACAATGAACAAATCTCACCAGCAGATTCTTCAAAGGAGCAATTTAATTAATAGCACCATCAAGGGATTAAAATATAACATTCCATCAAGTAACTCAAAGAAAATCCCAAATTCTGTTCAGAGAAGAGAATGAAAGGAATAATTTGATAGGAAAAGTATAGATGATTCCAAGAAATCCTCCGATTACTAGCATGCCAAGAAAAGAATGGTAGAAATAAGATATGATAATTACAGAAAAAATTTTGTTAAAAAAAAACTACAGAACTTAATGGATAACTTATTTTTCAAATTTAAAAATTAATCTGGCATGCTTAAAAAATAAACCCAAACTAAACCGTCCCATCTCTATGCCAATTTTTGTTGTTATGGGCTTTAAAAGCATCAACAGATTAATCTTTTTAAACTGAAGTGGCCTAGTGACTTAAAATTGACATCAGAAAGACAAATCTGAAAAATAAAATCATTGAAAAATTCAAAGGTCTTTGGTGACTGGCATTAAAATAGTAAGAAGAAAAAAACAAATCCTAAAAAAAAATAAGTGGTGTTCACACAGGTAAAAGGGAAGAATTGCAACCATCAAGATAAAAAAAAAATAGAACCAGAATAGAGGCAGCTAACATATCCCAAGAAGGCAGAATTTAGAGAAACAGACCGAGAGAGAGAGAGAGAAAAAAAAAAAAAGAGAGAAAGAGAAACACTGGATAGATGGGCATTTTGCTTTTGGAAGGGGACACTGAACTAGTTGTGACTACTAAGATGCATAGGTCATTTTCAGAAATTAAATTCTGAATTAATGTGAATTTATTACCTAGATATCTGACATTAATTAAAACACATCTTGCAACTTCCTTATCATTTGGAACAGAATCTGTTGCATCTTCAGAATCTACTGCCAGCAACCAAATTCACAGGAGCACTTCTTCCTAGGGCTAATGACTGCATTTCTAGTCTTGGTAATTAGAATCTCAACATGCTAGGGGATGAAGGTCTCCTGCAGATTTTCAGCAATTATGCTAAACTTATTTCTTACCACATTTGCTGCCCAGCACTCCCCTGATGATCTACCAAGGCATTTCTGCCACTCATGTCTGATAAAGCCACAATCAAATGCTAAAGGAAATAGAAGGAATTTAAAACCCAGTGTGAGGAAGTTGGAAGGGGAAAAATATTTCCAAGAGCAGAGATCATTATAACCTATAATAACCCAAACCTATTGTACCAGGACTTTTACTCCTCATTTTTCAAACTGCTAAATAGATGATGAGCCACCTGGTTTTTAATGATAGACAGTTGAGTGCCTGCTGTCTTACATATTTAAGGATCAATATTTAAGGCAAAGCCTTGGAGAATAATGTTGATCAAGTATGCAACTGAAAATCTATCAGAAAACAAAACAGAAAATAATGCAGGTGAATTGAAACAAGTAATTATAACAGCCTCACTGAGTTCATATGCATAGCTTCTACATCAACATACCTTCATTCTTTTCTCCATGGGCTCCTCACTCCTCCCAAACTAGATGTTGGGAAAGCGGGTTGGCAGAAAGCTTCTGGGGATTTTCTAAAGGTTTTTCTTGGAGGGAGGGATTTGGATGGTGGGGAAGTATTTTGTGCATAATCTTGTGGGGCTTCACTATCATTTCATTCACTCAACAATCATTAAGTTCCTACTATATACAATGCACTGTGCTGGCAAGAATGCAAACAGAGGATAAGTCTCAACTCTCAGCAGGGCCTACAATTAGCTCTACTCATGTGTATTGGGGGGATGTTCTTACAAGTTGGTATGACATGCCAACATGGAAGATAGAAAGTGGGCTTTTAAAGGACCCTTTAGAGTTTATTTTCCAGATGCTGAAACTTCCTATAGCTCTGCTACAAAGCTGAGAATTCAAGGGTAAGGTGCCACAGAAACATTTTCTTGAATAGCCAAGTTTGTACTATGGAATCTGAGGGAAAACCTTTTCCCTTAACGATAATGACCCTTTGCATTTTTCTAGTGTTTATAATTTACATTATTTCTTTCTCTCCCTTGCAGGTTGCTTACTTCCATGCAGGGGTGGGGAAAGAAGGTGAGGAGGTGGGGGAGAAGAATAGAGTCCTATCTCCCAAGGAGCTAGTATGCTTACTTTTTAATAAAGGGATCTGAAATTCTTCATAAATACAGACAGATCACAACCCCTCTGTGCTTAGTAGACAGTTTCAGTGAGTAGCTGTACCCAAAATAAAGTGTTCATCAGGCGGCCAGCCTCCTAGTGAGGCCATGCTCTTTCCAGCTCTGTGGGACCAGCTGGAGCTTCTGTGTGACTGGTATAGACTTTTAGACTCCAAGGTTATTATTCTCTCTCTGTCTCTCTCTCTTTCTCTGTCTCTGTGCCTTTGTCTCTGTCTCTCTGCCTCTCTCCCACTCTCTCCCCCCTCCCACCTCCTTTTCCTTTCTCCCTCCCTCCATCTCCTTTTCTTTTTTGTCTTTCTCTTTTCCTTCCTCTCTTCCTGCCTCCCTCCATCTCTTTCTTTCTTTCTTTCTTTCTTTCTTTCTTTCTTCTTTCTTTCTTTCTTTCTTTCTTTCTTTCTTTCTTTCTTCTTCTTCCTTCTCCTTCTTTCTTTCTTCTTCTCTTCTTTCTTTCTTTCTTTCTTTCTTTCTTTCTTCTTCTTTCTTTCTTCCTTCTCTTTCTTTCTTTCTTTCTTTCTTTCTTTCTTTCTTTCTTTCTTTCTTTCTTTCTTTCTTTCTTCCTTCCTTCCTTCCTTTCTTTCTTCCTTCCTGTTTCTTCTGGACTCACAATAGCCATAAACAAAGACTTTAAAAATAGTCATTTTCACTTTTACAAATACCTCCCTTACCCATTGCCCCCATCCCCAAAAGAAAACTGAACTTTGGGTTGGCAGTAGCCAACACCCTGATATTCTAGTAAAATCCCTTTCTCCAACAGAGTCCTACATAGTCCCTCCCAGACTCATAATGCCACACTTTGGTTCCATCCCCCCAGGGTTATTTTCACACTATAGGCTTTAGTGACAGTTCAGTGCTTCAAGAATATGTAAACCAGCATATTGGAAAATATTGTTCTTTTCAGTTTTTATAAAGATTTCTCAGTGCCTCTGTGGAAAGTACTTCCCAAGGCTTTTGTTTGGCTGGAAAAGAAGCAGCCTCTACCTCATTAATTCCTTCAGTAAGGAAAACTGGTGTAATCTGCTGTTCTGATTTGGAGTCTGTCATTATTACTTTTTTAATTGCTCAGGCAGATCTCTAACTAGGAATTTTCATACCTGAGGCAGCATAAATCATGCCCAAGGCAAAAGGAAGGAAACAGTGCCACAAATCAACCTTTTTTTATGCCAGGATACTGAAGAAACCCTGTTGGGGGGGGTTGTAAAAGGGATGGGTGGGAAGGAGTAGATCTCCTGGCTACTTCCTATTTTAACTACTTTTTCTTACTATCTACTGTAAGTGCTAAATTCTGATTCTACCTGGGGGTAGAGAACAGAAGTTTTCAGCTTTTGCTAAACTCTGGACCCTGGGACAAAGCCACGTAGAAATGCCCATTACATCTCTGTGCACCATTATCAGGAAGATCTGTAAGAGATTTTTTTCACTGCCCATCATCAGTTCTAAACCATTAGGAGATGCTTTCATGAATAAGGGTCATAATTTGAATGTAGGTCCCCTGTGACCCCAGATTCCACCACAATAAGAGGATGGAAGCAAGCATTTATTATTAAGCACCTACTATATGCTAGGTACTATATTAAAGGCTTTATAAATGTTATCTCCTTTGATCCTTATAACACTCTTGGGAGGTAGATGCTTTATTATCCCCATTTTACAATTGAGGAAGAAGCAAAGAGAGATTAAGTGACTTGCCCAGGGTCTTATAGCTATTAAATGTATGAAGCTGGATTTAAATTCAGATCTTCCTAAATCCAGGACCAGTGCTGTATCCACTGGACCACCAAGTCATCTCTGTTAATAAAGATCACTGACCTGGTGGGAATGCTTCTACAATTCTTACATGGTTGAAACTTGAATATTTTACATTAATATATGAAGGGAAAAAAGCTGACAATGGATGCTCTTTTTCTTTTGAAAGAATTACTTAGAATTAGCATATTACATGCTTTTTTTTCTTGTGTATGTTATTTTTCTGATACTGTCATTCAGAAATTTGTGTTCCACCAGATCCCATATCTGGGAAAATAGCAACAGGTAAACTGTTAGAGCAAAATTTTAAGGTATTATGTTTAACTTTGTATTGATAGCACCCATCCTGTGGCTCAATAATGTTAGGGATAGTGAATTCATTAAAAACAATCAATGGATAAGCATTTATTAAACACCTACTATGTGCTAAGTACTGTGCTAAGCATTGGAGACACAAAGACAAAAGCCTGCCACTTAGTGATCTTGCCTTTGTAGTTTGGAAAGACAAACTACAAAAATTAAACCAACAGTAAAACTTATTTATAATAAAAAGGTCTAGGGGGGAAAAGTACTGATTCTGGAATCAGAGGTTCAAATTCCACCTTTGACAATATCTATCTATGTAACCTTGGGTTTAACCACCTTAAACTTCAGTTTTCTCTTTGGAAAGATGAGAGGATTGTGCTAGATGGCCTCTGAGGGCCCTCCCACCTCTAAATCTGTGATCCTATAAATGCTGGACTAATTTTCTCTATTCTTATTCCAGAATTCTAAGTGCATTAAAGTGAGATTAATCTTTATCAAGAGAATTCTACAGTAACTTAATGCTCACATATTACTATATTTAATTTTTTTTGGGGCGGGGTGGTGTTATTTCATCAGTGTAGGAAATTACAGATGTGAAAACTGCCTCTACTATTTCAGATGAGCAGCTGATCTGCAATTGATAATCTTAAGAGAATTCCCTGGGTGAATGAAAGGTTAAGTGACTTACCCATTGAACTTGACTCTAAGGCTAGTCCTCTATACACCAAGCCATACTGCTTCTACAAATATAATGTAGGGATAAAAATATAGTATCAGATTAATCCTCACTATGCTTTTAAGTAAATTTTTACTAAGGTAGTCATGCAATTCTATGACTTCTTCTCAGAGGATATAGCCAATTATTTTTTCTCACTTTGCTTGTCTATAACCTTCAACAATAATGATGCCCTAGAATATTCTGGTGTTTAAAAAGGCAGGAGATAAAAGGAAGAATATCTATTTAATACACAATAACAGCAACAAAAAAATAAAAGAATGACACAAGGAAGACAAGAGCAAGTCCCCTGAAATGGAAACCATAAAACTAATATCAAGATAGTAATGACAGAGCATGATCCTTGTTGTTTCAATAGTGACTGGGATGGTTATACTTAAGAAACCAGGTGCTTTTAACCATTAATTGCTCTCAGACTTCTTTCTTCAGTATGGTAAAAGTGCCTTTCGACCACTGTGTTAAGATTTATTGAATGCTACATCTCTATTATTTTTCTAATAGATCACCAATAGTTTCAAGGACCAAACTGTAACATCAATCAGTTCTATTCCACTTCTCTTTTCTCTCTCTGGCTATCTGTACGTCTTTTTTTATATAATCATATGATCTCCCACTTTAAGAAGTGAACCCAAATCACACCCCAAAGCTAAAAGCAGTCTACAGTCTTGGTGAGTTACCATGGCAACATCCAGATAGCATCTTTAAAGTGTCATCAAGGGCTCAATCTTCAATATATCACATAGCCTCATCCTAGACATTGAGCCTGGGATACTGACAAGGCCAAGCCTAGGTGATTCTGGGTAATTGCTGATCAACTTGCCTGACTTCTGTGAAAGTTGAGATGAAGTCCAGACTACTTTCTAAACTGTAGAAATTTAATGCACAGCATAACAAAACTTGCAGAATACTGCCTAAATCGTACTTAGAGGAAAACATATTGCTTTAAATGGCTTTATTGTCAAGAAAGAAAAAATAAAAACAATGAATTGAGACTATCTAAAGAATTTAAACAAAGTGATATGGTAAAAGACAGTAGTAAAAAGGAAATAAAACTAATGAGCAGAAGAAACATGTAAGATGCAAAAAGAAAAAAAACAAACAAACTAGAATATAACCACCAAACTAATAGTTGATTTTTTGGGAAAAAATTAGCAAAATTGATTTTCAATTAGTCAACTCTTTTGTTCCAAATATATTGTATCAGGAATAAAAAAGGAGATCTTTTATTTACAATCTATGTGAACTTGGGATATATAATCACAGAGAAGATGAATGTATTCAAATATATGTTTATAAATATATCTATCAATCTATACACTTTTGATCATCAAAGCATAATTATACATATTTCAAGAGGATTATAACAGAATGGGAAAATTTATGCCACACACATAACTGATGACAAGTTTTTATTTAAAATATATTAATAACCTATAGTTAATAACCAGATTCTACTCATTAAATGGTCAAAGGGGATGAACAGTTTATACAGGATGAAATTAATGCAGTAAGTCATTACGTGCAAAAATGAGAGGAAATGAATGACTTCACTAGCAGTTAAAGAAATGCAATTAAAATAACTATAGCTGAAGCAACATTTCTGGAATCTGATATCATCCCCTTCTCTCTATTTTCATTAGTACCACCCTAGTGTAGGCCACTATTACTACCTGCATGAAGTATTACCATAGCTTTCCAACATTTCTTTCTGGTTTTGACTAGCCTTATCCCTCACAATTTAAATGAGTTTGCAAATCTGTTCAATTTTAAACTGAAATGTTTATCAAATACTCCTCCTCCTTTCCATTCCCATTGCTACAGGTTCTCATTATCATTAAAGAGGCAGCATGATGTGATACATAGGACACTGGATTTGGAGTCTGGAAGTCCTGGGTTCAAATCCTGCCTCAGACACTCACTAGTCATGTAACCCTGGGTAAGGCAGTTAACCTCTTTGTGTCTCAGTTCCTTCATTTGTAAAATGAGGGGGCTGTACTCGTTCTAAATCTATAATCTTATGATTCTTATGAACTTAGAATCTTACAATGCTATCACCTCTCACACAGCCTGCTAAATTGGTTTTCCCACCTATAGCTTCCCTGGACAGTCCAGTCATTGGCAGATTAATCTTCCTGAAGTGGAATTTTGATCCAATTATTCTTCCAATTAAAAAGTCACTCATACAACTTTTTCGTTTTCCTTGGTGTGGCATTCAAGTCTTTTGTGTTCTGTCATCAGTCTACATTTCCATCTTTGTATCTCATTATTTGCCCCATAGATGTACTCTAAGCTGTGGTCCCCCTACAGTTTTCTCTCTTGCCAGCTTTGCTTAGGATATTTGCTGTTTCACTCCAGCTACCTTTGTCTATTGAAATCACTCCAATTCTCCAAGGGAGAACTCAGGTACCATCTTTTCTTTCAGGTCTTCCTTGATTCTCTCATCCAGAAAGAATTTTCCTACTATAAATTCTTGTAATATTGATATCTAATTTCATTGTACTCAGTTATATACCAGTCTTATGTAAGCTAATTGAGAGTGAGACTCTTATTCATCTGTATGTGGCACATAATAGTCACCTACAAAACATCCACTCATTTGAATTAAGAAAATACTTTATTAGCAGCACCATAAATAATACATGGTTACCCTTGTCTAGGTAATCAAGAAAGATAGGTTTATGTAATAAGAAGCAACATATTGTGTTGGCAGGAACATATGAATTGAGTTAGGAGAGCTGGGTTCAAGACCCCCCTGTTCAACGCTTTTTAGCTGTGTGATCATGGGCAAGTTACCTAGCTACTCTGTACCTCAGCCCCTCATCACAAAATGGAGCTGTTACTTGTATTACCTACCTTCTCAGGTTGTTTTGAGGATTGTAAACCTTAAAATGATATAGAAATGCAAGTTAATATTTGTCCATTAGCTGGATTTTTCAGCCCAGAGTGGAGTAGTTTCTTCAGACCTAAAGTATGCAGACAAACTGGCAGACTAGCAGAATTAGCAGGAATATGTGTGTTTATGAGCAACGGTTAAGCTTTATTTTGCTTTTCCCTACTTAGGACAGCAGTGAATTAATGAAGCACTCAGATTTGGGTTTTATTGGAAAAGTATGCAGCATGGTTTAGTAGACAGTACTGGACTCAGAGTCAGAAAGACCTGAATTCCAATCCCAGGTCTGACACTTAATGATTTGTTACCTTGGACAATTCACTTAAACTCTCTAATCCTCAGTTTCCTCATCTGCAAAATGGAAGCTGAGCTCAATGATCTTTGAGGTCTCTGCTAGCCCTAAATCTATGATCCTATAATCATCTAAATTAAGGTTAAAGATTATAAGGTCTATTTGGAAGAGAGCTTATTATTTCCTCATAGGATAGCCTAAAAATCCTGAGGTTATAGTTTTTTTTTCTTTCAAAAAATTGATTTTTAAAGGAAACCTAGACCCTGCAAAATACCTAACAGAAGATCAAGCTACAAAACCTAAATCAACCTTTGACCCAGCAGTAGCACTTCTAGGGCTGTATCCCAAAGAGATCATACACATGGGAAAAGGACCCATACATACAAAAATATTTATAGCAGCACTTTTTGTGCTGGCAAAGAATTGGAAATTGAGAAGATGCCCATCAATTGGGGAATGGCTGAACAAGTTGTGTTATATGAATGTAATGGAATATTATTGTGCTATAAGAAAAGATGAACAGGCTGACTTCAGAAAAACCTGGAAAAGGGGGCAGCTAGATGGCACAGTGTACTGAGTGCACAGAGCACCAGACCTGAAGTCAGTAGTACCTGAGTTCAAATTGGGCCTCAGACCAAACACTTGACACTTACTAGCTGTGTGACCCTGGCCAAGTCATTTAATCCCAATTGCCTAAAAAAACCAAATACAACCCCCCCCCCCAAAAAAAAAAAAACAAACAAACAGCAAAAAGCAGAAAAACCTGGAAGGACTTGTATGGACTGATGCTGATTGAAGTGAGCAGAACCAGGAGAACATTGTACACAGTAACAGCCATGTTGCACAATGACTAATATTGATAAACTTAACCCTTCTCAGCAATTCAAAGATCTAAGACATCTCCAAAGGCCTCATGACGGAAAATGCTATCCACATCCAAAGAAAAAACTGTGGAGTTTGAAGGCAGATCGAAGCATACTACCTGCTATTTTTTTTTTCTCTTCTGTTGTGTTTTGTTTCCTCTTTCTGGTGGTTCCTCCTATTGGTTCTAATTCTTCCTTACAACATCACTAATGTGAAAATATGTTTAATAGGAATGTATATGTATAGCCTATATCAGATTGTGCGCTATCTTGGGAAGGGAGGTGGGGAGGGAGGGAGGTAGAGAAAAATTAAAAACTCAAAAGCTTATGGAAGTGATTGTTGATAAATCAAAATAAATTAATTTAAAAAAAAACAAACCTTAATCAAGAGTGATATAGGGATAGAAGATTCTGTGAAGATTCTGGGCAGAGTAGGTCAGAAAACTTTTGGCTCTCCAGATTTTCTTGACAAAAAAAGACAGAACTTTGCCTCAGAGGGAACATAGAGCAGTGGAAACAAACAAAAGTTAAGGTTATTAAACAGTTGTTCTCCTTGAGAAGACCCCAGTTAAGACCGGACTACCAGGACAGAGGTTCAACCTGAGGGAAGTATAAACACCTTCAAGATGACTGCAGAATCAACAAACAAGGAGCCCTCAGCTGGGTTGGGAGGTGGCTTCAGCCATAGAAACTGTTATGGACAGTGTGGGGGTCTGACAGCTGAGTAGGAGAAGACTGAAGGACCTTCCACTGTTGAGGGACACCAAGCACGGCTCTGCTGACCAGACAGGTCCCAGGCTGTGGGGAGAAGGAGCTAGCACACACCTGGTGAGTGCAGCAGCAATAGCTGCTGGCTGTGGATACCTGCAGGAGATCAGAGTCCCTGATTTCAGTTCTGGGGCAGTGAGGACAGCTGTAGTTTGTAGCTGCTGGAGGGACTGCAGGGAGCAAGATCATTTGTGGGACAGTGTGCCTGGGGGGGGCTTCTTAAACTTTTTCCACTTGTGACCCCTTTTCCTGTTTCAGCAGTGTTTGTTCAGTGTTGCTTGGCCTGAGGGCATGCACAGTGCAAAGTGTATGTGCTTTGTGTTCAGAACCAAGGCTGCTGTGAAGTTGCATAATGCAACACAGGCGAGTGCTACCAGAAACACCTTGGATTCATCATATGTTTTATTTTTAATTAATTTTTGGTCATTGTGCTTTCAGAAACCTTTTTCTGTTGCCAAATTTTTTGTGACTCCATGTGGGACTGCAACCCGTAGTTTAAGAAGAGCTATTGTAGAAGCTGGGGTTATAATCCTGAATGACAAAAAAATGGATATTTAATGAACTGAAAGGTATTTGTGATGAAAACAGTAGAACTTAAGGGAAAATTCAACATATAATATCCAGGAATACATAAGGTAAACATTAAGGACCAATTATAAGGAACTCAATGAGGTCAAATTGTTTACTCCTTATATATGAAAATATCAGTACTCTTATGATTGTCATCACTATTTGGGTAATTTGAGAAAAAGACTTGGGCTGAGCTGGATATGATGAGGTGATTCTAAAAGGAATAAAACTGTGTAGGGAGAGAGAAAAAGCAGTAATTGTCTCATGTAAATGATACATAGAAGGAAAAATTGATACAGAAGAAACTAGTGGGGGGAGGGTGGGCAGTGGTGGAACCTTACTCTCATTGGGCATGGGTTAACAAGGAAACAATATATATCTATATCTATATCTATATCTATATCTATATCTATATCTATATCTATATCTATATCTATATCTATATCTATATCTATATCTATATCTATATATATCTATAAAGGTACAAAAGTCTTCTAAATACAAAAAGAAATGAGGGCAAGGGAATAGAGGGGTGGGGAGAGGATAAGGGAGGGACTCTTGAAGGGGTAAGTAGGTTAAGGAATAAGAGAGAAAGGTAGTGGGTAGAAGTAAAGCAGGGGAGTGAGAAAGGATAGGAATAGGGTGAGAAAAATAGTGAGGAAAAATAGGAAGGAGAAAAAAACAATAATTAATTGTAACTTGGAATGTGAATGGGATGAATTTACCCATAAAATGGAAACTGATAGCAGATTAGAAGTTTGAATTCAATAGTACATTGCTTTTAGGAAGCTATAAAAATGAGAAATACATACAAAGATAAAGTAGAGGTCAGGAGTAGAATTTATTATGTAAAAAAAAAGCAGGGGTAGTAATCATAATCTCAGATAAAGTTAAAGCTAAAATAGTTTTAATCAAAAGAGAAAATGGTGAAACTACACTATGCATGAGCAATATTATTTAATATTATTTTAGACCATTTAAAATAATTAGACAGTATAAAATACCTGAAAGTATGCCTGCCTAAACAGAAATAGGAACTATACTAACATAAACATAAAATACTTTTTATACAACTAAAGTCAGATCTAAACAATTGAAATAATATTTATTGTTAATGGGTAGGTAAAATCAATATAATAAAGAACGACAATCTTACCTGACTAATTTATTTTTTCAATGCCATCTCAATTAAATTGCTAAAAATTGCCTTACTGAGTTAGAAAAAATAACAAAGTTCATATGGAAGAATAGAAGGTCACGGACTTCAAAGAAACCAGGGAAAAAAGATGTAAAGGAAGCAGATTCAGTAGTATCAGACCTTAAACTATACTATAAGGTGAGAGCATTGTTAAAGTATAAAATGAATAATTTTGATTACTTTAAATTAAAATTTTCTTGTATGAATAAAATCTATGCATCCAAGAATAGAAGGAATGCAGAAAATTGGGGAAAAAAAGTTTCATCATCAATATCTCAGATAGACTGTGACTGTTGGAATGTTGCTGTGGTGTAGGAAATGATGAGCTGGTTGATTTAGAACATGTTTTTCTACATGGGAATATTTGGACTTATGAAAGAAGGTGCTATCTACCTTCAGAGAAACAGATGACAGGAGGAAATAAACATAGTATGGTCTTGCATATATGCGTATGAATATATATATGTATATGTTTATAGATGTTTATCTATATGTATATATATCCACACAATTGTAGCCTTCTTTAGGAGGCAAATAGCGGAATGGGGGGAGGGAGGAGAAAAATAAAGTAAAAAAGTGCACAGCAGAGAACAAAAGAAAACCTACAAGGAAACAAAGAAAAGCTGGGCAGCTTTGAAAACAATGTGTAGTATTTATTATATAGGTTTTCTTGAAATGGAAATTTATTATTTTATATTGAATCCTCTCTTATGTGTTCTCTGTATGTGGCAATTTTTTTTCTTGTCTCATTTTGTATTTAAGTATAAAATAAATAATAAAATTTCCAGAAAAGAAAGTGATTAGGGCCTAAACATTAACCCTGCTATTGAGGGCACAGAGGCCCCAGTTAGGGCATTTAAAAGCATGATTAGGCCCTAGTCATCACCTAATCTACCCCCAATTTTTACTTGTTTAGATTCACTACAAACAGCGGGCTAATTACCGAGCAGTAAATACCTCCGGAACGGAGAAGAGTGAATGGAGAAACAGGAGGATTTCCTGCAATTTAATATTACTCGATCTCCTGGAGGTAGAAACTTCTTTTCCTCCATCAGCAAACCATTCCTCCCCTTCTAGTATTTGCCTGAAATACATGATGATGATGATGATAGCCACTATGCTACTGTTCATTTTTCAGTTGGGTCTGTCTCTTCATGACCCCATTTGGCTTTTCTTGGCAAAGATACTGGAGTGGTTTGCCATTTCCTTCTTCACCTTATTTTGCAGATGAGGAAATTGAGGCAAACAGGGATAAGAGTCTTTCCTGAGGGTCACGCAGCTACTAAGTGTCTCAGGCCAGAGTTGAACTCATGAAGATGAGTCTGCCTGACTTCAGGCCTGGCACTTTCCATCCACTGTGCCACTTAGCTGCCCATAACTATTCTATATAGTAGGTTTGCAAAACACTTTTTGCATATTGGCACCAGGCACAGTGCTTGGCCGGGCATCTAGGTGCCACAGTTGATAGAGAACTGGGCTTAGAACTAGAAAGACTCTTCTTTATAAGTTCAAATCTAGCCCCAGACACTTACTAGCTGTGTGACCCTGGACAAGTCTTTTAACCCTGTTTGCCTCAGTTTCTCATCTATAAACGAACTGAAGAAAGAAATGACATTGGACCCCAGTATCTTTGCCAAGAAAACCCCAAATGGGGTCACAGAGAGTGGACATAACTAAAAAAGACTCAGCAGCAACAACAGCAACAATTGTGGTTGGCTAATAGTAGGTACTGGTGTTAAGAATGCTTATTGAATTGAATTTAATTGTCTTATTTGTTTCTCCTAACAACCCTGTGACATAAGTGATATGCCCATCTTATAGATAAGTAAAGAGGCTCTGGAGAAGTTAAGTGACTCATTTATGGTCGCACAGTTGATAAGCGTCTGTCTGAAATGATAGAGGAACCTAGGTCTACCTGACTCCAGGGTTAGTGCATTCTCCATTATACCAGAGGTGTCAGACACTTGGATTACATACTGCAGTATACCCAGTGTGTCAAACAGATTAAAATGTAATTGAGAAATATTTAACCCAATAAAAGTACAATAGAACACAGACAATGTTAATATGTGGTTTTCTAAGTCAATATGCAGGAGGTATCTTTATGTGCGGTTTAGAGGCCTTTGTTTCTGTTTGAGTTTGACATTATTGTACTACACTACTGTATCTTACAATTCCACTCTGACCAGCCTTGTCAGTAATTTTTCTTTATTTTAAAAAAAATCACATCCTTAGAAGATCAAATAATTTAGAGTGGGAAGGAAACTTTGAGGTTGCCTAGGACTGGCTGCCTTCATTTTACAGATGATGAAACCAATTCCTGGAGAGAAGAAAGGACTTGGTTAAGGTCACACAGGTAGCAAATACTGGAATTGGGATTCAAACCCATCTTCTGCAGCTCAAAATTGAGTGTTCTTTCTACTACATCTATCAAGGTGCAAGTATCAAGAGGCAAACAGTTTAAGAATGTAAATTGATTCCAGCAAAAAGTAATGAATCTATGAGGCTCTTTTCGGTCTTGCAAAAGACTATTGGGGGGTGGGGGTGGGTCTGCTTGCCTCAAGGCTGTCTCCACTCCATCCTATGTTCAGCCATCAAAGTGATCTCTGAAGCACAGGCTAGATCATGTCACTCCCCTGTTCCAGTGGTTGCCTATCACTCAGGATCAAATATAAAATCTTTGTTTGGTGTTCAATATCCATCACAACCTAGCCCTCTCTTATCTTTCCAGTCTTCTCATACCTTCCCCCTGCACCCTCTCTCTGCCCCCCCCAAGTTACTGTTTTCCAGTGACGCTGACCTTCTTGCTATTCCTTGAAGACATTCCATCTCTCCAGGCATTTTCTCTAGCCATCTCCCATGCTGGAATACTCTCGTTCCTCATATCTACTTGCTGACTTCCCTGGCTTCTTTCAAGTCCCAACTAAAGTCCTATCTTCTGCAAGAAGCTTTTCCCAACATTCTTAATTCTAGGGCCTTATCTCTTTTAATTATTTCCTATCTGTCCTGTATATAGCTTGCTACATATACGCACACATAGATACATATACATACACACACACATATGTATATATATATACTTGATTGTTGTTTCCCATATTAGAATGTGAGCTTGAGGGTACTCGTTTGTTTTTCTTCTTTTTGTATCTCCAGTGCTTAACATAGTGCCTGGCACGTAGTAGGTGCTTAATAAATGCATTTTGGTTGACTGACTCTTTCTACAATTCCAAGAACAAATAAAATATTATACTACTTTGTTGTTGTTCAGTTCTGTCTGACTCTTAGTGACCCCATTTGGGGTTTTCTTGGCAAAGATATTGAAGTGCAATGATATTTTCTTCTCCAGATTATTTTTACAGATGAGGAAACTGAGGCAAACAGAGTTAAGTGACTTGCCCAGGGTCACATAGGTAGAAAGTGTGTGAGGCCAGATTTGAACTCATGAAGATGAATTTTCCTGATTCTAAGCCCAGGGTTCTGTCCACTTTGCCACCTAACTGCCCCTATATAATAGCACTTATACCACTACCTATCAAAGAAATCTAGTTTCATACTGCTATACAACCTAGGATCACAGAATCATATATTACACAATTGGAAGGGACTTGACACCATTTAGTCCAAATCCCTTGTTTTATAGAGGTGGAACCCGAGGCCTGGAGAGCTTATGTGATTTGACCAAGGTCAACAGAGACTGTTTTAGAACTCAGGTCCCTTGACTCCAAAGTCAAGCTTCTTTCCACTGTACCAAACTGCCTCTCTGCTCTGCACAGTTTTCATTGCCCAGCAATTAATTCTGCATACTTTGAAGACTGACATAAGGATGCTTATATTTAATACTATATGATATTTTACTAAATAACAATATGGTATATATGTTTATAAATGTGTTGATATCAGTCAAATTTATACATTAAAATTTATATATTAAAATAAAAAACTTTTTAAAGACAGCAAAGTCTACCAATAAAAAAAAATTTACCAGGTTGCTAGATTAAAATGACTATATTCAGGTTTTTAGAAAGAGTAAATAATTTGTATAACCTGTACTATATCGTCATTTATTTGCAGTTACTTTTTACCATCCATTTCACTTTCTGTACTATTCCATTACTCAGAGGATTTTATAATTTGGAGCAGCCCTTCTAAATGGTACCTTTTGATAGGGAGAAATTCAGAGGGATATAATCTTTTTTTTCTGATTTTTTTTCTAAAGGCCTCCCATAATTCATGTATTTTGGGACTAAGGCCATGATATGTGCCACTAGAGAAAGGGTCATGTTAACAACAGGTCTTCTTCATTACCATTTTGTATCCTTCACTGATTCCACTCTGTATTTTCCTAGTTGAGTAAATTTTTCCATTCTCTTCTGATCAGTCTGAAGATCTTTACTGATCAAATGGCCTACTTTTTAGAGTAAATTACACACTTTACTGGTCATGCCACAGACTGCTTATCAAGTAAGTAGCTCAGTAGGTCTGCCATGTAATTTACTAGAATGCCAACTATGGTGGCTGAGCTGAAAACTTCTAGCAATCAGCTTACATACGCAGTGATACCTGTGGATAGAAAATGATGTACTTTACACATCAAGAGTTGCAAACTTTTTTGATGGAAATAGAAATTTCCTTGAATTAAATTCTTTATTGTCTCTTTTTCAAAGGATACAATACACTTTGCTAAAGCATTTAAAAAAATTATCTCCTATCCTCTTAAGTTATGGGATCTATGTAGTACCTTTATTATAATAGGAACTGAAATAGTTGTTGAATGCTTGAGAATTATGAGAATTAAGAAACCTTAGTTTCTCTCCACAGTCCTCAGCTTCCTCCTCTGTCAGATGAGGGTGTTGGACCCTAAGATCTCTTCCTGCTCTAACTTTCTACTCTGTTCTGTACTGGAGAATTATTGAGTCCATCTAGTCTTGATTGAGCTCCCAGAAGCCTAAAGTATTAGCAACTGGCACTCAGATCTAATTCAGAAAGCCGTGAAGTTCTAACTGGCCTCCAAATATAACAGACTGCTTGCTACATAGTTTGGCCAGGGAAACTTTCCCAATTCTTTTTCTATTTAAATGCTTTAAAATTTTTCTTGTACTATTTCAGGGCCCCAACAAATATATCCCCAGTTGCTCAACAGATAATTTCCCCACCTTAAGAATACACATGCCCTCATCATGTTCACAATATACTCAAGTTATTAGAATGCTTAAAAAAAATTGAGAATTTGGGACGTGGCATGTTCAGCCCTTGCCAACTCAGATCCCATTTGGGTTTTCTCGACAAAGATACTGGAGTGGTTTGCCAATTCCTTCCCAGCTCATTTATACAGATAAGTAAACTGAGGCAAACAGCGTTAAGTGAAGTGCCCAGTTTAAGTGTCTGAGCTTGATCTGAACTCAGGAAGATGGCTTCCTTACCCCAGGCTTAGCACTCTATCTACTGTGCCTCCTAGCTGCCTCCTGGAAATGTAGGAGGGCTGAATAGAGGTTAACATCTTTGAAAAATAAATTACACAGACATTGCTACTCCTGGAAATCCTATTTCTAATTAGTGATTCAGAATCACACAATTTCAGTGATGGAAGAGCCAGCTACTGTTGTCTGAAAAACCATCCCTTTATAACAAATAAGAAGTACAGCTACTGTTGTCTGAAAAACCATCCCTTTATAACAAATAAGAAGTACAGCTACTGTTGTCTGAAAAACCATCCCTTTATAACAAATAAGAAGTAATGTAGTTGTTGCTTGCAGACTTCCAAAGAGGAGGAAACTGCAACCTCTTAATGTTGTCTGTTCCATTTCTCAATAGTTCTAATTGTTAGGTAACATTTGAATTTAATATTTAAAGTGCTTTGGAAACTTTAAAGTGCTACATAAAGACTAGCTATCATTAGCAGTAATAGCTATTACTATTATTAGCAGTAGGAGTAGTTTAAGATTTTTTCTGATATCAGGAATTAATTTTCCTTTTTATAAGGTTTCTCTTTTTACTTTTTTTTTTTCATACTGCTAATTCCAAATGCAGAGCATTCTGTCAGCTTTGGAGATTAGTTGCTTCCTCTTCCACCAAGAAAATCAAAGAAATTCGACTTAGTGGAAAAGGAACATTATAAATTTATTTGACTTCCCTTTTATTCGTATGAGCATATTACTTTGTAGTTGATACCACAAAACAGCTGCATAATAGATATTCTTACCATCATAGAGTTTATAGTTTTCAGCATCCCAAGTGTTTGAGCTTTGGCAGAGGGTGAGGGAAAACTCAAGATTTTCCTATCTACAGAAAGCTAGAAAGGGCATAGAAAATGAATGTGTTCACCTTCTCTAAAATGACCCATAGTGGAATATCTGGACCTACTCTGTATCACCCTCAGGAAGAAATATCAGAGCATGCTTTAAGGACTGGGCCCCAACTGATTAGTCTCCCATTCCATTAGTGCCTATCAGACTAAAGCCAGGCGTCATCATCCTGCAAACTTCTGACCCAAGTCTGACCCAAGAATAAGTTTCTATTGCTTAACTGCAGCAAACTGCAGTTTGTAGTTCCATTTGCCTTTAAGATGAAAACTAAAAAAAACTCTCTTCCATAAGATAAAATGAGAAAAGTCATGCCATGGACACACTATGTATTTTTTTCAGCATTTTGAATAATTTATATAAAGTAATGGGGGGATTGGCATCTGAAGATTACTGGATGAAAAGAAGAGAAGAGATAAGTATAATTCCACTTTGGCCTCTGAGGGGGATTTCCTTTGAATTTCTTTCCAACTATGGTTAGACCAATCTCATTGATGGGAGAAATTTTCTAAAATTATCAGGTGCATATTAGCATCTTAGTAGATCCCTAGTATGGATCGTCATCTTCTCTTTTACTTTATTTGCTTTTCTCCACTATTATCATGCAGGTCATTCACTTATGAATCTACCTGGAGAATGCAAAAGACTCTTCTTACTTTTGTCTTTTGGAATTCTAGCCTCCTTCAAGAGTCTGCTAAAGCTCACTTTTTACCTGGAGCTTTTCCTTATTGCCTAAGATGCTAGAGCCTTCCACTTTCCAAAATTATATTTTATCTATTTTGTGTATAACAATATGCACATGTTGTATCTCTTTACTAGACTGTAAACCCTTCAAGGACTATTTCCCTTTTGTCTTTGCATCCCTAGTGCTTAGTACAGAGTCCACCTGGCACATATCAAGCACTTAATAAATGGTTGTTGATTGATTAACTTACCATAACCCCATTTTATCCCCATTTTACTCATAGGGAAACTGAGGCTCAAGAAAGTTAACTGGCTTGGGTCAAACAACTTGTACGTATCTGACAGAGGGATTTGTAGCCCACTATCCTAATTCTGAATCTATTATTGTCTCAACTCAAGTCTAGCATTCTCAACAGGATTTTAAATTGGCTCTCTAATTATAACTGGCATGAAAAATGTCCCTTCTGGGCAGCAACTCGACCATTATTACCCTTTGTAAAGGGTAATTAGTACAGGCATCAGGTTATTATGTACATCTAGTGATAAAATTCAGGAATCCCTTTACTCTTTTCAGGTGTTCAGAGGACCTAATACCTCCTTAAGAATTCCTAGCAACTATCTCCCCTGCAGTGCTGAAGTGGCAGCAACTGTATCCTTGATTAGAAACTGGAAATGTAACTTCTGGTAAGAATGACATTTCCCAGAAGCATTTGGAATTTCACCTGGTGAGATAGCATGGATTCACCAGTCACATTTGTTCTTCATCCTCTCCCCACTCTCTATGTTGGAAAAGTCTGGATAGGTGGTCTAAAACTGGAGTTGTCTGTCCATATTAAGAGTGTGAAACTTTTTAAAAAAGAATTTTGGACTGCCTTCTTTGATTTCATATACTTGCCACTGCTTCCATTACAAGAGTAACTTCTTGCTCCCCTTCCCTGTGTGCTTCTTACACATTCCAGGTTTCAGCTGCATATCTAACCTAGTCACAGCTAAGAACTGATTCATATTTGGTTTTTTTTTTTTTCATCTTCATTTTTGTCTTACTTAACTAGAGCACAGGGGCTTACTTTATCCAGATACTCATTTCACCATCAAGGTTGATTACCACATTTGGGGAGAAGTAGAATGGCCTTGATTGTACCAATCAGTCTATCTCACTGTACAGTTTGCAAAGGTTTCTTCTGATCAAGTTTTGTGATATTCAGGGGGAAAAATGTACTTGTTTGAACTCTTTTTACCTGATTAATCAAAATTGTCCCAAGATACATAATTTATTTTCAAGTTGAGTTTTTTCAGAAATTTATCTGTTGCTTGAGTCAAATCATGATAGAATGCTAATTCAGTTAAGAGGGGCAATGGGTAAATGGCATTCATTTGTCAATTGATTATTTAAGAAAAATGTTTTAAAATGTTACATATTGGATATAGAATCTGAGGACCTGAATTTGAATTCTGACTGACATTTACTCCCTGGGTGACCTTGAGCAAATAGGATACACTCAGCTGTCAAATTAATCATCCTAAAACACAGTCTAATCATATCACTCCCTTATTCAATAAACACTAGTGACTCCCTATCACCCCTAGGATCAAATATAAAACCCTCTGGCATTCAAAGCCATTACCAGCTTACCTTCTCTGACCTTTCCTATCATCTTATACCTTATTCCCTGCTTGACTCTTCCCTTTCTCCCTGCCCCCACCCCAGGCCTCCCACCTTCCCCAGGTACTCTGTGATCCAGTACCCTTTTCCTCCTTGCTATTCCTCCATTTCCCAGACTCTGGGCATTTTCACTGGCTGTTCCCTATTGCCTAGATAGAATATATTCTCCCTCCTTACCTCTACTTCCAGGATTCCCTGGCTTCTTTCAACACCTGCTAAAATCCCATTTTCTACAATAAGTCTTTCCTCCTCCTCCTTAATGCTAGCGACTTCCTATGAGGTCACCTCCAATTTATATTGTGTATGTCTTGTTTATACACAATTGTTTACACGTTGTCTCCCCCATTAGACAGTGAGTTCCTTAAGAGCCGGGACTGCTGTGTTTTGCCTTTCTCTGTATCCCCAGGGCTTGTATATTGCCTGGTACATAGTGGGCACTAGCTTATTCACTGACTGACTAAATCTCTCTGGGTATTATTTTCCTCCCCATAAAATGAAAGAGGTTGGACTCACAGAGATGTCAAACTGGAGGCCTGTGGGCCACAGCTCTCCAGAAAGCAGCCTCACCAGATTAATGTAATTGGACAATGTTTAACAAAATAAACAAAAACACAATGCAAGAGAGATAATGCTAACTTGTGGTTTTCTGAGTCAAAGCACAGCCTGCAGGGATCTGTTTCTGAGTTTGACAGCACTAAACTAGGTGACCTTTGAGGTTGTACCTAACTCATTTTTGATTCTATGATCCATGTAGGAAAGGAACCCCTTATGTTTTACTAACAAGAGCGATTTATAATAGTAGAGGAAGGGGATGTGACCCTGGTTTGCTGTCAGATAGATACTAGTAATATTGATTATTATAATTCAGATTTTATAAATTAAGGGGAAAACATTTGTCCATAAATCCTAATTGTTTGTTATTGTGTTAGAAAACAATCTAGACCTAAAACTTATTTTTCCCCAAAATGAAGGCTGCTAAAAGTGGATTTTCCCAATTAACTCTGGATATCTCAGATCTCCCACTAATTTCTTTTGTGCATCTGTTGATCAAATTGTATACTTTTCCAAGTAGGATTAGCACTCTTTATAAACTCTAGCTATTAGCTATGAGTATAGTATCCTCTGTGGGTGTTTTGCTTATTCTTCTGCCTTAGCAAATGACAGTTGCTTTAGTACCATTAGATATGGGGAACAATCTGGATTTTGCATCTTAAATACAAGTAGATTTTACATTTTTTAAAGAAGATAAATAGAACATTAGTGATAAATAGTACACGGCTGCAAGTAATTAATTTCAGTTAGACTTAACTAATTATATAACTATTTTAATGGGAACATCATTGTGATCTTGAGAAGATATGTATTTAAAGTAGCAGTGGGGTATAAGGATGGATTTGGAGTTAGAGGATTCAGGTTCAAATCCCAGCTTTGCTGTGTGTCCTTGGGCAGGCAGGTAAGCACTCTGACTCTGTTTCCTCATCTCTTATAATGGGCAGGTGTAAATTGGTTATCTCTTAACTTTTTTGAACACATATCCCGTACACACACATTACTTGTTACAAAGTGTTCCAAAAGTCTTAGTTCAGTTTTAGGCTTTAACAGTTTCAATAAATGTAGTCCTGCACTAATAATTATATATGTGATGAAACTTATAGAAAGTAGAAATTAAAAAGATAAATTAGAGATGAAATGACAATCTTAGAGTTATTAGGGAGTTTACCAAATAGAGGATGGGCTTTAGGAAGGTCATGTTGAAAGTTGTGTATTGGGTGGATTGGAGAGGGGAGAGAATTGAGGTAAGGGATGCAATTAGGAGACTATTGCAATAATCTAGGTGAAAGGTGATAAGGGCCTAAACCTGGCTGGTGTACATATGAGTTAAAAAAAAGGGAATGAGAGTGAAAGATTGTTGGGTAGAAATGACAAGATTTGTCAGCTAATTGATATGTCTAATGAGGGAAAATGAAGAGTCAAGGATAATCCAAATTTTTGAATCTGAGTAACTTTGAGGATGGTGGTTCCCCTAGAAAAAATAGGGAAATTTAGAGGAGGGGAGGGTTTAAGGGGAAAGAATACAATTGCAACATATCCATGTGTTCTCATCCTGTGGTACTGGCTCACACAGAAAAATGTGTGTGTGTGTGTGTGTGTGTGTGTGTGTGTGTGTGTGTGTGTGTGTAGGTTCAGTATAGAGACAGTTTAGGACAGTCCTGCAGCAGCCAGGAACTTATTCAGGGGGCAAAACATAATGCTGATGGTGGGGAGGGCAGGGAATTTTGCGTAGGGTAGCTGCTGAAGGGACCAAGTACAGTTCAGGTTATAGTCGTCCTATGGGGCAGCAAGTAGGAAGGAGGGGGTAGAGGAAGTGAGAGCCAAAGGGGTAGTATAGTTTTGTTTGAGACAAGACCATGATTGACCTTGCGTGGGGAAGGATAGGATGCCATCCATCTTTCTACCTTATTATTTGATCACAGACCTCTTGGAGTAAAGTCATGGCCTCTTTGGTATCATTCTATGGCCTCTGAGACTTTACTTTGGTGACGACTGTACTGGATAACCTCTAAGGTCCTTTCCAGGTCTAAATCTATGACACTAATGCCTGGTATGTGGCCCATAAGTAAGAGATATTAAGATAATTGGGTTGGAGGTTAGTGAAGTATTACTCTGTGATACAAAAATAGCATAATTATTCCTTGGGAAATTAGGAATACATCCTAATTTCTGACAATGTTCTAACTCAAAAAAATTTGTCACCCAGTGATAGAGGAAATAGGGAGCTACTGGATATGACTTTCTGAACATCATCTTCTAAAATGCTTTATTATCGCTATTTTGAATTGCACATTGTATACCAGGCTGAAGTTAACTTTGACTCTTGAATAATACTGAGAATTTTTCTTTATTTGCTCAATTTGTGTGCCTGCTATATTTCACTTTAAGGAGCACCAGATGTACTCATGGTTGTATGATTTTGCTATCCATTATTGATAGTAGAGGGGTTAAATTTTGTTATATAAACAGGGACGATTGCAGAAACTTCTCTCTTTTTACATTTTGCAAAATTTTTCTTGGACCTTTAATAAATGAAGAAGGAGTGGTCTAGTATCACTCCCAGAATCTGGAGATTTGGTTCTATCCCAGGACATAACATTACTAAGCCTGAGGCAAGCCACTTCATCTCTGATTACTTATCTGTACAATACAATCTCAGATTACTTATCTGAGAGGGGTCAGACTAGATGGTCTCTAAGGTCACTTCTGGTTCTAAAATTCTGTACTACTATCTTTTTTTACTGAGATATTATATAAAATTATAGTTTCTTTCTTAGCACTCAGCATTCATAAACTACTTATTAAGTTCTAGACACTCTCCTAAACATTAGGGATACAAAGACAGAAAAGTGAAGTAGTCCCTGATATCAGGAAGCTCTCATTCTAAAAGAGGAGCTGTACAAGTACTCAGTCAGTGAACAATCATTTATTCAATGCTTATTGTTCACCAGGCACTATGTTAAGCCCTGGGGACATAAATAAAAGCAAAAAGAAAGACCATCACTGTTCTCAAGGACCTGATATTCTAATGTGGGAAGACAACATATAAAAGAGGGGGAGGGCAGGAGGTACTAATGTGGGGTGTGGTGGCTAAGTCTGGAGGATAATGAGAAATATTCCTTGGTTTGCATATATTTGTTTTCACGTTGTCTCCCCATCACACAGCAAACTCCTTGAAGGCAGGGGCTTTGTATCCTTTTAGTGTTTAGCATAGTGCCTGACATTTAGTAGGTGCTTAATAAATGTTTATTTTAGGAAGGTCATGTTGAAAGTTGTGTATTGGGTGGATTGGAGAGGGGAGAGAATTGAGGTAAGGGATGCAATTAGGAGACTATTGCAATAATCTAGGTGAAAGGTGATAAGGGCCTAAACCTGGCTGGTGTACATCCGAGTTAAAAAAAAAGGGAATGAGAGTGAAAGATTGTTGGGTAGAAATGACAAGATTTGTCAGCTAATTGATATGTCTAATGAGGGAAAATGAAGAGTCAAGGATAATCCAAATTTTTGAATCTGAGTAACTTCGAGGATGGTGGTTCCCCTAGAAAAAATAGGGAAATTTAGAGGAGGGGAGGGTTTAAGGGGAAAGAATACAATTGCAACATATCCATGTATTCTCATCCTGTGGTACTGGCTCACACAGAAAAATGAAAAAGAGAGAAGGTCAGTATGGTTAGATTTCTGAGTCCAAAAAGGGAACTCTATGATTATTATTTGATAACCAGTCTTAGTTTGGAGAAACTATTCACCAGAAACTGGCTACCAAGGTTTAGTCACTATAACACATGAAGTATGAAGGAATTATAATCTACTTTTGTTGAGAGAGTAACTTCACTAATGAATCATAGACCTTTTGAGGTTGAAGTTCTTTTAAAGCAAATTTTAATTTTCTATCCTATTTCAAGTATTGTAGAAAAATATTAATACTAATTCTGTACTCCTGTGATTTAGGTTCAAGTCTATCAGAAACAATTTAATATAATTTATCAGTTTCCAAACCATTTCTAGTTTGGAGAGAGAGATGTCCAGACTGGCATAGTACCCCATGTTCTTTAACATGATATTCTGACCCAAGGAAATTCCAGGCAACAATTATAGGAATCTCGTACAAGGAAAAGACCCAGTCTAAGTTAACATCCCATTCTTTTTCTTCTGGATGGAAACTCTAGGGCCTCTTCCCAGAGTTCTATATGGAGAATCTAGATGAATATGTAGCACAAAAGTTGCCAATGGGTAGGGAAGTCAATGATGTTTATCCAGGCAAGAGTTATGGGTTAAATTATTATATCCTTAATCCATTTCACTAAGAATGGCCTTTTTGTCCTCCATCTATCACCTGCCTTTCCAAAGGTGTCCTCTACCTATGCCTTTTCCCAGAAGTAAGAAAAGGACTTCAAAGAAATATTATTTCTTAAAATTTCTAGGAAAAAAATGGTTATAAATATCCTTCCATATATATATATATATATATATGTTTTTAAAAAAGAGAATGAAATAAAGAAGTGGTCTGAAAAAGAGGTTAATCTATAGATAATAGATAAGCAAAATGCTAGGTCTTAAGCCTATTGCATCATGTCTCTTAGAAGATCATTCTAGATCATCTATAGGTCAACACACACATCCAATACCAGGGATAGAAATATACTATCTGATCACATGCAAAACTCCTATCTGAGACTCCTATCAAATATCCTATTTGAAATGAGCAATGTAGAACACTGTAATGGTTTCAACCCTAAACCAGAGTATCTGTAAATGATTCGAAACACCAACTATTGATAGTCTTCCTCTACTCCCCACCTTTTCCCTATTTTCATGTACCCCCAGAGAAGACGATCAATTACATACATAGAATCAAGGAAACCTCTACCATGTTGAGGAAGTAACGCTCATTCATATCCTTGATATTGGTGCTGGGGAGTATAAGTGCTATCTATTACTCAAAAAAGGAGGGCCCCATAGTATTACTATGCTTGTTATCCTAAGTTTGATTAGAAATCAAAACAGGAAGTGCCATTGTTAATAGCTAGAAACATAGAAGTCATAGATTTTTAAAACACCTTAGATATTTCTCCCCATGGCTACATTTTGAATGCAGGAACTGTGGGTGGGACCATATGGCTTCCTGCATTTCTCTTCTACTCAAAGAGGCATTATTTATTTTTGTTTTTAAATGTAGTTAAAGGGAAGGTACTTTGCTTGTTCAGGAGGCAATAGCATCCAGTTCCTGTTTAGGACATATTGGCATCAGTGGCTGTGTGCCACGTGTGTCTAAGAGGAAATGGTTGGCATGGTTAAAATATCATCTTTTTGTTAAAAGAAAAAAACAGAGTTCATTTTTACAAAAGAACATCAAAATTTTTTTCCTGATACTTTCTATGGAAATTTTGTACAATTTGTCCATAGCCAAAAAATAACTCTATATGATAATATGAAGGGAGAAAATACATTTATCCAAAGACTGGGAAAGTTCTTGGCAAAAATTATCTCCTTTGATCCTCACAACAATTCTGGGGGGTAGGTGCAATTATTATCCCTATTTTACAGATGAGAAAACTGAGGCAAACAAAAGAGAAGAGGCTTGCCCAGAGTCACACAGCTAGTAGAGTGAGGTTGGTTTTGAATTCAAGTCTTCTAGATTTAAGTCTATGAATTCAAGATTCCAAGTTCAGCGATCGATCTATTCACTTTACCACCTACCTTCTTTTTATAAGAACAAGACAAGGTGCCCAGAACCAGTTTTTACCTAGATCACCTTTTAACACTTTTAGAGATTTTTGGATTTCTTTTATTTTGGTTTATGATCATTATTTTAGAAGGAAAATGAAACTTCTGTGACCACAGAGTATTAGAGCCACAAAGGACCTAAAGTATCATCTAATGAATCTAATACCCTAATTAAAAAAAAAGTGAGAGAGAGAGAGACAACTGAGACTCTGAGGAAGAGAAGGTGACATGACAAAAATCCTGTAGCTAATCAGTGACAGAGCTGGGATACATCGCTCTGATGTCGTGACTATTGCTGGGCTAGTGAGTGAGCAAGATTAAGCAGTTCTTAGCAAAGCTATTGAAACCATTTAAAGGCAAATGACCCATGTGACAGTAAAAACAGCAAAAATTTGAGATATGTTATCTTCTTGCCAAAAGGTATTGGAGGTAAAATCCCTTTAAAATAAACTCCACGGGACACTATGATTGTTCTCTGGTGACAGAATTTTGTTAGAAATCCCAGTCTACAGGATTTAGACAAATGCTTTCAACTAAAGTAACTCCTACATTCTTTTATGTTCTCACTGTCTTGCTGAGTGGTTTTGAAGTCTGTCACAAAATCATGGATTGTTAGAAGGGACCTCTGAGATCTTCTAGCTCAACTTCATTTTACAGGTAAGGAAACCAAGGTCCAAAGACCCTGTGTGACTTGCAAGTCAATCAGGGCTTTTACATAGTTGGAAATGTGAGGTAAAAACCTGAAATTGGGTAAATCACTAACCTCTCTTGGCCTCAGTTTCCTTATCTGTAAACTGAAGATAACGACAGTACCTGCCTCTCAGGATTGTTGTAAAGATCAAATAAAAGTATATTTATAAAGCTCTTTGTAAATGTTAGCTATGATGATGATGTCAATGATGATGATGATTAAGGGGCATAGAGAGTTAAAGGACAATTGCTGCTTAATTTCAGGGTCAAAATAATTATAAAGAATGACACGAATCTTGAAGAGAAAAAAGGTATAAAGATCCAAAAAATTAAGAAGACAATCCTGAAAATAACTTGTTATAAGTGCCTGCCAAAATGAAGAAAAATCTAGAGGTAAATGAAGTGATGAGAACTGATGACGACTCATTTCTTTGGATATAAAATACCTAAGTAAAATAGCATAAATCAGTTTCATTGCTTGTAGAAACACAATAGCATGTCAAATGCTTTATCACATATGATACATGTATAAAATAGATGATAAAGATATGATTTGTCACGTGTTATCATTTACACAGCCCTGGCTCACAACAGTGTTTTGAGCTCTGCTTAAGAAAGTTTCATCTTTGTTTTTCAGAAATGTAAATGTCGCAGTACTAATCCCAGGGAGTGAGCTGCAGTCTTAATAGTCATGTTCAGTTACTTCTGAGGCACCACAAGGAATATCTGACTATGAGATTTTGTTCTCTCTCTCCTTTTTAGATCAATTTTCTTATTTTTTGGGGTTTTTTTGGCCCATTTCATTGAATTCAACTGACAATGTAAAAAGTTTCAGAATCTTTTAAGCATCAATTTTCAATCTTTAAGCATCAATTATATATATATGTATATATATATATATATATATATACACAATTATATACATACACATACATATATAGAGAGGGGGAGAGAGAGATAGATAGATAAATGGAGTTTAGCACCTTTCCCCACTTAAGCTTTATGAAACAGTTCAAATTGCATCTAAATGATAAGTGGGTCAAATGACTCCAGCAACAGGGTGGAAGTATCGACATAACTTTTTTTTTTCTCTTATCACATTATCACTGATCATGAATCTAGATAACTGACCAAGCTTTGTTTAAAAAAAAAATCCTCCACATGTGTCTTATCCATTTACTTATAGAAATCAGAAATGGATTACTGGAATTTCTGCAAAAGTAAACATTCTCTTACAGAACTTAGAAGATGGTTCAGAGGGAGATCTAACCTATTTTTCCTGAAAACTATAATCAATTTCTTTTATTGGGTAGGTATATTGGAAAAAGTCAGGAATGCCATAAAATAAAACAAAGCAAAAAGAAGAAACCTTTAAATTCTTTTGCTTACCACCCCCAAATTACTTCAACTGAAGTAGCCAGAATCAGGATTAGAGGCTCCAAATTTAGGTTCTCATCTGAAGAAGAAAGAAAGCACAGCATCAGAGATATGGCTGTAAGATAACACTATACTGTTGGTCAGAAGTATAAACTTTAGTTAGTACCTCATCTAGTTTGTTACCATAATTAAGCAATGTTATACAATGCCATCTAGTGACCAGCAACCAACATACCTTGCCTTGATGGGGCTGGGTGGGATGGGGTGGGGAAGTCTAGCACTTTCTATAATAGTCTATTTAAGAGAATTAGAATAAAGATTATATATACATGCATACAGACACACATATACACATATACATATATGTGTGTCACACACACACACACATATATAAATACACACACTTTTTTAGATACCAGTAGTATTGTAATGATTTATTATTGCTCTATTTTTTGGGATCTTTATTTTTAATACTCTATTGTCACCTACCTCCAAATATGATCTTCTGCCTCCTTCTACTGCTGTAACCTCACCATCCCAGTCCGCAGTTAAACTCAGAACTGATCCGTACTCCCCAAGCAGCAGCACCCAATTTAGTAACAGGTGGTGGAGGTGGAGCACTTTAGAAACCAGTCTCAACAAATAAAAAAATGTACTTCAAAAAGAGAACTGGGATGATTCCTATAGTAGTCTGTGCCAAAGAGAAAATAAACTGATGGTAGTTCAAAGGCTGAATTCAAAATAGGGACACTTGGAGATTGGAGGAAATCATCTTTGATTTTCCCTGGACCAGTGGCTAAGGGCGCCTGGTGACTGTGGCTTGCTCTTTGTACCAGATTTCTAATAAAAGTTCTAAAAATCTCTCTATGAATGGCTTTGTGCTCTAAGAGGATATATTTCATCCATTATTTCTCACCTTTTGCAAACAGATGGCATGAATTATTTTTGAAAGAAGAAAGAAGCCAGCAATCTGTCAGTTGCAAAAAGCTCAGAATTCAAGGAAATTTTTGTTTTTTGGTTAAGTGACCTATTTGTCTGCTGCTAGTTGAACCATAGTGTTGCTACAATGGACAGTTTTAAGAAAATAAAATACTATTCTTGGTGTAGCTATAGCCTTACAAAACCTTACAGGAATATTTGGGATACCAGATGATCTAGGAAAACATCAAGTTGAAAACCTTTATGAAAAGAAAAAGCTTATCAAAATCCACAGCTTTGAGTATATTTGGCTGTTTCTTTTTACTGTTGAATTCATGCTGTGATCATAGCACAATACGTGGAAATTGCATAATTGTTATTTCCACAAATCAAAGCCATTGGACAATGTGAAGACAACATAGGGGTCCATTAAATGTCATTTTAAGAAACAAAACAAAACATTTGATTCTGCATGTGGTCCTAAAACTTTCTTTGTCTACATTACTTCCCCACCCCCTCTACCTTCATTCTAAAATTTTCTGTTCCTTCAGCCTTAGCCATTGCTGGACTTGTTTTCATTAAACCAAGAATTGACTATGGATTAAAGCCCAGTTTAGAGATATGAGCTCTTTTTATATTTAGGCATTTTAATTTTCCCTTGTTTCAAGTGGATATCTTTTGCTTATCTAGGTGAAGAGTTCTTGAATTCATAATAGAACCAGTCAAGAAAAATCAAACAAACAAACAAGCAAAAAAACATTCAGTGCATTTTTTTTAACTTCCAAGGGGTCATAGAATTGTAGATTTAGAGGTGATGCAGTTTAGGGGTTCAGGGGTGCTGGGACCCCAAAGTCACAACATGCGGGTGCTGTCCAGAAGAAATTGACCCAAGCCTTCTTTCAGCCAAGACAAGATTTATTAGCATGTCCATCATATTGGGCAGACTCTTAAGGAGTCTGAACATTAATAAACTATTGGTTTATTGGCTGTATTATAAGAATCTAAGCAGTGGCTAGATTTTAGGAATCTGAGCAGTGGCTAGATTATAAGAATCCCAGCATCTTAATGGAAACAAAATGGACCTTATGTACAGAAAGACTGTGGGAGGGACCTAGGAATGACCAATAAACTGGGGTGAGCAGAACTCCTGGGACCTGGACCTGGGGGCCAAGGGAGAATGGAATTTAGCTAGGATTAAGAATGGGAAATGGACATACATAGGGAGGTAAAACAAAGGAAGGCCAGGATAGATTAACAGAATTCCACAATGAAAGGCCAACTGATGGGATTACAGCCTCAGGCGAATGCCAGAGATTTGGCCAAGTGGGAAAATCCAGGATTTTTCCTTTCTGGGGTCTAGATCCCAATCTCATCAAAGGGACCTTAGAGGCCATCTAGTTAGCCTCCCTCATTTTACTGATGACCTATGAGGAAATGGAGGCCCAGAGGCAGTAAATAAATGATTGTGGTAGAGTAAGAATTTGAAGCCTAGTCTTCCACCACCAAAACAAGCATTCTTCCCCCTGTAGGGGAAAGAGTGGCTGCCATAAACCTCATCCTTTTATAGATTTTACACCATACTGTTGTCTTGAATCCTTGTAAAAGAGCATAAAGTACAGGGGATATGAACATTTTGATGGGTTGTGCGAAAGGAGAGGATTGACTATAAGATTTACTCATTATTCTCAGTTTTTTGCCTTTCTATGTCCTAGCTGGGATCTGCCCACCATAACTCTCTCTCCAGTTCATCCTCTACTCAGTGACCAAAGTAATTTCCTAAAGGGCCGATCTGACCATGCTACCCCTCTACTCAGTAACTATCAGTGGCTCACTATCACCTCAAGACCAAATATAAAATCCTCTCTTTGATTTTAAAGCTCTTCATAACCCAGCCTCCCCCTCTTATCTTTTCAGCCCTTTTACACCGTAATCTGAACCCCATGCTCTAGGATCCAGTGATACTGACCTCCTAGCTGTTTCTGGAACTAAACCCTCTCTCCATCTCCCAACTCTGGGAATTTTTACTGGCTGTTTCTCATGCCTAGAATATTCCTCCTCCTCATCTTTACCTCCTAGCTTCCCAAGCTTCTTTCAAGTCCTAGCTAAAATACCACCTTATACAGGAAGTCTTTTGTAGTCTTTCTTGATTCTAGTGCCTTCCTCCATAAAGTAATTCCTATTTCTCCTGTATAGGGCTTTTTGGTATGTAGTTGTTTGCATGTTGTGAGGTCCTTGAGGTCAGGGATTGTCTTTTTCCTTTCTTTGTATGCCCAAAGATTAGCACAGTGTTTGGAACATAGTAGGCACTTAAGGAATATTGATTGATTGATGTATACCCTTTTTCACTAACTTCCAATTTCCCTTTATGTATTTTCTTAAACTACTAGAATGAAAGCTTCTTGAGGGCAGGAGGGACTGTCTTGTTTGTATTTATATTCCCAGCACTTAGTACCGTATCTAGCAAATAATGACTTATTGAATTTGCCTCACTCATTCTCTCTCCTCTCTCTCTCTCTCTCTCTCTCTCTCTCCCCCTAATATAGATATGAGTATGGCCCATCTAATATAAACTGATGGACCATGTGTAGCATGGTTAGATAGATATCTGATCTGGTACCTGGACCACCCTATCTCCAAGGGAAATTGTGATTTCTGCCTTTGTAGGGAGCAGAGGAACCATTTCTGGTCACTTGTTCCTTCACTCTTCGGTATCTAGGAGGGTATTGAGCCTAGAATTATATCTATTTCCCACACATCATCTAGAAGTAAGATGTTCTTCTAGGGTTCAAAATAAAAGCCACTTTCCATTATCACTCCCAAGTGGAAGGTAACAGTTTATTCTTGCCAGATTAGGTACTTTCCTTTAAACACTTGGTGCATAAAAAAGTCTCAGATAGTGAACAAACTCAGGTATCTAAACAAATAGCATATACAAAGGAAAGATGAGACTTCAGATAGAAACAAGATAAAATCTTAGTTTGATCAAGAGAACAATCTCATTAGGGAAGTTCACTTATAACATATAAAAGTTTTTAGGATAACAGATGCTAGAAGTCAAGAGATAGGTTAGGATCTAGCTTTCCCACATGTCTACCACCCCAAGGAGATCTCCTTCCTCCACCATTTGAAAGTTCATGTGTTGCTTCTCTTACCTTGTCTTTCTTGACCTCTGCTTTTCTGCTAGTCTGTCCATCTTACATGCCACAAGCTTTGTGGTCTGTTAGCCATTCAGAAGTCAGAAGTCAAGTCTGTCCCACTGTACTCTGCATTCAGTACCACTGGGCTACCCTTCAGGAAACAACCTTCTCTCTCCTTTCTCTGTTTCTTTCTGTCTTTCTGTCTCTCTCTCTCTGTCTCTGTCTGTCTGTCAAACAATTTTTTGCTTTCCCACCGAGAAACTGAAGGGAATAATTGTTAGTACTTTTTTGGAGCCAAAGAAGGGAAATTGACAGATTGCTTTATGAGCAAAATGCAATTGAATGTGGTTAAGAGAAATTCTGCATGAATATTCTGACACTTCATAACTCGTGGTAAGGCTCCAGCCTTTTTCCCAAGCTTATTTAACATTACTTCCTTTCACACACTGTATATTCCAGCTAGACTGGTTTCCTTGTTGTTCTTTGGTCACAATATTCTATTTTCTAGCTCCTTACTTTGGTAGAGACAATTTTTCCATTCCTGCAATGTAACTCCCTCCTTATATCTACCTCACCTCTACCCTGCTTTAAGCCTCTGCTTGAGTTCTTCCTTCACACAGTCTTTCCTAATCTCTCTGTGTTTAGGGCCTTTCTCTCCATTACCATATTATTTTGTATGCACATAAATAAATAGATAAATATATATATACCAGGCCCTGGGAATACAGAAACTATATGTATATAATATATGTGTGTATATATATACATATGTACACAATAGATATGTATATATACTTTTGTGACAGTATACAGAATATATATTCTCTATATAGAACACACAAACTATATTCTCAGTGCTTAGTATAATGCTCGCCATATAGGATGCACTTGTGAAGTGCTCCTTGAATGAACAAATTTGGAATGATTTTCCAACCTACCACTTAGAATTACATTTTTTAACAGAGTTGTTTTCAGTTGTGTCCTACTCTTGGTTACCCTGTTTGGGGTTTTCTAGGCAGAGATACTGGAGTGGTTTGCCATTTCCTTCTCCAGATCATTTTACACATGAGGAAACTGAGGCAAACAGGATTAAGTGACTTGCATGGGGTCATACAGCTATTAAGTGTCTGAAGCCAGATTTGAACTTGGGAAGATGAGTCTTCTCGACTCCAGACCTGGCACTCTCTCCACTGTGCTACCTAGCTGCCCCTAACAGAACTGTACTCTTTGGTTAATGCATATTCCTTATCTCTAGATCATAAATCACACACATCTCTTCTAGGAATGCTGCAGCAGAGAAGCCTAAACCTCACTCTTTCATTGCCCTTTGTTGTTGTTGTTGTTGTTGTTGTTGTTGCCTTTTAATGCAGGTCATTTATGTTTATTCTAAAATCAATATCATAAACTAGCTAATGCAAAAGGCTGTTCTTTCATGTTGGATCATTAGCAACCATTTCCCTAAAATACCATATTTGTCATGTAGGCAAAAGATAATGAATGCCATGCTGCTTTCTGCAATTTCTGTCAAGTCAGACTTCAAAGAATACAGTAGTGAATTCAAGCATTTGAATGTTGAAGTGGCATGGATCAAGGGGATCCATTTGATGAGTCCCCCAACTTAACTTGATGAGATTTCAGAGTGTGTATTTTTGCTAAGTGGCATTTCCGGGGCACTTCCTCATGGAGGGTGGACACACCCACTTTCACCAGTGATTGGTTTCTGAGACTAGGGCTGCTCTTGATGTTTGGTTGATGGTCAGCACTCCCATCTCTCCTACCCCTACCCCACCCTCACTAGTTGTTCTCTCCATCTCTCTCATAATTCCTTTCCACCTTCAAAGAGAGTGACCCAATTCTTTGGGTGGAGTAAATCTTTGCCCAAGTGCAACTTTCTCCTCCTCCAGCAGTAGTTAATGTCAAACTGCAGCAGAAGCAGCAGAAGTGAGTGACATTTGCCTGCCTCCCCTGAGTGAGGAGTCGCTGGAACTCCAGTTTCTGGGCATGTTTTCTTTTCTGAGCACAGTTATGGGCTGAAGAGTGGGCTTCCCTGCATCATGAATTTGGTAGCAGCTTGGACAAATGAGAGATTTCCTGCAGAAGCACATGGAAGGAGAAGAGATGTTTGCAGCCACATGGCCCCCAGTTTGGGAGCTTCCAAATTCAAGATTTTGGGGATTGGACCTTGTAGAGAACAAAGAGGATGTGTCTGATGCAGTGTGCTCCACCATGTAATTTTTATGTCATGTCTGGAAGTGGGGGTTGGGGGGGGAGAGAGAGAGAGAGAGAGAGAGAGAGAGAGAGAGAGAGAGAGAGAGAGAGAGAGAGAGAGAGAGAGGGAGAGAGAGAGAGAGAGAGAGAGAGAGAGAGAGAGAGAGAGAGAGAGAGAGAGAGAGAGAGAGAGTGTGGGAGAGAGAAAGACAGAGAAACAGAGAAAGAGAGAGACAGAGATACACATGCAGAAAAAGACAGAGAGACAGACACACATACAGTGACAGAGAGAGGCAGAGACAGAGAGAGACATAGAGATACAGAGAGAGACAGAGAGACACATACAGAGAAAGAGAGAGAGAGAGAGAGAGAGAGAGAGAGAGAGAGAGAGAGAGAGAGACAGAGAGAGGCAGAGACAGAGACAGATAGAGAGAGAGATCTCCTTGGAACAGTAAACATGTGGGAATGCTAGATCCTAACCTATCTCTTGACTTCTAGCATCTGTTATCCTAAAAACTTATATATGTTATAAGTGAACTTCCCTAATGAGATTGTTCTCTTGATCAAACTAAGATTTTATCTTGTTTCTATCTGAAGTCTCATCTTTCCTTTGTATATGCTATTTGTTTAGATACCTGAGTTTGTTCACTATCTGAGACTTTTTTATGCACCAAGTGTTTAAAGGAAAGTACCTAATCTGGCAAGAATAAACTGTTACCTTCCACTCGGGAGTGATAATGGAAAGTGGCTTTTATTTTGAACCCTAGAAGAACATCTTACTTCTAGATGATGTGTGGGAAATAGATATAATTCTAGGCTCAATACCCTCCTAGATACCGAAGAGTGAAGGAACAAGTGACCAGAAATGGTCCCACTGCTCCCTACAAAGGCAGAAATCACCATCTCCTTTGGAGACAGTGTGGTCCAGGAGACAGTGTGGTCCAGGTACTAGATCAGATATCTATCTATCCATGCTACACATGGTCCATCAATTTTATATTAGATGGGCCATGGAATGGCCTGATAGTGTCTCCAAATTAATTTCCCTTCTGAGGGTGAGCTGATAGGCTATTTAAATACTTTATGTGTTTTCTGTATCTATTTATGGGCTCCTTTGAATCATTTTTATCTTACTTTTAGGGAGTTAAATAAAGGCTCTCTTGTGCCATGTTTATATTTGATACTTTGAGTCTTGATACAGGAGCTGGAGACACCATCACCCACATTTAGGGAGGCTTAGATACTATGATGATGCTGGGACATTTTCCTGGAGCAACTCCAGGTGGATGCAGTGAGCCAGAGTCCTAACCCTAACCCTGGCTGGCAGGTTTAAATGTTTCCCCTGGCAAGCAAAAACAGTTTAACTGGTGTGTGCTGGTGTAATATGATCTACAGCCTTAAGGGTAGATGAATATGCCTGAAACAGAGTAAACTGGCTAGTATTCAACTTTACAGGGATTCTTGAGGAGCTGCTTATATGTAGTCTGAGCTGAAAGGGACTTCCGATGTCATGTGGTCATTTTCCTGTTTATAGAAACTAGGTGACATTATAGACAGTGCTGGATATGGAGCCAAGGGGATATTGGTTCAAATTCAGCCTCAGACACTTACTAGCTTTGTCACCCTGGGCAAATCACTTCACTGCTGTCTGCCTCAGTTTCCTCCTCTGTAAAATGGGGATAATAATAGCACCTAACTACCGGGATCGTTTTGGGGATAAATGAGATAATATTTGTAAAGTGCTTTGCAAACTTCAAAGTGTTATGTAAATGCAAGCTATTATTTATTATTATTATTCACAGACTGAAGAAACTTAGATTCAACAAAGTGAAGTGACTTGTCCAGTTAGTTGCATAATATTTATGTTTCTGACATTTGCCTCAGTGTTAAATTAATTGGAAAAAGGCAAAAATTCAGGCCTGTTTACAATTCTTGTCTATTCACAGTATGGAAGGAGTCCAAAGGCTTCTAGAGTTTTGGGGCTAGTGTGTGAATCAAAAATTCATCCAATCTCTAGTAACATTAATATTTCTTCAATTAGAAAGGCTTCAACATATAAAGCAAATCTGATTCTGGATGAATAAACTGAGAGTACAAATAAAAGTCTGTTAACCATCACAAAAATATTCATATTTGAACTGTTTATCCCTTGGTTTCTGAATTTGGTAGTATTATTCCTCTTCTGCACCACTCCCCCCTCAAATTCTTGTTAATTACCACTAGTCCCCATCATTGCTTATCTTCTTCCTGTTTAAGAAGATCTGCATAGTGTCTTTGAAAGTAGAGGATTTGGGAGGAGGCATTAGTCTTCCAGGTCATGTCTTAGGGCAAAATGAAGGTCATGCACCATGGAGACAAACAGAATAGCAGAATGAGGATTCAATCAACTCTGTCAGAATGCATTTAGCCCCAATTCATTGAGGAGAGGAGCAAGGAAAATAGAAGTGAAGTAAGATAAGGGGGAAGGGAAACATGGTGGGTACAGGCGAGTCTGTAAAGTATGAACGGGGCCTACTTCATCATTATACACATATATTCTCGAAACTCTATCTTCCCTACTCTCTTGCTGTGGCTTCTTTAAGTCATTCATCTTGGTCATTGTACATTTGAAATCAAGGCAGAAATTAAAAAAGTCAACAGACAAGATGAAAGATTATACTTAGAAAAATCTTGAATAAAGAAGACTAGTTGCAGATAAAGAGTAACTATTAATTGCTAATCATCCTAAGATCCTTTGTCTGTAATCAAGTCACATCATTAAATTAATTTTGATTCAATTCAATGAGCATTTATTATGTGCCTATTAGGTGTGTAAGGTGCTGTGTTGGTCACTGGGGATAAAAGACAAAAATGAGACAGTTGCTGCCCTCAAGGACCTTAACATATAATAGAGGGGTGTATTAAATAGTATTTTTACTTTTGTAAAAAATAAAAAATATCTGTTCTTTCAACTGATTGAAATACCTGATTTCTGAGGCTCTTCTAAAGGTCACCAGGATTTTGGGGTAATTTTCATGATTTTAAAATAATCAATAACTTAGGTGTATTAATTTTTGGAAAGCTAATTTACATAGGCTCAGATTCACATCTAGACAAATAGCTTTAAGATCTAACAAAACCCCAAAGGTACTTGTCAGCTTTTCTCATTTGAAAGGATAACTTTGTTGTAATTAATACCAAACTACTTAAGGCATAAGAAGCACAGTAGTTGAAAGAGACCTGCAATTAATCACTCAGGATGTGTCCCCTAGGTAAGGACACGCTGAAGGCAAGCAGACTTTTCACATTCTACTTTTCCAGGCAAGGGGAATGAATCAGCAGGAACACAGCAGGTATCTTGTAAAATCACTAGGAAAGGCCCTACAACCAAAACAAAGAAGGGTAAAGAAAATTAATGCATAAAAGCACCGGCAATTTGCTTTAGTTCTATAATGGCAGACACTCCTGGAGATAGGAACCCCTTGGAGTTTGACCTTGTATCTTTTTACTGAAGACAGTTGCCTTTCAATTTTTTTTTTCAGTCCCTACCACTGCCTTTTCTCATTGTTTAAAGGATTGATGGGAAGAAAAAGTGAAATGACATAAAAAAATTCCTTTGAGGGACATGCATGCTAAATTTATGGAACATAATAACAGCATTGAAATAGCACTTTAAGTTTTGCAAAGCACTTTATATACATAACTTTATTTGATCCTGACAACAGCTCAGTGAATTAGGTACTGTAGTATCATCCCTCTTTTACAGATGAGGAAACTGAGGGTTAGAGAGGTTAAGTGATTTGCCCAGGGTCACATAGCTAGTAAATGTCTGAGGCAGGATTCAAACTAACATCTCTCTGATTTCAAGTCTAGCACTCTTATCTACTATACCACCTAGTTGACTCTATTGTGAACAGCTTTTAAATCAAACAGGAGTACAATCCAAGGATAAAGGTTTGATATTTATCAAAACCTTCATAGTAGCACTTTTGTGGTAGTAAAAAATCCGCAAATAAAGTGCATACCCATTAGCTGGGCAATAGCCAACTATGGTGTCTGAATGGAGTGGAATATTATTGTGTAGCAAGTAATGTCAAACAGGAGAATTGAAGTGAATCATGAGCAGACTTATATGGGCTAATGTTGAGCAAAATGAGCAGAGTTAAAAGAACACACAATGACTTCAACAATGTAAATAAAAATATGAGCTGTTTGGAGTAATTGAAATACCATTATAGGTTTTGAAGAAGAGAAAATGAAGTATAGCTTTCTTAGCAGAAAGTGGAAGGGAGATAATGCCATCAGGATATTGCCTACGCTGTCAGGCTGTTGGCACAAAGTTGATGGCTTAGGCTTAACTTTTGTTGTTAAAAGAGATGGTCCAGTTTGGGGCTGGAGAGATGATATCTGGGAATTATTGCAATGCAAAACCCAAAAGACTGAAACAAACTTACATTTTAAAAAAATCAAGTCATACAAAGTTCTCACTAAGTCCTTCGGGCATTGTTACTTTTAGAATGCTCTGGGCAAGGAGGAAATGTTCTCTTTAATGAACTAGACTACCTCCAATCAATATTAATATAATTTATGCAGCTAAATTCCGAGGCTTTTAACTCTAAATGTAGAATCTCTAACTTTGCTCCTATATAAAACAGGTAAATGAATAGTATGAACTGAAGCCCACAAAATTTGTACAGCTCTTCCATATCCCTACCTTCTATTTTAGCATTTTAATTACTGCAACATTTCTGTACCAGCACTTTCTTGAAAAAACCGTGAACACTCTTTGATCTCTGCTTCTGGTTTGTGAGACCCTCCTGGCTGGATCTTTAAAGCTAGAGAGAAGCTTTATTCATGGAATTTCATATTATGTTTTCAAGCCACTTTACTAAATCTCCCTTTCTTAGACCCGAGATTTCCACAGGAGACAATGACAAGCAAGACTAAGACCGTGGCTCAAAGGAGTAGACCTGAATGGGTCCTAGTGTGAAAGGCATTCTTCTGCTATTGTTTAAGCTATTACTGTGGGAATCTTAACTTTTCATGAGAGAAAAGGAGAAATGCTTGGAGAGGAAAATCCATTGTCTCTTTCTGGCTGGCAAGCAGTAGATTAGTCAGAAGGAAATGTCACTGAAAAGTGCATCTGTCACCCTCTTCCCACTTGGGGTTGTGCTATGTAATCTTCCCCATCAAAACTCAGGAACTGTTTGCAAATAGCATTGTATTCCACAGTGGTAATGTTAAAGAGGCTACATAAGATACACTATAGTATCTCTTAGTGATTGGTTCAACCAAGCTAGATACTCAGACAGGATTATGGTCTGCTTATTGCTTTGAGCCTGAGCTCTGAAACTCTTAAAGCTTCAGAGATTTAAACCAAATTACTACCACCACCATCAAATGGAGCTAATAACTGCCTGAGCCAGGTATTATACTATGCTTGATTAGAAATGTTGGTTCCAACAAGCAAACATTTGTTAAGAACTTAGTATGTGCCAGATGCTGCACTTCTAGCCTTACCCATGCTCCAATTTCCGTCTTTACTGTACTCTTTAAAAAGGAAAATGTCAAAATCTCTGATGAGTGGCACCTGTACTTTATAATGTTCCATGTTACCCATTTGATGCCTTCATCTCTCCTGGCCTTTACAATCACACAAAAGCATTGTAACTTTTTTTTTTTTTTAAATAAAGAGAACCAGAACATCCTTCATGAACTTACTAGGCTTGGGTTAGGAGACCCCATTATAGATATGCCATTATCTCATAGAATACTTTAAGGGAGAAAAATGCTTAGTTATGTAAGACTTGGTTTTGTCATTTATGAGCTGAAGTTTATCCTAGCTCTTTAAAGGGCTGCTGCACTGACAAATGGAATCATGTCTGCAGTGTGCTTTAAGCTCCTGAGAAAGAGTCTGTACAGTGTATGAGTTATTATTATATATTATTAACTGCCAGATGCCAAGAACCTACATCTCCCAAGGACAAAACTAAATACAGAACACAGATGCCTGAATTTCAGATCATCGGTAAGCTCCAGGGAAACTAACATATGGTGGGAACATGTTGATAAATATGCTAAATACATATTTAAATGATAATCTGACAAGTTAAATTATAGTGATACTTTTGGGAGAGTTCAGAAAGAGGCAAAATCCACTGACATACTGGTTAGTGAGGAAGAATGACCCAAAGCAGGCAAAGGATTCATCTGAATTTGGAATGTCTTCTTCCTGCATTGTAGAGGGTAGCAGTGATTGGAATATACCCTTTTTCATTACCATTGAAGCTTGGTAGCAGGCAACTTCAAAAGTGAGGTCTACTTCTCAATCTTGTAGTGTGGACATTTGTTCCTATGAAGTGGCATATAGTATGCTAGGGACTAAGATTGCAGGAACTCAGCTGCTTATTTTTCTGTAGTTCCCCATAGGTGTCAACATGGAGTGAGAAGCAGGATCAAGGTTGAAAAAAAAAGCCACATGCAATGAGGTGCTACAAAGGAGGTTTTCTGTATGAGGGAGAAGGGACCTGGGTGGATGACCTTTGCAGTGTGCAATCTGTTATTAAGGGACTTTGGACAACAGTGCAGTTAATTGCTCAGAGCATGCAAGATAGAACTGCTTCCTGTCCACTGTAGCAACAATAGAAGGGATATTTGGTGCAGGCTCCTCCAATGTGTGTTTGTTTGGTTGGGGGAGATAAATGAGGTAGAGCTATTGCTACTGCTTCTGTTGTGACTGGGGAAACCAATGAGGCTTAAGTTATATCTATACCTCAATTAGCTTGGGATTATATACTACTCTTAGGCTTTTTTACAAACTAGACATGGGATGAAAGAGAGCTTATGTTTGGATCAATGTGGTGACTACCTTCCAGGGTATAAAAAGCAATAGAGAACACATTTTCCCTCAGCTTGTGTGTTTTTTTTTTTGGTTAGGCAATGGGTTAAGTGACTTGCCCAGGGTCACACAGCTAGTAAGTGTAATGTGTCAGTCTGAGACTGGATTTAAACTCAGGTCCTCCTGAATCCAGGGCTGGTACGCTATCCACTGTGCCACCTAGCTGCCCCTATTTTTGTTTTGTTTTGTTTGGGGGGGGCTAGGCAGTGGGGTTAAGTAACTTGCCCAGGGTCATACAGCTCATGAGTATTATGTGTCTGAGGCTGGATTTGAACTCAGGTCCTCCTGACTCCAGGGTTGGTGCTCTATCCACTGTGCCACCTAGCTGCCCAGCTTGTGCTTTGATAATTGAGGTTTCCTTACTCTTGATGAAGCAGAAGGAGTGGTTGTGGCAATGTGAACACTGAGCATTTGCTGTGTTATCTTCACCTTGAGCCATGGAACCATGGGAACTTCCTTACAGTATTGTTCTGTGAATTCTCTTACTGCTTACGCATTTATAGGAATTTGTGTGTCTCCCAGGATTCAGTTATCACTGGGTATGGTTCCAAGGCAAAACTAAGAGTATACCCAAGAAAAATAGTTTTCTCAGGTAAAAAAAAAAGAAAAACCTTTATCATTTTATGGGGAAAAGAGGAATTTGGGTAGAACTTGACATTGCTGATAGGATTAGGGTTGCTGGGAAACTGAGGAAGCTGACTACAGATTCTATAAATGGATTGGATTGTGGGTTTGTGAAGTTCTCTTTTCTGCAGCATAGAGCACCCATGCCTGGGAAGAGTGAACAACTTTCTCATAATGGGGAACATTCAAGGGCCCTAGAATCTCATTCCTATCCCTGCCATGATTTGGATCCAGGTAGATGGAATTTGAAACATCTGAGAGACCAATATCGAACCATCTTTTTCTTTATGTCAAAAGTTGAATTGTTGTTCAGACATTTCAGTTGTATTCCATTCTTTGTGACTCCATTTGGAGTTTACTTGGCAAAGATACTAGAGTTGTTTACCAGTTCTTTCTCCAGCTCATTTTACAGATGAGAAACTGAGGTAAACAGGGTTAAGTGACTTGCCCAGGGTCACACAGCTAGTAAGTGTCTGATGCTGGATTGGAACTCGGGTCTTCCTGACTTCAGATACAGTGCTTTGTACTGTAAGATGCCATTCAGCTACCTTTAAAGGTTTGTTTATTTTAACTTTTAAAGAAAACAGTATACATGTAACCCTAATTTCTAACCAGCCTGGGACCAGTTACATGCACTATGACCACAACATCAAAAAAGGAAAGAACAAACCCCACAATATAATAAAAAACGAATGTTGCCTTTGAAGAGGTGAGGCATACAGGGAGTACATGGGTGTGGAACATTGCATATAATGTCAAAAATTTTTAGATTTATTGATTGGTTATGTTAAATTTTTTCTTTTCTTCCTTTTAAAATTTTTATTCCTTAAAAAAATCTTTATTATAAGATGTGACTCTCTTCAAGGGGAGAAGGAAGAAGTCTAGAAAATATAAAAACAAAACATAAGAAAAAACCTATTAAAATGTTTAATAGATTTTGTTTGGATACAACAGACACTTCTGGTAGAAACACCCACACAACTGCCCATGAAAAAGTACCTTCTCTGAAAAGAATACTTTTAGCGATTGTTAAAAGGAAGAATTGTGTCCTTCAACTTTGATTATATGGTATTAACATTGACAGTTGTATCTGTCCAGACTTTTGTTGCTTTTCAATACTGATTTTATTTATATTTTTGTAGGCTTTGTGCACACTTCCTTTTGACTCCGAAAAGATACGTATTTAAACAAAGATAGAAAGTAGAAAAGATAAATGAACTCAACCACACTTCACATTTAAAAATTATCATGACTCAATGTAACACATTTTCCTCCACATATGTAACCTGTAAATAGATACAAAACTAAATGGATAAAGAACGCTGATTGTCAAGACAACTGTTGCAGTTGGGCAGTCCACTTGATTCTATGACAAATATATCTTGGATTGGCTCTACAGAAGGGCAATGAACAACTGGTGTCAGATCTGAATAGCAGAAAGAGAAAGAGATGTACTGCATTTGGAAAATGGTACTGTGTTTTCAATAATCTCATCTATTTTCTTACACAAAACTCCATCTTTTAAACATTACTATTTTTATGGTGATGCTACATGGTAATAAATGATGAAAGATGACAAATATTTGAATAATCAGATTTTGAGGTGACCCAAAGGATAATAGAGAGATGCATGGTGAGTTTAAGCAGACTTTATGTATTGAGAAGGTACATAATGCATATCACCTAGGAACTATGCAGGCAGAAAAGGAAATGAGCTAGTCACAGAGTGAGAGTGAGCAGGTGTATGTTGGTAAATGTTTAACAGCTGGCTATCAAAAAAAGGTACAAATGACACACTTTTAAGTTTTATCTGTATTATTAATCATTCCCCCATCACTTTATTATATCTAGAATAATCAGGAGAACAGTAAATCAGGCCCTGATATGTAGTGTTTGGTGATTTCCAAGGTGTAAAATGCTCACAATGAACATTTAACAATTGGCTCTTCTGAGCTGGTTTGAGTTGGTTCCAGCATACCCTTGGAGTGAGGAATGACTGATAGACCACCTAAGTGCTGTACTGGTAATCACAGAATATTAAAAGAACCAAAGAAAGGCCTTTAATTCAGGTAGATCCTCCATGGAGAATACGTTGGAGAAAATGGGGAAAAAAATCTCAGAGGATGAGAAAACAAAAGACTTGGGATCAGTATCTTTGCTAAGATTATAGCACCATTGAAATATTGATACACATATAATTTGCAAAATGTAGGAGTTACTTTACTTTTACATAGAGAACATTAACTTAAAAGAGAAATCTAGCCTCTAAATTTACTGATTTGTTTAAATTAATAGTTGAAATATTTGATTAACAATTTTAAAATTTTATATTTTTATCATAGATGTAGTGACACTGTTTTAATATTTGGATACTTTCCTTCAAAATGTCAACTTACACATTACAAGAGCAATTTTCTTATATTGGCTTCTGGAAGATCCTACTACCTCCTTGAGGATGGAGGTAGAGGATTTTCTAAAATCTAAATTAGGAATAAAATAATAGAATAGGAGAACTAGTCATAGTGTGGGGGAAGGAGGAGGAAGGGGGGAGGAGGAGGAGGAGGAGAAGGAGGAGGAGGAAGAAGAAGATGAAGAAGAAGAAGAAGAAGAAGAAGAAGTAGAAGAAGAAGAAGAAGAAGAGGAGAAGGAGGAGGAGGGACATTGAAGCATTTAAAAATTCACAGAAGAGGCCATACAGACATTAAGGGAGGGAGAAAAACAAGCAGAACAACTTTGAAAGTAACATATTGAATTTATTATATACTTTAGAGACACAAGCTATACTCTTTTTGTGGTAGTAAAGAATTGGAAACTGAAGGGATGTCCATCAATTAGGGCATGATCAAACAAGTTGTGGTATATGAATGTAATGAGATACTATTGTTCTGTAAGAAATGATGATTTCAGAAAAAACCTGGAAAGACTTACATGAATTGCTTCTTAGTGAAGTGAGCAGAACCAAGAAGACACTGTACGTAGTAACAGCAACATTGTGCGATGGCCAACTTTGATAGACTTAGCTCTTCTCAGCAATGTGGGGACCTAAGACAATTCCAAAAGACTCATGATGGGAAATGTTATCCCTATCCATAGAAAGAACTATGGAGTCTGAATGCAGATGGAAGCATACTATTTCCTCTTCCCCTCCCCCCTTCATGGTTTTTCCTTTTGGTTCTGATTCTTCTCTACAATATGACTAATGTAGAAATAGGTTTAATATTTTCATGTATAGCCTATATCAGATTGCATGCTATCTTGGAGAGGGGGAAAAATTTAGAACTCAAAATCTTATAAAAGTGAATGTTGAAAACAAAAACTAACATAATAAAAAAAAAGAAATATAAGCTGTATGTAGTAGATATTTGGAGAAACTTTTTAGTGCTCATTAAGTTCAGAATAAAATTTTTCTTTAAAAGAATAAAACAATGTCTTCTTTCAAAAATACAATGATGAAGTTTCTGAACAACAAGAGAAAGTACATTTTAAATTATTCTTTTAGAAGTGGTGATGGGTAGTGCTGTCCTGTTCACATTTTATAGGTCATGCCTTCTTGTTGACCAGTGCTAAGGCTGTGGTTAGGGATGCAGTTCATGCCTCCATCATGGTTTATGCTTGTGGAATTACCAGGTTTATATGGGACTTATATCTGTGACCTTGACCTCCCAGCACCATATTCAAACCCAATGAGGCAACTGGTCTAGACAAAGTTAATATGGTTCTATATCCAGCCCAAGGGAAAATTATTTTTTGCCAATTTTACACTTGGATAGTTCTCCCTTTTTATGCATTTGTACTTATATAAGCAGCAAGAAGTCCTATAAATCACAGCTGCGTAGATTTCCAGCTGCGTTAGAATTTTACCAAAATGATAGAATCTTGCTAATTAGTACTTTAAGTGAATCTTCAACCTCTCTGTAAATAAGGTGGGTGGTAATGTGCTATTTTGCAGATGTATAAATTAAGCCACCAGGAGGTTAAGTAGTTTGCTCAAGGTCACAGTGTGTGGCAGGGTAGAAATTTAAACTTGGAACACTGACACGATATCTTTTTGCTTTACATAAGAAGTTCTGTCTCTGTTTCTGTCCCTCTCTCTCATATTAAATATCAACTTAATATTTAATATATATTAGAAATGCACATCATAACTAGTAAACAACAATAATGATATCCATACACTAGAAATAATATTGGGGTTAATCAGTGAGAACCACTGAGTGATTATATTCTAATTATCATGAAGGAAATATGACTTTGGGAAGATGGGTGAGTTGAAATTCCTAGAGTATTTACATTTCAAAACACCTAGCTGTTTATGCAGCAGGATTCTAAAGAAGGAGAGAGAGAGGACAAAAGTAGAGGAGGAGAAAAGAAGAGAAAAATATAAGGTAATCAAAAATGTAAAAATTCATCATTGAATTTTTCTTACTAAGGCTGTTTTTCCCCTCTGACCTATACCGGGCTGGCTTGACATCTGAAGAGAGTATTTGGTCATCATTATGTGGTCATCATTCACTCCATGTGGCCTTGGGCAAATCACTTTCCCTCTTCAGACTTCAGTCTCTTCATCTATAAAGTGAGGAGGTTGGCAACTAGATTTACTCAGGGCCTAGGCACTTGTTTTGTGAGCCCTTTGGTAGATGAATTTTTATAAGTGTAACTATTTGTATGGGTAGGTGGGTAGATGATCATGTATGTGTTAATTAGGATAACATTTATTCAAGGCAATATCTTTGTTATAGCTTTATATCACATACATTTTAAAGAAGTTATCAATAATTTTTTTCTTGGTATTCCTTTAGTTGCTTAGGCCCAGTGTCTTAATATTTTTCTACTTGTCATCATCAAATTATATTTAAGCATTCACCTGGATATGCTCCTGCATCATATCTAGTGATGAATGAAAAATAACACAATTCAGGACCTGAATCATGTCCGTGTTTAAATCTTGCAAGGAATATGTTATCTTTTTCAAGTTCCTCTGTGCTATATAGTAATGACTTAAAATGGCTTTGCTTCATTGGTTTTTCTCAAATCTTTTTGAAGAAGAGAAACATGTCATGAGGGAATTATTGTTGGAGTGGAGTACTATGGGACAGACCACACACAAACCATCACAGCAAGATCTTTCTGTACCATGGGACAGAAAAAAACAAACCCATGGCTGTGATTCTCTGTGAAAACCACAGGCAGAAAATCACAGAGCACAAAAAAACCCCCTTAAAAAAACAAAGAAACAACAACAAAAAAAACCCCAAACAAAAACCCTGTACAAAACAAATGATGTTAATGAAAGGCAACACATTTAATGTTGACTTTTCACCACTTATTTCTACAAAGAGGAGTTAATTTTGCCCAATATGAAATGTATTAGTGTGACTCTTGGCTCAAAGGCCAATCTCATGGGATTATCCCCATTGGTGGAGATTGTTGGCTGGTCCTCCACACCTGCATGAGGGGAAGAGTTGTTGAGAGGTAGAGGGAAGAAAGATCCTGGTGTTTGGCAGTGTTCTCTCTACCCAGAGTAGGAATTTGGTATTTTTCTGGGAGTGAGGCATAATGGAAAAAATTTGCTGGTGGGGCAAAGCAGGGAAAGAAGCTGCTTAGAGGAGAAAGCCCCAAATGCATATCTCATAAATTTTGATTCCATCAGTAATGCGGGGTTTAGAGAGGCATTAGATAAGTACGAGGGTCATGAATCAAAGAATGAGAGTCTAGAGTGGACAGAAAAGGAAATTAGATAGTGAAGAGAGTGAGGGAGAGAAATAGTCTCTGGAAAGGGCCACAGAAAATGAAATTTGTAAAAAACTAAGAAACAGGACGAGTTGAAGGAGAGAAAAGGAAGATTCTACTTGGTTAAGTGACAGAAGAAAAAGAGGAAAAGAATTAAAAAACTAGTTGTTAAGAAAAAGAGGTAAGGAAAAGAGATCTAGTGGGAATAGGACCATTTGAAAAAAGATTACACTAAAGTAACTGAAGAGACATATTGTATTTATAGTAAATAGTTTACAGTATACAGTACTATGTTTACCTGGAAAAGGGAAAATCGTACTTGAAAAATACCTTAATATTAGAGACAAATGGAGGAAAATGTAAACCTAACTCTCATAACTTTAAATGTGAATAGATTAAACATCCAATAAAATGAAAAAGAGTGACAGATTGGATAAGAAAATAAAACTCCACAATCTGTAGCTTACAAGAAACACATAGAAAAACAAAAATACACACAGAATAAAACTGAGAGTCTGGAAGGAAAAAGCATCCAAGTGATTAAAACTAAAACCTTCCTACCAAAGCAAAGAGACAGAGCTTTGAGATGCACTATTAGCACCGTCTAACTCTGTCCCTCTTTTTTTTTTTTTTAAGCAGGTCTTGCCCATGAAGAAGGGACATTTACTATGTATTTGCTTCCCTTTCCACCAAGTCAACCCTTTTTGCTTATTCTTTTCGTTGTTTCTAGTATGGATGCTGAAAAAGGAAGTCTTGTCTAAAGTGGGGGAGGAGATGAGAGAATCATGTGACAGGAAACTTTTTATTTATTTATTTTTGGCTAAACAATGGGGTTAAATGATTTGCCCAGGGTCACACAGCTAGTGAGTGTCAAGTGTCTGAGGTTGGATTTGAACTCAGGTCCTCCTGACTCTAGGGCCAGTGCTCTATCTACTGCATCACCTAGCTGCCCTCAAAACTTCTAGAAAAAGTTTTGTAATTTCACCTCCTTTTAACTTACTGGAAATAGGGGATGTCATGGAGATTTAACTATCTGAAAACTTTCTAAGCCCCTGGTAGAACAAATCATAATATTTTTGATAGAAAATAATAACGTATAATTTCTCAGAATAGGTCTGGCCTTAAGTGTAAATGGGGAATGTACCTAAGGGTAGTAGGTGGCACAGTGAATAGAGATCCAAGCCTGAAGTCAGGAAGAGTCACCTTCTTGAATTCAAATATGGCCTTAGACACATAGCTGTAACTCTGGGCAAGTCAATTAATCTTGTTTGCCTCAGTTTCCTCATCTGTAAAATAAGCTGGAGAAGGAAATGGTAAACCACTCTAGTATCTTTGCCAAGAAAACCTCAAATGGGGTCACTAAGAGTCAGACGTGACTGAAAATGATGGAACAACAATTGTATTTAAGTTTGTGATTTGAGGAGTACCAAGAAATCCCCCAATATATCTCTTTTACAAATCTACACAGTAACCAAACCCCCACTATTAAAGATTCATTCCTCTGGCTTAAGGAACTATATTCTTCTGAGTTATTTTAAAATGTAACTCCTGAGAAGGAAAATACCTACATATATATATATTTTTTTTTTTTAAATTTTTTTAAATTTTTTTTATTTTTGTATTCTCAGGTCTTAATATATAGTGCCTTGCATATAAAAGACACTTTTTGTTTGTTGATTGACTGTTGCTCTAGTAGGTGAGAATACTGAAATTTTGAGAGGTTAAGTGACTTGCTCACAATAACATAGCTACCAAGTGGAAGCCAGTATGCTACAATGGAAAGAACACTGGCTCTGGAAAGTGAGGATGTAGGTTCTAATCCAGACGCTGACAAGAACTGCCTATGTGTCTTTGGGTAAGCTTAACCTCCATGTTTCTGTTTCTTTATTGTTAAAATGAGGAGGTTGGAGTTGGTGGTCTCTAAGTGTGTATATATACACACATATTTATAATTATGAATAATAAAGTTGTTCCAGATTCTTTGTGACCCCATTTTGGGATTTTCTTAGCAAAGACACTTTGCAGTTTCCTTCTCCAGCTTATTTTACAGATGACAAACTGAGGCAAACAGGATTAAGTGACTTACCCAGGGTCATATAGCTAATAATCCTGAGCCAGGATTTGACCTCATGAAGATGAATCTTCCTGTTTCCAGGCCCAGTGCTACAGCCACTGTGCCACCTAGCTGCCCCAATATATAATAAAGAATAATGAAGTAATAGATAATAATATAATGATCCTAATGTGTAATATGTCATATGTAACACTGATTACCGTGGCCCTCACTGCATGGAAGGCCATGACCAGGGTTGTCTGGTATCCTCAAGAAGGTTTGGGTGTCTATGTATTCCTATTGGCTCCAGCCCCTACTGATGGTGTAGTCTCAAATGTAGGGGAAAGTCCCCTGCATACCAGTTACATTTAGCCACTAACAGTAGGATTACCTTTCACAAAGGCATATTTATTTCAAAAGGAATAATCACAAATATATACATTTACTCCTTGAGCTTATGATAGGTATAATTTCCCATATCTGAACCTTTCTTCCCTGCCTCCACCTCCTTGCTCCACCTCATTCTTTGGGGTGGGGGAAAGGGATTAGATTCTTAGTTTAGCTTGGTTCCTGCAGAGCACAGTCCCAGTTCCAAGTCCCCATCACTGCCCCTTCCCCTTCCCACCCCTCCCCGGCTTTAGCCTTAGGCACCCTGGCTTCTAGGGCTTCTCTGTCAGATTGCTTGACTACCTGCAATCCTGACTCCAAGGTTGCCATGGCTCGAATTCCTGGTTTGGCAGGGCTCATTACTGCCTGTACCTCAAACCGAGGAGGACAAATGACATCGAACAGAAAGAAATACCCCTAAGCCCATTTTTAAGAGCCTGGTTAAAGAGAGGAGGATCAGGGGAAGAGAGTCCTTCCTTTGTTATTGGTTCGGTTCATGGCATCCATGCTGTGAGTGAATTGTGATCTCCACCCTTTGGATACAGCAGGAAGGAGCATTTAGGAAAGAGCAAAACTGTTCCAGTCTGGCCAGTTTCAAAAATGCAACTTTTCTGACTATGTAGCTGATCAAAGGAGTCTATCCCCACCTATGTGATAAGGGAATTATTAAGCCTCCATGATAGGTAATCTGAGCATGATGAGGTAAGCTACCACATAAGCTAACATATTATACATGTAACAGATTATATAATCATATGTGACATAATATATCACACACATATAATTGTATATGTTACAATTGATTATGAAAATATAATATCTTATACATGAAATTAACATACAATAACATTTGTTACATTGGTATAATATAACTTATTGCTATTCATATGTTTTGTACATTATGTATTTATATATGTTGCAACTTCCAGGTAGCAATCTACCCGTCACCATCACTGGGTGACCTTTCCTGTGAAGTCTATGCAATGTTCATCTACCTTTACTCAAAGCCTGGTAGCTGTTATCTATAGAGCTTCAGGGCACCTTCCTCAATGATTTTGGTACCTGGCCTACCATCTTTCTTTCCTTCCTACTTCCTGCCTTAAAGGACTTCAATATCCATGCTAACTCTCCCTCAAATGCCCTCACCTACCAATTCTTCAACCTATTCATTTCCTACGACCTATTCCTTTACCCCACCTCAGCCACACACAAAGATGATCATACCCTTGATCTTGCTACCACCCACAAATGAACGACCTTCTATTTATGAATTCTGAAATTCTCTTATCTGATCACAATCTATTTGCTTTCTGCCTCTTCCTCTCTCTTCCACTACCTAACTCTGCTCCAACGACATCACCCCTACACTAGTCACACTTTTTTCCTTTTACCATCTTGATTCCATGGTGAACCAGTTCAATTTGACACTGTTTGTCATTCAAAGTCCTTCATAATCTAGCCCTCTCCCCACCATCATCACCTTTCTAGTCTTCTTATATCTTATATCTTATATCATTGCCTTCCTTGCTTTTCCTTGAGGCATATACTCCATCTCTCAGCTCTGGCTATTTTCCCTGGCTGTCTTCCATATCTAGAATGCTCTCCCTCCTGGCTTCCCTGACTTCCTTTAAGTTCCAGCTAAAATGCCACCTTCTACAATGAGTCTTCTCTATGCTTCTTAATTCTAATGCCTTCCCTCTGTCAATTATTTCCCATGTATCCTGTATATAGCTTGTTTGTACATAGCTGATTGCATGTTGTCTCCACCATCAGATTATGAATTCCTTGAGGGAAGAGTTTGTCTTTTGCCTTTCTTTATATCCACAGTGCTCAACATGGTGTCTGGCACATAGTAGGTGCTTAATAAACGTTTATTTTTTGTTGATTATTTATGACTGATTGCTATACTTTGAAATGTCCTGAACTAATTCTTAGACATTTCCTGGACTTTATATTGCTGTGTCAATTTGACATCTGCCTACAATTATTGAGTATTATTTACCATATGGCTTTGGGTAGTCGTTGTTGAATGTAATACAGATGACATTTATTTGATTGTCATTATTCTTACTTTACTGAAGTCTTCTATTGTTCTTGAAAAAGTTGCTTGCATCATGTAGTCTGTTTAATCTTCATCAATCTTACTTTTTTTTTTTGCCACTTACCTTGGTTCCCTCTTCCCTCCCCTTTCATTCATTATTATCATCATTTACTTTTCCCTGTGCTTTTTTTTTTGCAAAGAGACTGAAAATCAAAATTGGGTTTTCCATCAGGCTTTTTATGGGTTTGACTTCTTTTAAGTTTCCCCGGTGATGGACTGATTTACTGATTCCTTTTCCAAAGCATCACCTTGTTGGTTAACATGAAGAGGTTAACATGCACAGGGTTTCATCATAATCAGTGTCAATTTCCATCTTATACTGCTGGCTGATTGTGGCAGATTCATCTTCTGAGAGAATAGTTTTATTGAATGGATGCTTGAGTGCTAGTTTTGGCTCCCCTGTGATGTATTTCTGTGGATAATTTCTGCTGTGGGCTCACAGGTGCCTAGAATTTTTTTCTCCTGAAAGTAGAACTGTAAAACTTTGGAATGGATTCACAAGGTTTATAGGTATGCCAGGAGAAGGCATGAACAGCCAGCTCCATCCATCTCTATCACTATCTTGCTTCAGGGCATGCCCTAAAACTAGGCTACTATGAAAGGTCACTTTGTACTTACTTTGGAGAATATATTATTCACTCTACTCCTCACCCCACCTCCACTTCATGTCAACCTTTGGAAGACTTCCCTTCATGTGTTTATCTTCTGGGTAAGAAAGAAATGCTCATTGACTGAAACCTGAATTATAAAGACATTAGTCTGTGTGTCAGAGATGCCATAGAAAGTTATTTTCATGCCAGTCAGTAATCTCTGTGGTGTAGAGTTATTCAATTAGAACTTTTCAAGTGTCCATTGCCATGAACTCTACTTTGTTGGACCTGAGAGTTCATGACAATGGATATGATTAATTACATAGGTGTAGTCAGGTGTGTCCTATTCAATCACTTTTTCCTCTGCTGTACATCTTCATTTTCATGGACAATTTCTCTACTATTAGGTTGAAATCTTCATGAACAAAACTATAGCTTAACAACTTTTGCAAATTTATGCTCCTCATAGAATTATCTCATTTCTTTTATTAGTTTTGTTGAAATTTGTCCTGTTTTTGAAAATCATAATCATCTTACAAAAGGATCACAATTTAACTTTTCATAAATGATATTTTTTTTGTTCATTCAAAAAACAAAATGCTTGTTATAAAAATTTCTTAAAACTTAATCTTTATGGTTTATTGTTGTTTGCCTTTATCATCTTGGATGAATTAACTGGGGTAATTATCAAAACAATCTGAAACTGGCTAACAAATAGAATGGTGGATCAGTGAGCTATACAATACAATGACCATAGTAATATAGTGTTTGGTAAATGCAAAATCCCAGTTTTTGGGACGATAGCTCAGTATTTGACAAGGATAGAGCCTCTTTTCCTCAGGGTGAGAACTAGTCCAGACTGGATTCTATTTAGGTTCTAAACAGAAGTGAGGCCTCCTAGTTGGGTGGGGTCCTGCCCAAGATTGAAGAGTATATACCTTGAAGGCTAGGACAATCTCATTAATCAGTCATGTCCCTCAGAGACTGACTTTTTGAGGGGACTGGACCTTAAATGAGGAAATAAAGGAGAAAAGCCTGGATCCCAAATTAATAATTGGTTATTAATATAGTAGTAAAACAATAATTTCTCTCAGAATTATGCCCAAAGGGCTATAAATCTGTGCAAACCCTTTGACCCAGCAATAGCATGACTAGGTCTGTATACCAAAGAGATTTTTTAAAAATGGAAAAAGACCTATATAGACAAAAACATTTATGGCAGCTCTTTTTTGTTGTGGCAAAGAATTGAAAATTGAGGGGATGCCCATCAATTAGGGACTGATTGAAAAAGCTGTGGTATAGGATTGTGTTGAATACTATTGGGTTATAAGAAATGATGAGCAGGATGCTTTCAGAAAAACCTGGAAAAGACTCACATGAATGGATGCAAAATGAAGTAAGGAGGAGAACATTGCCTGTAGCAAGGACTTCCTCCACTTATTTTTGTTCTAGTTCAGCTGTTCTTATTATCTTTGTTTCCGTAGTACCATTTCTACTTCTTCAAGTAACACATTAAGGATTATGATGTTAGAGTTCAAATCTGGTAACTACATTCTCATTAAGAGTTTGTTATAAAAATCCTAACACTTCCATATTTGTAAGAACAATATTGTATGATGATCGACTGTGAATGACTTAGCTATTCTCACCAATGCAAAGATCCATGATAATTCTGAAAGGATGAAAATGCTATCCATCTCCAGAGAAAGAACTGATGGAGTCTGAACACAGATTGAAGAATACTACTTTTTACTTTTTTTGGTCTGTGTTTTCTTTTACAATATGACTAATATGGAAATACGTTTTGCATGATCGCACATGTATAACATATAAAATTGCTTGCCATCTTAGGGATGGGGGAGGGGTGGGAAGGAGGGAGGAATTTGGAGCTCAAAATTTTAAAAAATGAGTCTTAATATTTTTACGTTAAGAATTGGAATTGGAAAGTATTGGAAAATATATATTAATATAAACATATATTTATATAAATATATAAATATATTATATATCATATATTATATGAATAAATATTTATATATTATATGTATTTAAAATTACATATTGTATATTTAAAAAATAGATGTTTATACATATGGGTCCTTTCCTTCCTTCCATCTTTGGCTCTTTGGGGAATATACTCAGTAGTGGTCATAGCCACTTTCCATTTCTAAAGCTTGAGGATATTTGGACTCTTCTTTTTAATTGAATATATAACAGTACTCATTAAACAGCCTAGTAAATGGAAAGAGAGATATAGGAGCACAAGGCAATATTAGTTCAAAACATAAGTTCTTTTGTAAAATCTTATGGACAATGGTGAACAATTATGAGCAATATTCTCCCTCTTTTTTCCCCTAACCTCGCCACAAAGATAGCAATAAGCAGAGGAAATACCAAGTTTACATCAAGTTTGGTGAAGGATTTAATTAAGCAAAATTATCTCAGGGACTTTGAAGCTTAAAATGCAAAGGATGACAAGAAACAGACAAATATGGAAGTGTTAGGATTTTTATAACAAACTCTTAATGAGAATGTAGTTACCAGATTTGACCTCTAACATCATAATCCTTAATGTGTTACTTGAAGAAGTAGAAATAGTACTACAGAAACAAAGATAATAAGAACAGCTGAACTAGAACAGAAATAAGTGGAGGAAGTCCTTGCCACAGGCAATAATTTTGAGGGTGTTGAGAGATCAATTACTAAAGTATTTGAAAGATGGGTGAGTACCAAAACTGTGAGGGAAAAAAAGCCCAAGGTGACTGCAAGATTGTTAATAGCTGCCAGCTCATATGCTCTCTCTATCAGTCAATCAAAACACATTTATTAAGAACCTACACACTTTTTGTGAAAATAATCTACATGTACATCAAGGGCATTCTTGATGAAGGTATGAGAAAGGAACCTGAAGGCTTTCACAAGTTATATTCAACAGCAGATCATGTCTTTATTCAAACAACTGGCTGAAAGTTATTGACAATACAAAATCCATTAGACTTGTTGTTAGCCTTAAGAGATTCATTTGATTCAGTTGAGCTGAATGTTACCTTAAAGCAGGGGTTCACAATGTTTTTTTTGTGTCAGATCCTTTTTGGCAGTCTGGTGAAGCCTATAGACCCTCTTCTTAGAATAAAATTTTAAATTCTTGAAATAGGATTATGATGAAACTAATTGAATTGAAATAGTTACCAAAATATTGAAAAAATTCACAAAGTTCTTAAAATCTATCCAAAGACATCTTAGGGATCTGTGGATCATGCATTTAGAACCCCTGCTTCTCCTCTAGCAAGCTGTCTCCTGTGCATGTGTCAAAAGCATGAAAGATTACATGAAAGATATAACAACAGAGATAACTTTGTTCAATGACCCTCTGATTAATGATTTAAAGAAAGACACAAAGTAAGAAGAGATATGCTTGCTGAAAATGTTTGCCCCTATCATGAAACATTCTTAGCACACAGTCTAAATGAAAGAGGGATTCCCTATGGGTAGTGAAGTTATACAGATGCTTCTGATTATGGATTACATTATGCTTATTATATCAAGCCCCAGAACATTGTGGATTCTCTTAAATGAGGTTCATAATCTTTCAAAAAATTTAGCCTAACAATCTACAGTGGAAAAATAAGTGAGTTCATTTCCAAAGAACTCATGATGAAATATGCTATCTACCTTCAGATAGAAATGATGGAAGAATACAGATTGAATCATCTTTTCTTTCTTTTCCTTTCCTTTTCCATGGCTAATGTAGGAATTTGTTCCGCTTGGCTATACATATTTGTAACAGGTATTGTTTTCTTTGCCTTTTCAATGGATGAGTGAGGGAGAGAATGTGAAATAGAAAATAAAACAAAATAAAACCCCAAGTGAAGAATGCCTGCTATCTACACAATAATGCGCAGTTAGATGGACAGTCTGTAGGTGTAGGTCAGAGATTCAAACTTATTTGGCCTACTGCCCCCTTTAATTAGCTCCCCCCTGGAAATCTACTTTCTTTAACCCTTTAATGTCTTTTTTTTTTTTTGGAAATTTACACCATTTCAAAAATATATAAAAATTAAAAAAAGACATCTTAAATTTAATAATTTATTATAAATTTGTGGCTTTTTTCTGCATTGAAATTTTGATGATGCAATATTGCATCATGTAACGTATAGTATCATATTGTAAACACATCATTACACACACACATGTTCCTCCTGATGTATGCTGTAGTTCCTGACGATGTGCGACACCCTCACCTGCCACTGCCAGCACTTAATAGTTAAGACCTGTTGGCAGACTTGACCACTGATAGGTTATAGCTTGCATTTTATGTGTTTATTTGGAAAATAATGTAATCACTATGACTTCAACTCTGTTACACAACAGATGAAACGTACAAACGTTTTTTAAAAATTCTCTTCTCTTTTTCCTTATGTTTCTACAAATCCCTTGTTTTTATTCAATGCCCCACAATTGCACCTGAGGTTACTACCACCACCCCTGGATCGTCTGAGTATCTCTCAGGGGTCCATAGCACCTGCTTTGGGAACCTATGGACAGTCCATAAGTCCATAAATCTTGGATGTAAGCTCCTTTAGGGCAAGAACTACTTCTTTTTCGACTTTGTCACCCCAGTGCCTAGCACAGTGCTTGGTATATGGAAGATGTTTCATAAATGCTTATTGGTTGGTTAATTTTTTACACAGCTGTACTCATTTGACTTCTCCCTATACTCCCAAGAACCTCATAGTTGGGAAACCTTATCATCCTGCAAGAGTAAGTCAGCCTTGATACTCATACCTCATTAATATCCTCTGTCTTTCTGATTGGAGGGCAGAGCAATGACATCTGAAAGCTCCATCTAAGGAGGGGAGCCAGGAGAATCATCTCTTCATTTTCTACCTGTTAGACTCCTTTGATTTCTCTACCATGCTTACAAAGCTGCAGACCTGATCTTCTCCATTCACCTCTCCTGCTAATCATTATGTTATCTTCCCCCATTAAATTGCAAGCTCCTTGAGGGCACAGATAATCTTTCTTCTTCATATTTGTATCCCCAGTGCTTAACATGGTGGCACAGCACATAATTAATGCTTCATAAATGTTTATTGACTGACAGTTGATATGTATGTGTGTACATATATATAAGCTTAGAATTAAATAGGACAGTAGTCTGAATTACCTTTGGAAAACTATATATCAAGAGTGGCTTAGGTGAAGTCTTCACAGTTCCTTCCAGTTCTTAAAAAAAAAAAAAGCAGGCCACAATTGTGTCATTTATTATCACTTAAAAATTCTGTTTTTCCATTGAGTGCCTTGAATTACATGGTATCAGAATGCTTCTTAGAACCTCTTTTTTTGGATTCTGTACTAACAAATCATCTGTATTTATTTTGTTGTATTTTTTTTTTGTGAGGCAATTGGGGTTGAGTGACTTGCCCAGGGTCACATAAGTAGTAAGTGCCAAGTGTCTGAGGTTGGATTTGAACTCAGGTCCTACTGACTTTAAAGCCAGAGCTCTATCCACTGCATCCCCTAGCTGCCCCTAAATCATATGTATTTATGAGATGAGTTATAGAAGTTTACTCTTTAAGGGACTATTCCTTTGAAAAAGGAAAGAAAAAGAAAGGACAATGTCTTAAGAAATCTTTTAGGGAAATCACATACCCCCTTTTAAGTGTAGTCTTAGAAATAAGAAATGCTTCATTTTCTTACTTAGAAAAAGTACATGTGAATGGACTCTGTTATAGTCTTTTATATTGTTTGCATATTGAGATAAATGAGAATGGAGGCAAAATTCTTTGGGATATACAGTTAGAAAGAAATAAGGTAGTGAGCTGAGAAGGGACATTGAAAGTGACTGTATTCATTTACTTATAAAAATTGAATAAAATATAAAAATTTTAATCTGTGTAACTTGGCTAAGAGGTCTATTTATGAGGCCTACTTTTTTGGTAGCATCATTATGTTCTTAATTTTTTTTTACAAATAATTGTGTCACTGAAAAGAATACCTTTTGACAGATTATGATTTACAGTTGGATGGGCAGCTCAATGGCTTAGTCTATCAGTATATGTCTTAGGCACTGCAAATGGAGAGTGAGTTGGAGAACTGAAAAGGATGAGATTGGACTGGATTTATTACAGTTTGGAAATAACGTTGTGCTGTCAATGATCCTTAAGTCCTCCCTGAAAAAAACAAATGAATTTCTTTTTAACACACCGTGCTTCTTGCAATGCTATATAGATTCTAAATCATAGAACGCTATAAACTTTGAAAAATCAAGATTTTAGGCATCCAAGACTACAACAGAAATTTGTATAATGAACAAAAGTAAGGTGTAGTAGGTTACTGGGGGTGACTTGTGTAAGGAAATAGTGCAAAGGCATTGGAGAAATGTTTGATCTGGAAATGTATAGTTATGTACCAAGAAAGAGAAATAAGAGATATCCTAAATATTGCACTGGGATCAATTAATGTGTAAAGACCCAATGAAAGAGTTACCTTGCATTGGTTAGATTCTTGTTGGAGGATTTTTGATAGGAAGTGAATAAGAATGACACAGGATAAGAAGTTGTGGGTGGATTTTGATATTCACCAGTGAAGGGAGTGTCCATAATAAAGATAATAAATCCCTCAAAGTAGCAAAGTAATGAGGAATTGAGGTAATCACCCAGAAAACTTAAGAAAAAGACACAAAACCTCAATTACATAGTTACTTCAAGAACTGTCTCAGATGAGATAATATATGCTCAAGGACTTGTTAATAATAAAGTAAATGTAAGGTGTTGTTATTTCCCTCTCAAATTATTTGAATATTTGGTTCAACTTAACCTTGCATGTGTAGGTAACATATTAAAGATAACACTTTTGGTGTTCAACCAGGTTTGTTGATGAGTTCTTTGGCTATAGAAACCCATGAAGTAAAGAAAAAAAATTTAAAATAGCCCTCAGAGGTTGCAAAAAAAATTACAGTCTGTAAGGTACTTTATAAATACTAACCTAACTAAATTAATATTAACTATGAGTGCTTATAGGTACTCTAAGTGTGAGATCCTTGCACAAATCTGAGAGGCATGCAGTAGATGTTTTATTATGTTGCTTTATTTCTTATTATAGAATGTATATGCTCTAGTCATGCTTAAGTCATGTGACTAGCTCAGTGGAAAAATATTACAAGCTCACATGTACTTCGGTTTTGGTACATTCAAGGACCACCTAAGATGGTAGAAGACCACCAAAGATGGAAAAACCCATGAGGCAGTGTCGGACAGGTAAACACAGTGACTACCCCATTTTTTAGGTGGGAGACACAGGAGAGCTCCTAGCATCTCTCTCATTAGCAGGTTTGCTTTTGATTTGGTCAGAGAGGAAGACAGAAATGGAGTCATGATAAGGGGTTAAATAAGCTTAATCTATTCTAGTGTATTCTTCTCAAAGGGAGTTTGCTGATAATGGGAGCACCAATTCCAGCAGCATTCCTTAACAACCCTTCTCGAAGGGGCTGTCATGAAGGGGGTCAATCTTTTTTTCATGGGGTCAGTTGAGACCAGAACAACTTGTGCACTCCCCTAAATCCCTTCAAGCCTCAATGGGGGCTGGTTGAGGCAAACACACAGATTCCCCCTCCCAAGCCTTGATGGGGGCTGATCAAGGCACACACAGCATTCCAATTTGTGCATTCACCCCTAAGGGGGTCCCCACTCACTGACTAATGCCCACTTGCTTTGTAGAGCAACAGACAAAGAAGGCATATTGCCAGCAATAGCCTCGCAATTTTACATCACTTTATCCCTATATCTATTGCAACTAGGCAGTAGAAACTATTTTCAACCATGATCATGAGAACGCATATCTAATATCTGGGAAGTAGAGATTGTTATGGCTATGGATCCTGGGAAGAAAACTCTAAAAAAGAGTAACACTTTACACACACTAAAATTCACCTTCCTTACAAGGAGACACCAGGAACCTGCTTTTGGGAGAAGACATTCTCTCTTCTCCTACCACATGGCATGGGAGGAGGGCAGCCTCTTTTCATTGGCTATGCAGCAGGACCTATCTGCATCTTTAAAACCACCAGACAGAGATAGTGTCTTTTTCTTTCCAGCTACCTACAGGAGTCTTGTTTACCCACAGCATAGACATCATTGCACTAAGCTGGGTGGGAGAAGGACCACTTTTCCCTCCTGTTAGGCCCTGTGACCTCAAGAAATGGGCTTAGGGTTTTTATCTGTTTAGTCTGTCCTTTTCAATTCTAGGTGCAAACATCAGAATCCCAGGAGTTTGAGTCATGGTGACCTTGGAGCCAGGATTACTGGCTGGATGTTACTGCTAACCCAGCAGGGAAGCCCGAAGAAGCCAGTGCTGGGATGAAAGGTGACAAGGAAGACAGTGTTTGAATGAAGAACTTGGTGAGATGCTATATAGGAACTGGGCTAAATTGTGAACTTAATCTCCCTCCCCAGCCCAGAGAATGAATTAGTGAAGGGGGGAGATTATCTCATGTATTTAGGATTAGGATCAGAATTCTAGAATGTTTCCTATTATACTTTAGAAGTAATTATTCCTTTGTAAAAGCTAATCCAACTGTTAAATGGAACTGGGGTGCTAAGGATCCTTAAAATTGGGGAAAGATAATTAGTGGGGGCTTGAGGCAATGGCAGAGATTAGATTTCTCCTAAACTCCTTAAGGGTACTAGCTGTTCTGCTTGGTTTCAGCTCCACAAATATCATGCTTCCCCCAGGAAAAATTCATCCCCAGAAATCTTATCATCATGGAGATTGATTCAACTTAAATACTCAACACCTCCTCAATACTCTCAGATTTCTCTCCCCTCTGAATCAAGGTCTGGAGGGCCAAGCAATAAAGTCTCAAAACCTCCCTTTATAGAAGGCTCAATTTGCCAGCTAAATCTTCATTTCCCAACAGTTGCTCTACTTCTGACTCCACATCATGCCCTTGCCATGTCCTTATGCTTGTGTCCACACCCTCCTTCCCCTTTTCAGCTTCCTTTTGTATATTGTGTTCCCCATTAGACTATAAGCTCCTTGAGGGCAGGGGCTATCTTTCTTTTTCTTATTTATATCCCCAGTGCTTTGTACAGTGCCTGGCACATAGTGGCACTTACTACACATGTATTGACTGACTATTGACTGACAAAGAGCTCTGGGGAGGGGTGAATGCTGGAAAATTTTTAACAACCTATGCTACAAAAAATACCATGCAAGAAACACTTTTAAGTTCAATTTGCATTACTCTAATTTTTGCCATAATTTTCTTAATTTTATGTAATCAGCAAAACAATAAATCAAATCCAGATTTGTAGCATTTGCTGATTTCCTAGGTGTAAATGCTAGCACTTAAAATTTAACAATTAGCTCCTGAGAGTTAGCATAAGCTGGTTTCATCACACCTTGAATGTAACACACCTGACTCTCAGGCAGGCTAATTACTATTACCTGTGGAGGAAGTAGGATTCTGTAGGGTGGGTGGTCAGAACAAATTATGATTGGGTAAATCTGCAGTAATCTTATCCCCTATACTGACAAGTAGTGGTAGCACCCAGAGAGAATGGAATCTAGGGAATGGAAGGACATCCACTTTTTGAGAACCATATAGAGCTTGACTCTTTCCCAGCACTCCTCAGTGTGGAGAAATACCATAATCAAGGTGAGAATGAAATCTTTCCCAGCTTCTGTTTCTTGCTATTAAATGAGAGCAGGTTAATGTCTAGCAGTGTCACCTGATGTTTAAACATGTATCTGGGACAGGCATACCATATTCACATTTTTGTTTTGTTTTTAAAACCCTGAAAAAGCTATCACTGCACTTTCATTTCTTTATAAGATATGATAAGGAAACATACATATTATTCTAAGATGGAAACATCCTTTAAAAGTTTGTTGGGGGAGGGCTAGAATTACAAACAGCATAAATATGGCAAGATCTCATGAAATATAAAATTTTTTTGGTAGTTGTGTTATAGGGAAGATGAAAGAAAAATGACAGGGATGATTTGACAGTATACTGCTTCCAGGCCATTCTTTTCTCTAGAAATGATCAACCCAGGAGAGTACGAGGGTAGACAATGCATTCTTAACTATTTTGTCCATGAAAAGCTGGGGAAGAAGAAGAAGAGGGGTTCTTTCCTGCTCCCCTTCTCCCTCTTTGAGAGATCTGAATGCTGGATATCAAATGACCTTTTACACTAATTGCAGGAAGCAGAGGAAGAGATATTGATCTCATGAATTTTATCTATAGGAAACATCTCTAGAGTTGAATTATCTTTAGTAGGGATAGTGAAAGCTAGTGACTTGCTGCTTGGTCAGAGAAAACTACCATTTCTCTTTTTAATCTGTCTTCATTTTTTTCTTGGTGGCTAATCCATTCAACATCTCATTTGTTTCAGGCTCTGATCTGATCTGCTTTACTTCTTCATGTCACAGCTCACTGGAAATAGACATTATGCAATTCTTCCCATAGAAAGTGTTAAAAAATTACTTCAAAGTCCACTGTAACCTTAATGAGCTCACGAAATGGTGGGCAGAGTTTTCTGAATCACACCTCTTTATTTGTGAACTCTCTGCTCTTAGTTATACAACTAATTGCCCTAGGCACCAGTGTTAGAAAGGAATGAAAGACAGGTCTTTGCTGGTCTTCCCTGATTTGACACCTGAAAGCCTAAGTAGTATTCTTATCAAGCCTTTGCACACTGGTTAGAAGGAAATCAATGAGAATTTGGCTGAGAGGAAAATAAAGAGAAAACTTTTTTCCTTCACACAGGAAATTAAAATCGGCACTGCAAAGAGGATTTCTATAGTGCAGATATCTCTATAGAAATCTGGATGGCTGGGTTTTAGCTTCAGCTCTGCTACTAATTGTGACCTTGGGCAAATCACATAACTTTGTGGAACTTCTATCTCTTTGTCTATAAAAATGAGCTTGACAGAAACTTAAATACAAATTTTTGTACCTGGGTCAAACATTGAAGACTGCACTATCCAGGCAATGATCATGAAAGGTATTTAGTTGAGAAATAAGAGAGGGCAGATACTACCCCATGAGTGTAGAAGGAGATCCCAGGATACCAAGAGGGCACTGATTGAGAAAATCCTTCCCTTGCCTTCCACCCTGTCCCCAGGTATCTGGACAATTGGTAAACTTCCTATTTAAACTAATTATTGTTGATAAATAGGTGCTAAAGTCAAGTGTTTATTCATATTTGGGTTCCAAGAAGCCTGATTACAAGGGGGAAGAGTAGAATAATAACCCTTAAAGCAAATAGATGCTTTGGGAGAGAACAAAAAATGCTTGAAGCTACCCCTTCAAAAAAAAATCTCTCAGAGCATCATGATGAATCTAAAAGGGATTATGGAGTCTAATTCTTGGATTAGAAAAGAAGAAACTGAGGCAAAGTGACTTGCTTCACAAAGGAAGGCTAATTTAACTTGTACTGAAATTGAGGCTGGACTCAGGTATAATCAAATGGAGCCCAAATCTCAGACTCATAGTTTGTTTGAGCTAGAAGGGACCCTGACCACCACCTTTATCAATCCACTCCAGAGGATTCAGAATTAGTGACAAAGCAGGGATGAAAATTCATCACCAATTATTCTTATGCCTAATCCAGAGCTCTTTCAAATAAGTTTCTGAAATGTGGCCTCCTTTCTGGGCACAGGGCACCAGCCCTTCAAGAATAGTCGTCCCTGGTTTCTTGATTCAGGACAACCAGCTAAACAGGAAAAGGAGTCTTATGGGACTTCAAGTACATCCTGGCCTTTAAGCTCGCCCCCCAATCCTCTCTGTCATTAGGAACATTTAAGTTTTGTGGGCAAAAATTGTCTTAGGAATAGGTAAACAGAGGCATTACCACGAAGTTATGATCTTCCAGCAAGGGATTGGGAAGTGGAGATGATTCCTTTCCCTTCCAAACTCTATCTGAGGTACTCCCAATAGCCCTTTTTCTGGAGTTTGACTGTGCTGAGAGGCTGTGGAGAACTAGGCTAGGGAAAACATTTTCTTCTATGGCACCTATCTCTTGTAGGAGATCCCTGAAGTCTCTTCTCTTCTGGTGGAATGAAACCTACCACATCTTTCCAGTTTGGTACTTCTTCCTGACTTCTGGGTTACAGGGCTTCTTCAGACTATGGAGACAGAGATGTTCCATGGTAGGCTTTCTGCAGACTGTCATGATCAGGGAAAGGAGGAACCTTCCTAGATCCCTACTAATCCTTGGGCTATCCTCTCTTCTCAGGTGTAAAATGCTGCAAGGTGCCAACACTATTGACACTAAGGGAACCAGATCAACAGGTCTTGTCTGGTTCTCCTGGGAGATGACTAGGGGACTGGCTCTTTAGGTTTGGGTCAGAGTCTAGTCTCACCAACCTTGACCTCTGCCTGAGCAACCCTATGACACAATACTGCCCTGTCTTCTGCTTTTATCATTTTGTCGTTATCTCGACCCACAGATCTGTTCTATATCAAAACCAGATTCCTCCCTGCAAATCCATCAGGTCTAACCTCTATTTCTTCCTTTGCTTGCCAGTTGTCCTATAAATCTACCTAATGCAACTTTAAGTCCCTAGTTACGGTTATGTAGCTAGAGATGAAGGAAGGTATTCAAGATTATGCCATATGAGGTTAGGTTGAAGGGATTTAGAGTCTTTATTTAGTTTCGAGAAGAGAAGACATATAGGAGACATGATAGCTGTCCTCAGACAACTGAAGGACTATTATTATAGGGAAAAGGGAAGGATTAGATTTACTTTGTAGGGCAAAATTAGGAACTATAGGTGGAAGTTGTAAAGAGACAAATCTATGCTTGATGAAAAATTTTCTATTTTTTATTTAATTTTGTTATTTATTTAATTTTTCTATTTTTCCATTTTTTTCTATCTCAAAGTGAGGTGAGCTATTCTGGGAGAGAGTAGATACCTCATAATTAGATGATGATTCACTTGATGTGATTTGGAGAATATTCTTGTTAGATACAGGGGTGCCTTCTGAAGTGCTGCTAGCTCTGTTGTTATACAATTCTGAAAACTAGATTATTTCCAGTTCATCTAGAGATGTCTCCCAACTTTCAAATTCTAGGTCTTGGTTACTAAATTGCCCTAGAGCAACACAGATAGACTGAAATTTGGAAATTCAATATAGGGAGATTGAAATTTGTCTTGACCAACAAAAAATCCATCTCTACCCCTTCCCTTCCAAATTTTCTCCCAGCGTTAATTTGTTCTCTTAGTGGAAATAGAACTGGGCGTGTTAAGCTCTAAAAACTTCAGTGAGGGATATATCAGTGTTGGGTCAGGCTGGCTGACTCCAGTCAAAGGATGATAAGTTGCTTGAAAGCTTTGACTTGGGTTGAACATACTCCAATCAATATCTCTGTAAAGGTGAGGTCAGTGTGATCTCTCTTTTTCTTTTGGTAGTTCCATTATGTCTTGTACATTTTGATTTAATGTGACTGGGTGGCTTAAGTTCTCTGTTTCATGGTTTGTTAATGTGTATACTTTATACATACATACATATAATTTGCTATAATTTCTCCATTTTGCTAGCCCATAATTTGTATGAGCTTCTGATAATTCCCTTTTCCCCTATGTTTCTTATGTTGTTACTTCACTAAATTTTGTTACCTTACTTATTTTGTTAATTGATTTCCTTTTCTCTTTTAAATCAGAATAGCCAAATAAAGGATTATCAATTCTGTTAGTCTTTTCAAAGATCCATTTTTTAGTTGTGTTTATAATTTCTTATAGCTTTTTGCTTTCTGTTTAATATATTTTGTCTTTAATTTTTATGATTTGTTCTTCTGTGCTTCCTTTAAGTTATTTGTTGATTTTCTAGTTTTAAAATTTTTATACAGCTTATTAATATACTTTTCCATTTTATTTGTGATAAACCTTCAAAGTATAGAAAGGCCTTATATGTGGCAAAACCCCAAGAGTTATGAGGGCCTGTCCCCCTATCTGTAGCATGCGGGTGTCATTATGTGGCCCAAAGGAAGGCAGAATAGATATCTATAGATTCTTTCCCCCACTTTGACCCCCCTTTCCAAGGAAGACTAATTCCTTCCAGAAGGAGGAGGAGCAGAAAGTTGGAGCCAAAGGCTACTATTCCTAGAGAGAGAGATTATGGGACTAGAATCATATCTATCTGCTCCCTTAAATATGATTAAGCTAGGGGATGTGATCATGTTCAATCTCATTTCTGATAGCTGTTTTTCATTATTGGGGGGAAGTGAGATTCCAAGCTCTGTTTCCAACGCTTGATCTTTTCCCTACCAAATACCAGTTCCAAAATGAACACATATATCAAATAGCAAAGAAATCCATTTATCCAAATTATCACAAAATAGAAATCAGAGAAGGTATACATAGAAGCGTATAAGTAAAGGAACTCTCTCCTTGGGAGTCAGAAAACAGAGAGAGAGAGAGAGAGAGAGAGAGAGAGAGAGAGAGAGAGAGAGAGAGAGAGAGAGAGAGAGAGAGAGAGAGAGTGAGTTCTAGATTTCACCCAATGGGAAATTCTCTGAAGTCTCTAGTTTAGCAAGCTGGGAGTAGAGACATGACAGAGACAGCCAGCTTCTGTCATGTGTTCCCAGAATCTTTTCTTTCAGTAATCTGAAGTAGGGCTGGCTTCTTCCATCTTTCTTCTCGAAGCTGGAAGTCAGAAGTGCATGAAGTGACTTGAAGCTTGAAGAGTGCCAGAGCTCTCCTGCAGCGAGGGCAGAGCCTCAGGGCAGAACATTCATCTCTACCATTAAGGAGAGGGTCTCATACCAAAGAGCTTTGAGACAGGGTTTGCATATTAATGCATATTTTTGTAGATACAATTTTTCCTTTGAAAATACCTTTTGATGGGTTGCAGGAATTTCGTTACCTCATTGTCACTGATCTACTTGACATAGTTATTGTTTATATGATTTGTTCTTTGATTCACATTTACTTATAGGATTATAAGATCAGAGCTAGGGAAAAAAAACTCAGAGGCCATCTAATCTAATCCTCTTTTTTTTTAATAGATGAAGAGACTGAGGCCCAGAGAGGTTAAGTGACTTGTTCCAGGTTACATTTGGTGACAGAGCCATAATTTGAACTCAGGTTCTCTGACACCAAATTTATCAATTTCCCCCCACTATGATGTCTCCTCTTATTCAGGATGCTATTAATAGATCTCCACTTAAGCCTGCATCTTTTATTTGTGCTTTTGGTATTAATTTTATTTTTATTGAATTGTCTTTAAAAGATACATTTAGTATTTCTGCTTTTTTACATTTATTAATAATTTCTGTCTTAATCATGCCTGATTTTTATGAATGTAATAAGTGGTGCCGAAAACTCTCTTTTTCTCCATATATATGTAATATAGAAATAAATATAACATCTATCATATTCATATGGAGATACACATGCATTTATGTGTGTATACATACATACATACATATTCTTTCTGAAGACATCATAAGTCTTTCAGACAACTTTTCCAACAATTTATTCAATTTCATATTTTCCTTTTTGTTTTTCTATTATTGTTATTCAGGTCCAAGGTGAAGATTGATTAAAATCTTGACCAATATTGTTGCTGTCTATGACTTTTTGTAATTGAGTTAAATCTCCCTTTATTAATTTAATGTTCCATTCAATGGATTTACATTTGGAATTGATATTGTTTAATTGTTTATGGTATCTCTGTATTATGTTATGGTTTAATCTCTCTTGACACTCTGTTTTTCTTTTTGTTTTTTTCTGATAGCATCATTGAAATTTCTACTTTTTTGGGAATTATTTGATGCAGGAAAAACATGTTCACCTTTTATTTCCATCCTGCATGTGGATTTACTCTTTGCTTCTTTTCTTCTAGATTGTCCTTCACTTCTGTGTACTTGCATTCTCAATCTATTGTTCTTTTTTGTTTCTTTGGTGAGCCTTGCCATTGCAGATGCCAGTTTTTCTATTTTCTGTCCACTATTTTTGCTGTGCAAGCTGTACATTTTGCTGTCATAATTCTGTTTTTTTCTTTTAAACCACTGAGAAAGAGTGTGTTGTTGTTTCAAAACAGCTTGTTGTTGTTTTATGTTCTCATCAAATTCCATAGGGTATTTTTTTGCCTCATTAAGTGTTGGATCCTTTTCCTTTATTTTGCAGTATTTATTCATAGATGCCTGAACTAGTTTACTTGGTTTGGAGGCGAAATTTCTTTCTGCTGCTAAAGTCTCCCTGTTGGTTTATTCCTGTTGCTTATATTCAAAATTTTGAGTTTTCTTCTTCCTGAGTAATTTCAGGGTTTTCCCCCTTTTATTTTCTCCTATTGCTTACTTTCTGACTCTCTGATTCTCTCCCCTCTGATGGTGGTTTTCTTGGATGCTGAATTTCAAAGCATCTCAGCCTCCTTGTGGTCTGGGAAATTCATGTTATCATGCCTAGATCATTGCCTAAGCGACTTTTGGGTGAATAGAACTGGCCCCAGCTTGATGCGGAGTACCTGAATACTTTTTTCCCTTCTCAGGCTTGGTGGAATATTACATAGCATCAATCCCTCCCCTTCCACCTCCCCAAACTGTGGCCTGTTTTGGTTTCCTGACCCACTCCCTCTGTTCCTCATTTTTCTGGGCCAGCACCAGCTGCTCAGAGAGCTGCCAGGCAGGTGCTATGAGGTTGATTTTTGTAGTTTGGGTCTTTGAGGCTCTAGGAGGGTAAAGGAGGTAAAGGATGTGGTTTTGAGGTCTGTTTCTAACCAAGACATGTGGCCTGCCCCCTTTCCTCTGCTTCTGGCCCTCCTGCAGAGATCTTTTGCAGCAGAGAACATTAGCTGGCTGACTGTGTGACCCCAGTGAGTTTTCACAGAGCACTACAGAGGCAAGCTGTAGTGTCCCAGCCCAAGCCAACTTCTGCATTCTAGAGCCAGGATCTCCATGGTGCTGAGAACACAGAGGGAAAACTGGAGTTTGGGGTTAGGTTTTGTTGCAAGCCCATGTGGGTTGGCCAGTGTAGCCTTGATCTCCATATCATGGGGTGTGGGGGGAAGGTGCTTAGTGAACTCAGTGTGAAAGTCGATTCATGTTTTTTAAACTTTATTTTGGATTTTGGGAATCCTAAATCATGGAGACAGATGTAGTTTCTTTATCTTTGTTTTATCATGTGACCTGGAAGTCATATCTTTATTTTTTAGATATGTTTCTTGTATACAGCAAATTGTTGGATTTTATTATGTTCTCCATTTTTATATCAATTTCATTTTATTGGATTGTTTCAACCATTTAAATTTTAAAACATTTAAAGTTATGATTGTTGGGCTTGTGTTTTCCTTCCTTCCTTCCTTCCTTTCTTTTTTTTACCTACTTCCTCTGTATATAAACTACATATAAACTTCCTCTGTATATCACTACTTTGGGTCTTAGATTAGTTTCACTTAAAATACTTTGATGCTGCTCTATTCCCATAGGTGCTACTGCTACCATTTACATGCCCTATCCTAAGTTCCTTAAATTCACTTAAACTGTAATTTCTTATTTATTTATTTGTTTGTTTTCCTTTGTTTATTTCTCTCCCAATTTTGACCCTTCTATTTTCCTGCCTAGCTCAATGCGTAGTACAAAACTTTTCCCCACCCCTCTGTTCCAACTAATTGTTTAAGTAGCATTATTTTATATCCTTTACTAAGAAGGTTTTTTTTTTTTACTGTATCTCCATCCTTATTTCTTTTTTGTTTTTTTCCAGTTAGTTTGTTCTGAATTCTATTCTCCATTTCATGGGATATATATCCCATGTTTATTCTTTTTTCTGTCTGGGACCCTCATGAGGGTAAATCTGAAGTACCAACTTTGAATTCTATGTATCCCATTTCTGTGTTATTATTTTTATGGATTTCCTTTGTTGTTATTGCTGCTGTCTGTCACTCTTAGAAATATCAATCAGTTCATCAAGGTAACAATGTTGAGTGGAAGCAATGCTATGTTGTAGGAGTTACTCTGCACCCTGAGTCATGAGGCTCAGAACTACTCCCTGTTTTTTCCATGATCACTTATGACTTCTAAGGTCAGAACATTCTGTATCTAGTACTTCCTCTTGTCTTCTTTGGGCTAGTTGTCCCAAGGGATAGACTTTGGAGACATTCCTTCTCCTTTGGGTGACGGGTTGGGAGGCAGTCTAGAAGGGTGCAGGCTTTTCCTAGTGAAGATTATCTAATATGCAAATTCTCTCTAGATGAAATCCATTTTAAGACCCTTACGTCTCACCACAGATGTATGCGTCCCCACTATAGAAATGTTATTGAGTAGTAACCCTTCCTCTCCTTTCAGGGGTGAAATACTCATTCTTCTCCTTAAATCCAATTCCCTCCCTTTCATTGCTTTTCTCATATTCTGCCACATCCCCCACTCTTATCAAGACTAGTAAAATTATTATGTTCACTTATGAACTTGTGAAGATGCATCTTCAGTTCCTCTTTGTCTCTTACATTATCTCTTTTCATTCCCACAACTTTCCTTTCCTATCCATTCCACAAAAGATGCTGACTGACCTATAAGGAATCAGGGGATTTCATATTAATTCAGCTCTTCATTTTTCCTTTCTTCTTATTCTTTGTTTCCCTTAAATCTTTGGTCCTTTTTTTTTTACCCCACGTGATTAATTTTCATTGTTGCCTCCCTCCCTACCCAAGTCCAATTTCTTTTCCTTAGATAATAGCTTACAAATATGAGGGGAAAGATTCCATTTCTTAGTTTTTTTCCTTGATAACTGTATTTATTTGTTTCTTCTGCTTTTGTCTTTTGCAATGCTTCCAAGTCAAATAATTTGCAAACCTTTGAGGTTTATTTTCTTTGTAGGAGTGCTTCAAATGTCTCTTATTTGTTGAATATCTTTTTTTCATTGATTATTAGGTTTAGGTTTACAGGATGTGCAACTGTGGGTTGTCTCTTGTTTGCCTTTGCTTTTTGAAATATACTATTCTTTCTAGTTATCTCTCATGACTGCAGAATAATCCTGTGTTATTTGAATCACATTTCCTTCATGTTTGAAGGTCTTTCTCCTGTCTGCTGGCAAAATTTATTACTTGTTATAGAAATCATGAAATTTTATCACTACATGCCTTAGAGCTTTAAACATGATTTTTTTTCTCTGGTAGTGATCTGCTGATTTGATAAATCAGTAATTTGTTGCCTGTATTTAAAAGTTCTGTTCTCTTTTTTTGGAGAAAGGTATCAGTTCTTACTACAGAGCATTCAGGGTTTTTGATTTATAATTTTGTCTTTCTTTCTCTCTCTCTCTCTCTCTCTCTCTCTGTCTGTCTTCCTTCCTTCCTTCCTTGGCTAGGCAATGGGGTTAAATGACTTGTCCAAGGTCACATAGCTAGTGCTAAGTGTCTGAGGTAGGATTTGAACTCAGGTCCTCCTGACTCCAGGGCTGGTGCTGTATCCACTGTGCCACCTAGCTGCCCCAATTTATAATTTTCTTTACAGAGATCTATGATTTCCAAGTTATCTCTGTGCCTCCTGTCTTTAATTTATATATTCTTTTAAAGTTGATGTCTTTTGTTTCTCTTCTGCAATTCCCCCTCTCACCATTTCTTTTTTTCTTTGTCTTTTCTTTTTTTTTTTTTGGCAAAGAGAAAGTTTATTAGAATATCTGTCATATTAGCCAGACCCTTTAGGAGTCTGAGCATTAGTGAGCTATTGGCTAGATTTTAAGAATCTGAGCACCTTACTGGAGACAAAATGGACCTTATTTACAGAAAGACTGTAGAAGGGATCTAGGAGTGGCCAAGTGGTTTGGGGTGACTAGAAAGCCTGGGACCTGGACCACATGGCCAAGAGAGAATGGAGCCTAGCTAGGATTGATGGTAGGAAGTGGCCAGAGGCCATAGGGAGGTAAGACAAAGGAGGACCAGGCTAGGTTAAGGCTAACAGAGAGTTGGGAGATTGGGCATAGCCACAGCAAAAGGCCAGTTGATGGGATTACAACCTCAGGCAAACGCCAGAGATTTGGCCATGTGGGAAAGTCCAGGGTTTTTCCTTTCTGGGGCCAGATCCCAACCTCATCATTCGCCCCTGGGACCCAAATTCTTTTGGGGTAAGAAGTGAAGGTCTTGGCTTCTGAAGCTGCTTCCTGCTGGCAAGGGGCATAGAGCTGTCACTGCCTCGAAGGGGTCTCAGAAAGGAGGTTGACTGGAACTGAGCGCAGGTTGCATCCAGGGAGCAATGGGGGGACATTTGCTGGTACCTGTTGTTTGCTACCAACTGTAGGTGAATGGCCTGTAGTCTGGAAGACACAGATCTGACAGAAAAGACCCAGGGACCCAGATATGACAGGATAAAACATCCTCAGCTCTGTTTGTATTCAGATAATTAAGTTTTCCAATGATGCTGTATCAAATCCACATCAGAGCCAGACTCAGGAATAGCCAGGTGGGCAACATTCCTTTTCAAAGGAACATAAAGGGGAAACTGAGCCAGTAGGATCCCATCTTAGACTAAGGCTAAAATTGTCCTCTCAGCTTTTCCTGATGCTGACTTCCCACCAATATCACATTCTCTCTAAGTAGCTTGTGGCGTTTCTGAGGTGGTGAATTACTGATTATTGATGGATTATTATGATCCATTAGATAGCTCAAAATGAAATCCTATGAGCTTTTACCTCAAATAGCAAGTTTCACTAATCACAGCTTAGGAAAAACTTTTCCAGGATTTAGGGATTATTTCTATATACTTGCAAATTCTTAGTAATACAAAACCCAAACAAGCTTTTTGGCAAGTTCATACATTAAAACAACCAACAATACCCAAATTATTTTAGGAGTAACCAAATTATGAAAAGTTGCTTGACATAATTGATACAAAAAGTTCACCAATTCGAAACTTGAAACGAACCCATTACCAATCAGGTTACTTCACTTTTGTTACATGCATTTCCAAATTACTTTACAGAGAGGTCAACATCTCATCATTAATAGTTAAAACTACAACTTTAGAAGAGCAGGCTTACCCAAGTTTGGAGGCTAGCTTCTTTACCTTGAGCAGGATGTGCTGAACCTGGGTGATGCTTCCAGGCAAAGGTTGCCCTAGGGCCCAATGCCATTGCCAGTGGGGCCCATGCTGTAGCTGCTGCCCCTCCCCCCTCCTTCTTTTCCCCAGGTGGGAGAGGGCGAAATTAAAGGTGGGGGGGAAGGGTGAAACTCTCTTCTCCTATGACAGGGGTCAACAGATACCCTCTTGACTCAAAGGGTGTGACCAGGTTGTATGGAGGTGTTTCAAAACTCCTTAATGATTTATCACAAAACCTTCAGAAATGGCTAAGTTGTTTTTAGCTATTCTAACTTTTCCCTGCAACCTTTATGAAGGAAGATCTAGGGGTTTAGAGGGAAGGGAGTAAGCAAGCAAGCCTCAGGGAACCAAAAAGCACCTACAGTTTTCCAAATTCCCTAGCGCCAAGAGAATTGACAGAATTGGGCATACACTTCCAGATAGGGAGTCCACTCCTGTCCTCTTTGCTGTGGAAGGTGTACCCAGGTCCTTGGCCTTGAATCAAACCAGTGGATTGAGAGCCTGAGAACATCAGGCTGAGTGTGAGACAGCCTCATAACTGTCTGCCTGAAAAGCACCTCCAAGCCTTGGTGCTTACATACCTTCCAGTTTTGACTGGAGAGGAGCTTGAGGTTAGGCAGTTTTCCCCATACAGGCCACCAAAATGTTGAGGTTTAGGAATTTAGGGATGCTGGGACCCCAAAATCACAACACACAGGTCCTGTTCAAAAGAATTTGACCCAGGCCTTTTTTCAGCCAAAGGTTTATTAAAGATCTGCCATATTAACCAGACTCTTAAAGAATCTGAGCACCTGTGAACTATTGGCTAGACTGTAAGAATGTGAGCAGTGGTTAGATTTTAAGAATCTGAGCCCCCTCTCCCATTTCTGTGGTCCAAGTTGATCATTCTTATTTGTAGAACCTCTTATTCTTTAAAGAGAATCTTCAATGGAAATTAAAATTTTTTGTGTGTGTGTGTGTGTGAGGAAGATGGGGTTAAGTGATGCCCAGAGTCACACAGCTAGCAAGTGTTATGTATATGAGGCCAGATTTGAACTCAGGTCCTCCTGACTCCAGCGCTGGTGCTCTACCTACTGTACCACCTAGCTGCCTCTGGAAATTTTAAATTCTTTTAAATTCTGTATCATTTTTTTCTTGCATTCTGTATTGAGAGTGCTGATATTTGACCTAATTTATTTCAACTATTGTCTTTTAAAAATTTTATCTTTTGAACAATTATGGAGATTTTTTTTTTGCTATTGTTCCATAGTGTTTGGGAATATACACAATTCTCTTTGTCACTAGGGATTTTTGGTTGATTTTCCTTTATAATGTAATACTTGTCCATTGTGTTCTGGCATTTCTTTGAATTTTCCTTCATTTTTCCTTTTTTTTATGAGTCTTTTAGTTTATATGCTTGTGAGCTAGGTTTATATTCAGGCTTCCTCACTTGGACTTGTGGCTTTTCTCTTATATTTTCAGTTTGTCTTGGTTTCCTTCTTCTTTCATTTACTCTCTCCTTTCCACTGCTGAACAGATGGTGTCTGGTGACTGGATGTTCTGTTCCTCACTATGTTGGCATTATGAAACTCTCCTGCTCAGAACAAACATTGGAATAAGGAAAAGCTTGGTCCCAACTGAGATTCTAGATCAATTTCGCTCAAGGCATTAAAACTTATTTTCCTCTCTTGCCTGAGTCTTCTTTTCTACCCTCTATCCCACTTTTGCCTTCAAATAGTTGGGCAGCAGCAATGTATTTGGCCTTTCATGGAATGTAGGGGGGGCGGATCCAGCATGAGTCTTGACCATGTGCAAAGTGGGCAGGTACCATAGCCAAAATGTTACTGGCATATAGTATAGGTTTGGGGACAGGGATTCTAAGTGTGAACTCTATGTATTAACAGTTATCTGATGTTATTTCTCCAGTTTTTTCCCTTATGTTACTGTTTGTCTTCTTATCTTGTAGATTCAGCTTTCATCACTTTACATTTAGCACACAATTCCATTTATGTTGCAGGAGTTTACAGGGGTGAAAAATTACCCTAATTTACCAAGTATGTGATTGGGATCTCATTGTCTTAATATTTTACTTCTCTTATTTTAAGGAATGCATGTAAAGGAATTAGGTAACTCACAAGCAGAATATTCCTCATAATTGACATGTTGCATGAAAAGACTTATTACGTTTTATTACTGCCTGTAATCCTTTTCTTATAATTAAAAAAAGATTGAAAAGTAATGTAAGCATCTGCTTTAGGCCAACAAAGGTGAAATTAATTTTTTAAAATACTACTATATTAATAAAAACTTCAGCACATGATGTGGCAATGGATATAGTTTCTTTTCCAATATGTAAAATTTGCAACCTTTTTGCACCTTCTGACCTGAGTTTCTTTCAGAATTATTGCTAATTTAATTTAAGTTGTTGGAATAACTCCGTTCCATATTAATCTTTGTACATAGTGAGAATATGCTGAGCACTCATAAAATTCTGGGTATTTAAGATGCTTTAAAATGAAAGATAAATCTGTGCTCTCATTAAATAAATCAGCCAAAAAGATTACATTTTTGTTTATTGTGCAATTAACCGCCTTTCATACAAAAGATACCAAATCATCTTCTAAAATGTTGCAGGATGAAAAGTATAACTATTACAGAAAGGAGAATAATTTTGCTTATCAATGAGAAGTAGGGTCTTTTTGAATTAAGGTACATCAGCCCCATTATGGCATACAATAATAAACATAGCCTATTTCAAACGACTAAATGCTTTAAAATCCCCTAAAACCGACATGAGAATGAATTGAACACTTTAAAAATGTTTAATAGCAAAATAAATATTCTATATTTCAGCTCAACACTGTTTGCAGTTTGGAAATTTATGGCTTTCAAGCTCCAATAATAGTTTATGTGTTTATAGCGATTTAAGATTCATAAAATACTTTCCTTACAACAACCCTGTGAGGGAGATAGTACAAGTAGTATTATTCCCATTTTGCAGATAAGCAAAGGTTCCAGATGGTCAGAGAAGTCAACACTAGGACTTAAAGATAAGTCTCTCCTGACTCCAAGTATAGTGCTTTCCCCAATACATCATATAGCTTCACTGATAATATCTGAATATTCATGTTTATTTTGTACTCAAAGATGCTTTACATTTAATGAATGAGCAATTCATCCGTGGTTCATCCATTAGAGTAAAAAATTGCTTTGTGGATCTAGAGAACAAAATATACAGGTTCACATGATGATGACTGAAAGAGAAGACTCCATGTGGCAATTGGCACTAAATAAACGAGCGTGATAACAAAGAAAAGACAGGATAGGGCACGCACTTTATTAGGATGACACATAGAAGATGGAATATCAGGTGTGATGCCAAAGAGTGGATTGTGCAACATACAGAACTTTTAGTAAAGACAGTGAAGTAATTTAGGGCTAAATCAGGGGTGGTAAAATATAAACTAAGGTCAACTGGATCAAGCCCAGCTAGATATTTTTCTTACCACAGATAAAAAAAAAAGCAAGGTCATTCAACAGTGGATGGAGACATACTGACCCTAGAAACCAGTGGTCTGCCAGCACCAACAAGCAGAGCATTTATTGGACAGGCCAGCGGCAAACTGTTGAGATTGTCATGGTGACATTGGATATCACCCCACTACTGATGGTGAGCTTGCGTTGAGGCTGTCATGGAGGTCACACAAATCCACACTGGCCTGCTTTTCCCTTATCCTCATTTGTGAGCAAAAGGCCCCGCCAAAAACAATTGTGGCTTATGCCTCAGGAAATCCTGTGGAAGTATCATGCACAGAGGAGTTTTTCCAACAAAAGATTAAAAGGATCCAAGCTCTTAGTCATTCAGCACATCTTTACTACAGTTATCACTCTGTCATTTAAGAAAATATTTGTCATTAGTGTTGCTAACTCAGTAACTGGGTTTAGTAGTAGAAGAAGAAATAAATAACAATAAAATACCATTTTCTCAGAATAAGTATGTGTATCAGATATTAACAAACGATTTCCTATCAGCCAGGCATACTGAGCAATGCTTAGGAGGGCCTATTTTGGCACCTAGTAGACAACAGAGCTGGATTGGTGCTTAGAATACTCCTTGACTAGGTTAAGTGAATTGCCAAGTCACATAGCTAGTTAATGTCTGGAGCTGGATTTGAACTCAGGTCTTCCTGACTCCAGGCTCAGAGCTCTATCTCCTGTACCACCTAACTGCCAATATCTCTCTTTTTTTGCCACACTCATCCTTACAACCCTTTGTGGTCCAATTTTCCTCTCCCTCTCTTCTCCCCTCATGAAATTAATTTTTGGGGTGATTCAATCCTAATACTAGGTCTGAAATGTCCTTTTTTTGTTCTTAACATGCAATGTGATATACTGGATAGGAAAATAGCCTTGGGTTAGGAAGACTTGTGTTCAAATTCTGCCTCATGCATAATAACTCTATCTCTATCAGTAGACAGAATTATTTACCTGGAGCTCCCTACAACAATAGAATTACAAGTCCAGCTATTAAAAAAATTGGTATCACCCAAGCTGCTGAGAATTCAGGCATCCATCCCTGATAATCACCCATTCAGTGATTCTGAATTAATGTTATACAATTAATTAAAACCCAAAGACTTGTCACCATTCTTGTGGAACCATATTAGAAATGCTTGTATATGGGATGATATGGGGAAGATATAATTCAAAATTAAAAGAAAAAGATGTTAGATCAGGTAGAAGTGGGGACTGTGTAGGTGAGAGATATTGGGAGAGGTCATCTCTTCAGGTTGTCCTAAACCCTGAAGAGAAATTATGTTTTTAAGGTGCGAAATAGTCACTTGCAATATACCATGATAGTCACTAAAATGAAATATATTTTATTAAATTGCTTGCCTTCTCAATGAGGGTGGCAGAGGAGGGAAGGAGAGAATTTGGAACTCAAAATTAAAAAAAAATACATGTTAAAACATTTGTTTTAAAACAATATTAATACATTAATAATTTAATAATATTAATTTCCTCACAACAACTCTATATGGAGAAAATTATTAAATCATTAAAAATAACTAAAAATGAAATATACTTGAATGATGTTAAAAAATCATCTTCATATTTAATTTTCTGAAAACTAACTCTAACAATGGAGAGTGGTAATGTGTGATACAAAACCAAAAGCAATATGAGAGAAAGAATACTATGTACATAAATGTATCAGTCTTTGGTTTAATTTTGGTTTAGCTTTCTTTTTCAAGGTTATCACCCTTCAGGGAAGATAAACACTACTTGTCAGCTCTCTTTTTTCTAGATAGGAAAGAAATTCTTTTCTCTACCTGTCTATAAGATATAGATGGGGACATCAGTGTCCTTCTACAAAGCAGTGGACGAACCAAACAAGATGAAGTAGCAGCATGTTGACAGAGCATATTCAGAAGTGACAAACCGCCTTGCTGGTAGCTATGGTTTCTTCATTATTCTGCAAATAAGACTTTACAGATCTTAACACTTATAAAAATGGTGACTTGCCAAGGTGAGAGTTGGGGATATATTATGATTTGGATAGAGAGACCAGCTCCCATATAGAAAAAGGATAGAAGACTTTTCTCTTGCCTGACAGGAAGAAAGCACTTTTCTCTTTAAAAAGAGGAGATAGGGATTACTTTACAACTGGTAAAGCGATTCAGGAGAAAGTAAATAAATTACTGGATTTACTTTAGGCTTATACTAAGTTGCCTTACTACAACAATAGCTACTATCAATATTTTCTCTTTGACTTTAGGGACTACAAGCAGCATCACAAGGTTAAGTTAATGTATGGCTTGGTAACATTTTTAGTAGAAATCCAAATTGTTTTCTATAATATTTAGACCATTTTACAGTTCCACTATTAGTGCATTTATGTGTTCACATTCCCACAACCCCTCCAACATTTGCCATTTTTGTCTTTTTTTGTGTTTTCCAAACCAATTTTATTATTTTTTGTCAAGTCACTGCTCTATACAATGTATATGATGCTCATAAGATAGAAAAAATTACTTTGTAGAATTAAGTATTTTTAAAAACAATTAGACCTAGGGCTTCTGATTTGTTTGAGCTCAGTCTATTTGACATCATTATTTGTCTCCTGCTGCATGTATTTCAGAAGAGTACAACATGAGATAGCTGACAGGAATTAGAATAACATGGATTTGCTGGTAGCATAATATTATCTGTGTCCACTGGCTACCTGGGGAGCTTTAGCCAATCATCTGTGGTAGAGAGGGAATGAAGGATGGGATCTAACTCTTTCTCCTCGTGTGGCACCCAATAACTGCTCGGGGGGAGTAAGAATGGGGTCAGGGTACTGGGAAGAAACACTTTTGGTGGGCTGGGAATGAGTAGTGGAAAAGTCATCTTACTTTGGCTTCTTCTAATAATTAGAGTGAGAGAGTTGAATATAGTCCTTTGGCTTCCTGCTAGCCTGGGTTGGTGTAAGAATAACAAATTAAAGATTGTTATTCTGACTGTTCCCCCGTTGATTATTGAGGAAAATGTAGGTGGCAGTCAGGCAGCAAGCAAGCAGTAGGGAATTTGGAATTAGCGCCGGGGGGAGGTGAGGTTGCTTGTTTTCACTACAATTTCTGTCACTTTTCCTCCCACTCCAAATCTACTGGAAAAACACACACTCTAGCAGAATGGCAGAAGGTGACATGTGGTGCCTTTGAAGCCCCTTTTATTTATTAAAACAAATAGGCTAATGCTGTCATGCTGGCAATTCCTCTTTCCTCTCCCACTTTCTGTAGTGTGGATAGAGAAGAGATGCCTGTCTCTTAGAAGTATCTCTCAAATGGCATAGCAAAGCCAGAGGTCAGACTGGCAAGACAACCCTTAGCTCTCTGAAGAAACAAGTCTTCTTGGGCATAGCCCAGCTTCTGCTCTCTCTGGGTCTTTGTGCTCATAGGGTTGTGAGGAAAGCATATTGCAAATTTGGAGGTGTCATTTAAAAATTACTCCTTGTGATTATTTGTACTTGTGCTGTGCATAATTAGAGCAGACCAGACAACATCTACTGTGGTCCCCTCCTCCTTACTGTGAGAGCTTTGGAAGGAAAGAAGAGGGAAAAGAGGAAGAATATGAAAAGGGGTGAGCTTAGGAAAGGATTTGACCTGTGTTATTTGCCCTTCTTTGCAGTGAAGGGAGAATAGGGTCTGGGTCAGAGATTCTGGGATCATGACGCAGAGACTGGATCAAAGCAATGGTTGTACTAAAGGAATCTTGCCTAGGTTGGGGTGGGTATTAGAGAATTGTCCAGGTCTCCAGAACTTATCTGTGTCCTAAACTTAGAGTTGAGAAACTGAGTAGACAGGCTAAGTATTGAGTCAACAAAACTGATCACAAGTAAGAGTAGAAGACAAGTCGGAGTTGAGACAGATCAGATAGACTTGGAAGAAAGTAGCAAGAGTAGATAGAAATTACCCACCAATGTGATTTATAGGGTAAAGGTGGCATGACAGCCAAGTAACCTTAGTGTATTAAAGAGCTAGAACCTTGTTGGACCTGATACCATCTGTGCTCCTACGAAGCCTCTTAGGGATTGAGGGTCTGGGCTTGGAAGGGAAAGTTTAGAATACGTGCTTTCATGCATTAGGTTTATGTCTGTGTGACAATCCAGATTGTGGGAACCAAGAGGACAATGTTTCTGTCCTAGCATAACATCCAGAAGACATGTAAGAAAATGTTTGTTTAAATGAATTGTTTCTTAAAGGAACTTGCTATTTCAGATGTATGTGGTAAATATGTAGAAAATACTTCAGATTATTCTTCAAATTTTAGACTCATTTTGACTATGTGGTTTAATATTTATTTTCTATATTCTTTATTAATAATCTTTCACTATGGTCCAACAGAGGAGAAAGAATTGTACTTGGAGTCAAAAAGACCTCAATTCAAATCCTACCTTAGACACTTTGAAACTTTTTGCCTTGGGTAATTCACTTAACCAGACTCAACCTCTGTTTCTTTATCTTCAAAATGAGAATAATAACAGCAACTACCTCACAGGATTGTTACATGGCTAAAATTATATATATATACACATACATACATATATATGCACATATGTACATATATATATTTATGCAGATATACACACATTATAGAGAGGGCTTGGCAAATCTCAAAACTTCATGTAAATGTTAGCTATTGTTATTCTAAATAGATGCCCTATAAGCTCCTTGAGTCCAGGGAGCATATCTTATTTGTGTTTGCATCTCTCTCAGCACCTGGCATAGTGCCTGGTACATATTAGGATTTAATGAATGTTTGATGAATGAATTAATAAATGAACATAAAATAACATTTCCTTTGATAATTGGCATCCTTTAATTGGATATTCCCTACTTAAATAGTTTTGGTTTTGGTGATGAAATAATAATGAACTTGTAGCCTATTAGCTACCAATAGTGACTGCTATTTCTTATTTATCAGATTCTGGAAAAGGGTTTTGTCTAGTTGGTACCTAGGTGGCACAGTGATTAGAGTGTTGGAGTCAGGAAGATGGGAGTTCAAATCCTGTCTTAGAAATTTACTAACTGTGTAACCTGGGCAAGTAACCTAACCTCTGTTTTCCTCAGTTTTCTCAGATGTAAAATAGGGGTAATGGGGACCTGCCTCCCAGAGCTGTTGTGATGATAAAATTAGGTAATATTCATAAAGTACTCTGCAAACCTTAAAGTCCTATATAAATGCTAGCTATTCTCAGTATATGGTAGTGTGTGCATGTATGTAGTGTTTTGCACAGACAAAAGAAGCCATCATTGATTGGAATGGAAAGCCTCCCCTTCTCTGGAAATTGTTTGAATAATTTTTCCATATAGGTTCATTCACCAATCTGCCTCAGTCACATCAGGCGGACTGGAGTCTAACCGACTAGTTAATTATTCAGGGCTGCTTTGGATACAGAAATGGTTAGCCATGATACAAGTAAGGACTAAATATTTGCCATTTGTGTAGGGTTGTAGGCCTGAATTGGACAGCATTGGTCAATTTCCTCATGTACAATGTACATATAACCTTACTAGAATAAATGGTCACATTGGTGAATTATCATGATGCTTGGATGGCATAACCAAATTTAAAATGTACTGCCAGTATTCCTGGATATCTTCCTGGATCCATCCCTGGAAATAATTGTTTGTTGGTGGTATAATCAAACTGGGCATGTGCTGTTTCAATACACACAGAAAATGTTAGTTGCTCAGCTTTTCACAATATGCTTTTCACAATATGGCATTTAAAAAAGCCTCATAAAAATAAATCTTGTTTCACTCTCTCTTCCATTATCATCTCATCTTTCAAGATGTCTATGCAAAGCATAAAGAATTAAGGTAAGAGGGAACTATGATCGAGAGGGAAAAGAATCCATTTCCAGAATGAGTCAAGCTATACAGATAATTGCAGTTGCATTTATTATCTGATTGGTTCAGATATAAAGCTTGAGAAATGTTAACTTTCTCCTCGAAGACCACAAGAAGCTCAGCCCAAGCAGGTGGAATGTGGGAGGGTATGGCGATTACTATGACATCAGTCTTGAAAGATGAAGGATATGCTCCAAGCTAAGTGTGACTTCTTAATTACCCTTTATTGAATTAATCTGTACACCTTCATCTATGATTCTTGAGCCTACACACACACACACACACACACACACACACACACACACATGCACAGGCACACACGCGCAAATATATCTTTTTTTTTTAACCTACACAGTCTCTCAAAAATAGTGCATTCTTATTTTAAATGAATTCTTTGTTGCATAGACTACTGCTTAGGGGGGGTGGTAAGGATGTGGTATAGAGGAAAAAGCACTAGAGTTAACTTCTCAGCTCTATATATAACTAGCTGTGTGACCTTAAGCAAGTCACTTCATGTTGAGATTATTTATTATGATATTTTTCATGATATTATCATAATAATTGCACTACCTGTCTCACAGGAGTGTTGTGAGGATCATATAAGAAAATGTATATAAAATACTTAAGGGGCAGCTAGGTGGCGCAGTGGATAAATCACCAGCCCTGGATTCAGGAGGACCTGAGTTCAAATCCAGCCTCAGGCACATAACACTTCTAGCTGTGTGACCCTGGGCAAGTCACTCAGCCCCATTGCCTAGCAAAAACAAAATACTTAATAAATTATAAAAGAATATTTTTAATATTTATGTTTTAAAGTAAGCTGTTAAGGAGGCAGCTAAGTAGTGCAATGGGAAGAGCACTGGACCCAGAGACAGGAAGATCTGAATTAAAATCTGGCCTCAGACACTTACTAGCTGTGTCACTTTCCCCTTGGTCACCTCAGTTCCTTATCTGTAAAATGGGAACACAGTGGAAAAGGAAATGGAAAACCACTCCTGTATCTTTGTCAAGAAAATCTTATGAACAAGGCCATGAGGTCACAAAGAGCTAGACACAACTGAACAACAACCACAAATTATAAAAGTAGTTAGGTGACCCAGATGATAGAGCAATGAATCTGGAGTTAGGAAGACCTGAATTTAATGTCTCTTTGTCTCGGTTTACATGTAGAATGTAGAATGTAGAATCCCCATGTAGAATGGGGATAAATAATAGTGCCCACCTTGTAGGATCAAATGAGTTAACATATGTAAAGTTCTTTGCAAATATTAAAGTGCCATAAAAACCTAGCTATTATTAAAGCACTAGATGATACACCTATTATTTGTATTTGTCCCAACATAGCATGTTAAAGCAGCATGGGACCTAAAAGGTCATCTAGTTCAACTTCCATCATATTACACATTAGGAAACTGAGATCCAGGGAGGTGAATGATTTTACCAAGGCTGCTTTTGGTTCGTGGTGGAGTCAGGACTGTGACATAGGTCTCCTGATACCAATCCACTACATTTTCACCATATCCTTGCCCCTCTACTTGCATTATTAAAATGTGTTTTTAAAAAGGAAGTAATCCTAGAATTCTGTAGGTGTTTCATTCTTCTCCCTATTTACACTAAATAGATGTGGTATGGTGAATATTGCCCTGGATTGAGTCAGAGGACCTGTGTTCAAGCCCCACCTCTGACATTATCCATATCACTTCAGGTAAGTCACTTTAACCTCTCTAGGTATCAGGTTCGTCATCTGTAAAATTAGGCGGTTGGATTAGATGGCATGTAAAGGCCATTCTAGTCCAAATCTATTATCCTATGATCTCACTTCTTTCTCTTGTTGTATCCCATTCGGAGCAACTTTTTTTTTTTAAACCTTCATCACTTAATTTTCTCTCTGCTCTATAGATAGCATTTCTACTAATTTGGTATTTTTTTCTTCTCCCCTTCCCAATCTATTCTTTATTACTATTTTTTTCTGTGCCTCATTCTATGTCTTTAATTCATATATTCTGGGTGTAGCTAAGACAGATGAAGGACTATTGACAGGTATTGAGAATAAACATTTATGAATTAGAGTTTGGGTTATAGTTTATACTATACATTTGCTTTTAAAAATTGATGTCTCTAATTTTGACAACATACTCCTGTTTCCAGCATCATGCAGATCTATTCTTTCTAACAAAGAATAATATAGATTTTAAATGCAGACCAATAAGACTAATCCACATATTGATCAAGTTGAATATGATATGCAAAGTTCCTCTATCTTCCTTAACCGCTGCAAGGGAGAGAAGTGCATTCTCATATTTCTTGTTTGAGGCCAAACTTGGTCATGACAATTTCACAAAATTCAGTTTTAATTATTTTGTTGTTGCTTTTTCTACTTATGTTGTTGTAGTCATACTTTCAGTTGCGCTTGCTTCATATTGCATCAGTCCATGTGTATTCCCATTCATCTTTTTAGTCATCATTTCTTACTGAATTATCATATCCCATTATATACTTGTACCTAAATTCATTTAGTTCTTCTCCAATTGATAACTATTGATTTTTGTTCCCATTTTTTCTAGTGTAAGAATTTTTGTCCTATGCTGGTATGTATGAAACCTTTCATTTTGCCATAAATATTTTGTGGGTATATCCCTGGAAGTAGGATCTCTAGGCCGAAGAATATGGATAGTTTAGCCACTTTCTTAGTGTAATTCCAAATTGCTTTCCCAAATGATTGGACCAACCCATAGATTCCCAGCAATGTTTTAGTGGACCTGTCTTTCTACCACCCTTCAGTGTGACATTATTGCTGTCTTTTTTTAGTTCTCTGACAATTTGCTGGCCGTGAGATAAAACCTGAGTTGTTTTGATTTGTATTTCCCTTATTATTGGTGATTTTGAGCAATCTTACTCATAGCTAATTATTGTTTACAATTCCTTAAAGAGTTGTTGCTTATATCCTTTCACTGTTTTCCGATTGGGGAATAGTTTTTGGTTTTACATATTTGTGTTAACTACCTATATATCTTATATATCAGATGCTTATCATTGATATTTGATGCAAAGACTTAATTTGCTGTGTATCACTTCCCATCTTATCCAAGTTGTACTAATCTTGTTTGTATAAAAGAATTCAATTTCATGTACTCTAAATTATCTACGTTATTGTGTAAGTACTTTTATTGTTTGTTTCGCTAAGAATTTTGCCCTAGTCATATGTGTTAAAGGTGTCAAATCTGATTCTCTTCTAATTTTTATATGTTGTGAATAATATTCTGGTCACAAACCTGATTTTTACTAAACTACTTCCCAACTTTCCTAGTAATTCTTGTCAAACAGAATGTTCTTCCTCAAATACTTTACATTCTTAGCAATATAGAACCCTGAATATTAAGTTCAATATGAAGCTATGTGGAGTGGTAGCTAGAACTCTAGCTTGGAGTCAGGAAAACCTGAGTGAGGATTTGGTCTCAGATTCTTGCTAGCTGTGTGACTCTGTGCAAGTCACTTAACTTTCCTCAGTATCTTCATCTCTAAAATGAGGATAATAACTGCATCCACTTCACAAAGTTGAGAAGATAAAATGAGGTAATATTTGTAAAGCACTTTGCAAACCTTAAAAATGTAATATAAGTGCTTTCTGTTATTATTATTATTCATTTATTTCAGATTCATCCTTATGTAGTCTATTCCACTAGCTTACTTTTTTATTTTTTTAAAAAGAATTATCGAATAGTTCTGATTATTACTGTATTGTAGTTTAATTTGAGTCTGAAAGTGATATACCTCCTTCAGGCCTACATTTTTTTCATTATTTTCCTCCAGATCTTTTGTTCCTGCATATGAATGTGTTGTTATTTTGTCTAGCCTTTTAAATATCCCCTTGGTATATTACTTAATCTAAAAATTCTTAAAAATTATTATTTTTTGTTATAATGGTATGGCCAAGCCATAAGAACTTAACATCCCTTAAGATTTTTTTTAAAGTCATTCTTTATTTCTCTTTTTTTTTCTTTTTGGTGAGGCAATCAGGGTTAAGTGACTTGTCCAGGGACACACAGCTAGTAAGTGTCAAGTGTCTGAGGCTGCATTTGAACTCAGGTCCTCCTGACTCCAAGACCAGAGCTCAATCAACTTTGCCACCTAGCTGGCCCCCAGTCTTTATTTCTTTAAGGAATATTTTACAACTGTAGCTACAAAAGTGTTTAGTGTGATTTGGTAGATTGATTTCCAGATATTTTATGTTATTTTGGAGTTATTTTGAATAGGACTTGTCTTCCTGTTTCTTCCTTCTTGATTTTGTCATTGTTCTGTAGAAATGCTGTTCATTTTTTGTGAGTTTATTTTATATTGTGCTATTTTACAGAATGTATTGATTGATTATCTCAGATTATTTGCTGATTGTTTAGGATTTCGAAAGTAAACCAACATGTCAACAACTCACAGATAGTTTTATCTCCTTTTTGTCTATACTTATGCCTTTAGTTTCTTTATTTTGTCTCATTGCTATTGTTACCATTTCTAGAACTATGTCAAATAACAGCGGGGGAAGGGTGCATCCTTATTTTACTCATATTTCCTAGGAAAGTGATTTTCCATGCTATATAATGGTAGCTTTTGGTTTTGTAAGAATATTTTTTTCAAAGGAAAAGATACTTATATAAATATGCATATAAGGAATTTTACCATAAGTAAGTTTTAGTCTTTGTCAAAGGCTTTTTCTGTATCTATGGACAAAATCTAGATGGAAGTAGGTGCTACTATTACCCCAATTTTACAGACAAGGAAAAGGAGGCAGATAGAGGTTAAAATAAGTTGCCCAGGGTCACACAACTAGTAATTAACTGAGGCTGGTTTTAAGCTCAGGTTTTTCTGACTCCAAGTCCTGACTCTATCCTTTACACCACCTATGACCTCAGAGGTCATCTAGTACAATCCAACCCCTTCATTTTACACCTAAGAAGACTGAGGACCAGAATGGTAGGTGGCTCACATTCCCACAGGCAGCAAGCATAAGATATGGGATTTGAACCTGGGTCCTCTGACTTGAGTCAGCGTTTCTTCCACTGTGCTGCCTCCCTCAGCTTCTATTTTTCTCATTACAAAGGTACTTTTTAACCCTAAATGTAAAAACCAACACTGTGTGGCATTTGAGATAGGCTGTGGAATTCCTTTCTCTGTAACTTTATTTTAAAAATGTGTGGAGAGCAATCTTTCTGCTTCAAGTGTTGTACCTACTGGTGCTAGGGAATAAAGCAGATGACCTCTCCATGTCCCTTCCCCATTTATATTCCTTTGCAGAAAAAGAAAGATCTCATTAGGTAAAGAATTTAAACAAGGAGAGGAAAAAACCCAGATCTGCTTCAAAGCTAGTTTCAGGCCAATTTTTTATCAGTCACAGTGGTACTTTCTTTAATCTTCCTTGGTAGCTTGAGGTTTCAAAAAGGAAGATGTTAAGTGAATAATTTCCTAGATCTTATTAACAGACAGGTTTAGAAATCATTAGCATAAAGCAGGTCAGGAGATAACAGGAGGAGAAAAAAAGAGAATACATTGACCCACTGTAGGGAATAAAGAAAGATATTGGTAGGAACTTACCTGCTGTTTATCATGGACAGCGGTTTCAAGGATGATTTCCTTTTATTAATAGAGGTTTCAGAGGGCTAAGTGTGGCATAGGGGAATTTATTTTGATTAACAAGAAAGAGAGTTGTAGAAGAACAAATACTGATGCTATTTAAATAATTTGAGAATCAAGGATATATTTCAAATATTAACTTTTCCTGGATGTTATCTTGCAACTGATCTCACATGACAACTTGAGAATTTTATTCCCATTTATATAATTCTTTTCTGTTATCTTCAGCATTTCCTCTAAACCCAGTTCCTTTGTAATGACTCCTTTAAAGTTCTTACTATTCCTAACTATGATGGTTTAATTTTTGGAATAGAGTTTAATATATTCTTTAACCTACATGTTTACACTGAACTGTTCTAGGATCCAGTTTTCCATCTGGTTGCAGTCCTTATACAGAAGAAGTGTAGGCAAAAACTTCAGGTTATGATTTCAGAGATGCGAATGAAATTTGGCCATTTTTCCCCCACCCTAAAATCTTTCCCCACTTGATGCCACAAATTCCATTAAGTCAGTTGCTCTTAACCTTTTTTTGGTGTCATCCTTTCTCAAAATAATGTTTTGTTGCCTACATTCATAACAGAAGAAAATGCTAAAGTTCGGTTAGAGGTTAATCAAAGATAAAGAGGTATTTTTTTCCATCTAAGTTCACAAATCTTCTGAAATCTATCCAAGTACCTTTTGAGGGCACTTTAGAATCCTTTATTGTTGTTCATCCTTCATTTTTGAAGGATGTGTGTAAATTGGATTTAAGTGACACAAAGTTGCACAAAGTTATCAGTCTGACTCTGTCTTTCAGTCATTAAAGTTCAGTGACAAGCAAAAGTCAAGATGACTGGCCATGGTCCAGCATGCAGTGTGTGACCTTGGCATCTTTGAGGTCTGACCAAGCTCTAAGTGCTCCATAGAGCCTGCCTGAGCTGCTTGCATGGCCTTTGCAACAAATTTTTCTCATACACCCATTCTGTGGAGGGAAGTCTTCACATGCTTGGGGTAGACATCCCTCACCCCCAACTCATTGATGGGTTTGAAGCCTGTCTGTTACCCACATTCTGATTTAGCTCATCTGCCTAGATGGTTTACTGGGCTGTGGCCACTGCATACACTACAGCTTTTTGGAAGCCACAGGTGATAGTTGGGTAAATCAAGCAGATACCAAAGGTGGATGAACAGCCCTGAAAAGGACTCAGCAAGCCCTCATATCAGAGGTGCTAGTCCTCCCTGAACAACCCATACATCCCACTCCTGTATTAGATCTTAATCTTCCCTCTTAGAAATTTAAAACTTAAGGCTTTGATACAGTTCAGCCACAAAAATAACTCAGAGGTATCAATCACTTACTCTGTAGCATTGAAAAAGGATCTAAAAATAGGTGTGGATAAGAAGTAGTTATTAATTTTCTTTACCTGCTCAAGTAGTAACATACACATATATACACGTATATATTTCTCTGTTTATGATTTATAGTCTGTAATTAGAATGTTAGTCCCTTGCCTATAGGGACTGTTTTTTGTTTTGTCTTTGTATCCCCAGTGATGGACATATAGTAAGCACTTAATAAACTTATTGTATTGGATTTAATTGTTGAAAAGAGAACATAATGGCACTGGACACTTGAAGTAAGGTGGAGAGTGAGTTTTCCTCCACTGAAGGGAAGAAAGGGGCAGAGTGGGAAGACTGGCATGAGTCATAAATAGGAATGTTTTTAGCTGGGGCAAGAGGCAGGAAAAGTACCCTTAATAAGGATGAGGAGAGACAGAATCTGGAATACCAATTCAAGGTTGAGAGGGGCAGAACTTACCCTTATAGGTATCTAGTAATGTCCAATACAATCCAACAGGAATTGAAGCACCCATTATGTGCGAGGCACTGGGTTTACAATTCAAAACATGAAGCATTCTCTGTCCTGAAGGAGGTAATATTCTACTGGAAATGAATGGATCAGTTAGTCAACAACCATTTATTAAGCACCCAATATGTGACAATTACTGTGGGGATAATAATTTAATGAAGGGGAGAACACTGATAGCTAGGAGATCAAGGCAGGTTTCCTATAAGAGGGGCCACAGTTGTCATGCCCCCTACTAAATAAACAGAAGTTTCACTTCCTTATAGTATTCTCTGGTGTTCAAAGCTCTTCATAATCTATTCCCCTTTTCCACCAAATCTTTTCTGTCTTTTAACACCTTATACTCCCCCATGTACTCTTTGATCTAATGGCACTGGATTCCTTGCTCTTCCTCAAGTAAGATACTCTACTTGCCAACTCTGAGCTTTTTCACTGGCTGTCCCCCTGGCTTGTCATTCTCTCCCTTTTCATCTGTGCCTCCTCACTTCCTTGACTTCCTTCAAGTCCAACTAAATGCCATCTTCTGCTGGAAGCCTTTTCTGACCTCTCTTAATGCTAGTGCCTTCCCTCTATTGGTTATTTCTAATTTATCCTGCATATTGCTTGTTTGTACATAATTGTTTACATGATGTCTCCCCTACTAAATAGTGAGTTCCTTGAGAACGGAGACTGTCTTTTGCCTTTCTTTGTATCTCCTAGCACTTACTACAGTGCCTGGCACATAGTAAGTGCTTAATAAATGTTTATTAAATGACTGGCTGCTAAGCCTTGAAGGAAACTAGAAATCTAAGAGGCAGAGGAATTTTGTTAGGTTCTATGGATACAAAGATGTACATGACCCAGACTCTGCCCTCAAGAAGTTTGCTATGGCTTGAATGGCTGAACAAGTTGTGGTACATGATTGTGATGGAATATTACTGTGCTATAAGAAATGATGAGCTCGATGATCTTAGAAAAACGTGGAAAGACTTGCACAAAATAATGAAGACTGAAATGAGCAAAACCAAGAGGATATTGTATACAGTAAAAGCAGTATTGTTTTAAGAATTACTTAGAGCAAATAAGTTATTTTGTCAATTATAAATACCCAAATTAACTATAAAGGACATGTGAAGAAAGACACTATTTGCATCCAGAGAAAGAACTGATAAATACAAGTTTGCATAGAATAATTTTATATGTATGTGTGTGTATATATATATATATGTATATATATATATATATATACACACACACACACACACACACACATATATTTGTGTGTAATGGTAGCTATCTCTAGGGTAGAAGAGGGGGAGGGAAGAAAAAAAGAAAAAAATTAATTTGATAATTTTGTTATATATTTGAAAGAAATGGCAAGTAGTGCATAATAGATTTGCAGTTTCATGTACCATTGTCTTTTTATTGTACTGTTGTGAACATGCTTACTTTATTCCATAAATTAAAAATAAATTAAAAAAAGAAAAAAGCTTGCTGTCTAACAGTGGAAAAACATATGTAATTATTACAGAAGAGAGAATGTAAAAAGTGGAAGGGAAAGTGCTAAGAGAGATTTGAGAAGGAGAATAATCACTTCCAGCTGAATAGTTATTCAAGGTTTCATGGAAAAGGTAGGACTTTAATAACAGGCAGAGATCGGTATAGGAAGCCCATTCCAGGCAAGGGGGATGGTGGGAAGAAAAGCATGTAATGGATAATTTGGTAATTTGTTGTGTTTGACTATACATGTTTTACCAGCATATTGTCAAGGCAGCTGAGATGGCTCAATGGTTAGAGTGCTGGGCCAGGATTCAGGAAGACCTAAGTTCAAATCCTGCCTCAGATACTTACTAGTTTTTTGAACCTGGAAAGTCTGTGTGCCTTAATCCATTGGAGAAGGAAATGGCAAACTACTCCAGTATCTTTGACAAGAAAGCCCAAAGACGATCATGAAGAATTGGATACAACTAAAAAGGAGCATATTTTTACTAGGACAGTGTTTTTCTTTCTTTCTCATTGGGTATGTGGGGGAGGTGGGAGGTAGATCTTTGAAAAAGATTAATTAAAAAAAATTAATAACCTTAAAAAGATAAATTAATCTATGATCCTATAATCCTATTTTAAATGTAATGTTACTAACTAGGCTTGTATTAATATGTTGATGTTCAATGTTAAGTTTTTCATAGATCATTTAATTAAAAAATTTTAAAATTAAAAAAAACCCGCAATGGCATGGAAACGGGAGACAGCAGGATATGACCCAGGTTCAATGGTAATACAGTGTGTCTGAAGTGTAAGGTCTACTAAGTATATAGTCTATTGGGAATCGGATTTTGCAGGGTCTTGTATGTACTTAATTTGTTAGGCTAGACAGAAAAAAAATGGAGGAGGAACATTCAAATGGAAGTGTTAAGTCAAAATCCCTTTTATCTTATGATGAATGCAAGTATTAGTGGAAGATGAAAACAACCTTGTGATACTTTTATATTATTTTGGGATGAAATGGAGCTTAATGATATAGGCTGTATATTCATCATGATTAAAGTTTATCAACTGAAATTAGTTGACTACACCTATGTCAGCACTTCCATTTTCAGCTTAATGGTTCATTTATTCAACTGTTCTCATTAAAGACGTTTGGAACATTGACAGGGTGTTAAAATATCTGTATTTACCCTCGAGAAGGTAAGAGTAAACTTTATCAAGACTTGGCATTTTGCCAGACTGATCAAAAGCATTTAGATGTGCTCATGGTCTTTAATGGAGAGAACAATATATATCGATGTCTGCATTTAAACCTGTACATAGATGTAGACTATGAGAGGTCTATGCTCTTGGGTAGGAACTTCTGATGAAGAAAGGTCCCATGACTTCAAATAGTACGAATATCAGAAACATTCTGTTTCTTAGAACCTAGAAAGCCTATTATGGCTTTGACACTTTTATTGCTTTGTATTTTGCAACTCATTGTTTTGCTCCTCTGGTTGTGTGTGCGTGTGTGTGTGTGTGTGTGTATGTATGCATGCGTGTGTGCATATGTATGTGTGTGTGTATGCATGTGCAATTGAGATCTAATTAAAATTTCATTTCATGTGTTGTTTCTCTACTCATTTGATAATTTCTACTGATGTCCCTAACATAATTATATGTACTTCACAGTTCATCCAGAGTGAATTTTCAGAGATTCTTAGATTTAGAGCTAGAAGAATAGTTATAAATCATCTAATTCAACCCTCTCATTTTACAGATTGATTCAATTCAACACACATTTATTAAGAGCCTCCTGTGTATAATATACTGTGCTTGGTGCTGGGAATAAAAAAAAGAAGAGAAAATCCAGTCATGCTTAAAGAATTTAGATCTGTTGGAATCATATAACATGTACACAGAGAATATATGCAGACATAAGTACTAGATAATATTTTTTTTTAGGCAATTGGGGTTAAGTGACTCGCCCAGGGTCACACAGTTAGTAAGTGTCAAGTGTTTGGTCTGAGGCCGGATTTGAACTCAGGTCCTCTTGACTCCAGGGCCGGTGCTCTATCCACTGCACCACCTAGCTGCCCCGATACTAGATAATTTGAAGGGAGAACATGAATAACTAGTGGAATCAGTAAAAACTCCCCATAGGAAATGGTACCTGAGATGAGCCTGGAAGGAATCTAAAGATTCTGAAGGATGGAGGCATATGATGGAATATTGAACACAATGCATGAAGTGACTGAGGCCTTTCAAAGAGCTTAAGTGATTTTCCAAACTCTCACAAGTAGTGAATGGAAGAACTGGGATTTAAACCTAGGTTTTATGACTCTAAATCCAGAATTCTTTCCACTGTACCATGCTACCTCCCAATTTATCTTACAGTTTCTATTTTAAGACATTGGGTACTAAAATATGTTGCCCAAACTTCAAAGATTACCTTTACTGTTGAATGAATAAATGAAAACTCATTTAAGAGCTTCATATATGTCAGATATTGTGCTGAGTGCTGAAGATACAAATACAAAAGAGAGCCTTAAGGGAGGCAACATATAAAGGGGAATAGTGGGTAGGGAAGTGTGTTTAGCTTTGGGAAGTCAGAGATAGTGAATGGAGCCATACATAGGACACCCAACTGACATGACCTTTGTAGAATCAATGATAGTATTGATTTAATTACTGTTTCCAGAACAAGAAGTAGAAAGCAAGTGTGGAGCTATAGTCATATAGCAGGAAAATGGCTGAGGAAAGGGCACATGGTTGAGGGGTCTAAGACTGGCTAATTATAATGAGTCCTCACTAATCAAAGCAGGAGGATCTAGACAAGAGTTCCAAAGCTGAATGGCTAACCTTCCCTAGGGCATGGTCTTTGAAAGTCTGGTTTGGAAAGTGCTATAGCACTCAGTGTTGGGCATGAAGGCAATATGGCAGCATGGTAGGAGTATGGCAGGAAGATGTAGTGAAGCATGTTTTAGAAGTATTTCCCAACCTCAACTCATTGAGGGGGTAGGAGGGGGGAAGGTGTCTTTTTCCTATCTCAACTCAAGTACTATTAAAAAAAAATACAGGTTACAACAGCAAACACAGCAGGAAATAGATACTGTGACAGTAATACAATCTATGAAGTAGGTAATGATGCAAACTGCCTGTTGTGAGTGGGTTTCCTTATATGGGAAGGAATGATAAATGACATTCTACTAAAGGAAAGCCCTACCTAGCAGAACACCAATTAAAAACAACTGTTATCCTTTTTTACTTCAGGCCCATTGATGATTCACTTTATGTGATGAACTTTTTTCTTTACCCACTCCAATAAATGAAATTGCTTGTTTCTAACACACTCCCTTTGTAAAACTATAAAATCTAAGGCAAGTGAACATTTGTTTAATAACACTTGGATTTTAAAAGTGATCTTTCACTTTCATTTGACTCTAAATTGGGATGTCCTTATTCAAAAAAGAGGTGTATTGAGTGAGCACTTTGGGCAGAGCCCTCATTGTAATGGATGCTCTGCATGTGTGTTTATAGCCTGAGGAGGGCAGTTGGACCATGTGAGCCGCAAAACAAGGGAAAGTATTGTCCTTACCCTCAAGAACTTCACATTTTAATCTCATGGGGTGGCATACATACAGGAAATGATCCAAATAATAATAATAGAAAGAAACATATCTTCAAAAGCTACATAATGAGTACAGAGGGGGTACAAACTAGTGATATGCCAGTGTAAATTCATATAGTACTTTAGGGTTCACAAATTATTTTACATTATCTCATGTAGTAGGTATTATTGTTATAAGTATAATAACATAATAATCAAATATTATTATCTCCGTCTTATAGATAAAGAAATCTATGTTCAGAGAGTTTAAGTGGTGTGCCCCCAGACCAATGGCTAGTAAAGGGTAGACCCAGGCTTCAAACCTTCAGGTCAATTGTATTTTTCCACTAGGCCAGGTTGCTCCTCATGAGGCCACAGGTTTAGGGGTAGGCATGGTAGTTAATCAAGGATGTCTTGCTGAAATAGGTAAGTTTGGAGCAAGGTTTGGAAGGAGGATTGATGGAGATGAAAATAGTCAATGCTATGTAATATGTGGCAGTGGGTTACAATGGAAAAAGAAATTGGGAAGGGTGGTGGACGGCAAGCCTGGAAAGCTAGGCTACATTTCTGTTGGTCTAATAGGGAATAGGAAGCTTTTGGAGATTCTTGAATTGATAAATGAAGAGATCCCATTGGTGTTTGGGGAAGATTGTTGTAGTTGCTGTGTATAGAATAAATATATATAGAGGCAGAGAGAGCTCTGTAGAGGAATGGGTGGGGCTAAGAAGCAATAGAATATGGGAAGGATAGATCGGAAGAAATGGAAGATAGTACTAGGAGGTTTGGTCGTCATGGGGAAAACAAGTGAGAGAAAGAAAATATGCAATATGAACCAATACACATAGAATTTTCCAATAGTTCTGAAAAGGAAACCAGTGGGAGAAATCCTTGTCTGTTACTGTGTGTTGATTTTGTTTCTCTGGTTAGGCTGAAAACCTCATACTTCTAAGCAAGCTATTAATTCGTTTTTCACAATTTTCTTGCATCACTCTCATTTCTCTTCCCAATTTTTCCTCTACTTCTCTTATTTGCTTCTCAAAATCCTTTTTGAGCTTTTACATCGCCTGGGACTGATTCATATTTTTCTTGGAGGCTTTGGATGTAGGAGATTTGACTTTGTTGTCTTATTCTGGTTGTATGCTTTGATCTTCTTTGTCACCAAGGAAAGATTCTATAGACTGATTTGGTTTTTTTTTTTCTGTTTGCTCATTTTCCCAGTTTTAACTCTTTGTTAAGGTAGAGTCTGCTTCCAGTGTGGAGAATGTACTGTCCCAAGTTTTTGGGGTTTTGTGCAGCTGTTTTCAGAGATGCTTCTAGGGACCTGTAAATTTTCAGTTCTTCTAAGGTGGTATGAAGAAAGAGTCGGTGGTCTGACCTGCACTGTTTGCTCATTTTCCCAGCCAATTACTTGAGTTTTAAACTCTTCGTTAAGGTAGGGGTCTGCTTCTAGTGTGGAGAATGTACTGTCCCAAGCTTTGGGGTTTTTTTTGGAACTGTGTGAGGAGGATTCTCTCTCCACTGCCACCACAAGTTCCACCATGCTAGCACTCCTTTTTGCCCCAGGACTGCCACCAAGAACTGTTGCCCAGATCCAAGCACGGGCGAAGCAAGAGTTTCCTGCCTTAGCACCCGTAAAGAGATCCCTGCAATCCTCCTCTGATCAGCCACTCGATCTCCCCTGTCTGTGGGCTGAGAGCTCAGGAAGCAACTGCCACCCTGGATTGTACTGGGACTGGAGCCAGACTGAGCTCCTCTCTCACTGCAGTCACAGACTTTTCCTACTGACCTTCTAAGTTATCTTTGGCATTTGTGGGTTGAGAAGTCTGGAAACCACCACAGCTGCCTGTTATTCAGGCCTGCTCCGGGTTCACTGAGAACTGGTCTTTGCCTGTGTGCTCACGCTGAACTGTGTTCCTCTCCCAGCCTGGCACAATAGCTCTTTCCAATCAACCATCCAGGTTGACTTGGGCTGGAAATTTGTTTCACTGGAAATTTGTCTTTTTGTGGGTTCTGCTATTCTAGAATTTGTTAAAAGTAATTTTTTACAGGTATTTGGAGGGCTTTGGGGAAGAGCTCAAGCAAGTCACTGCTTTTACTCCTCCATCTTGGACGTAATCTTATATATCAAATAAAATATTTATTAGCACTTAGTATAGTGCCTGGCACATAGTAGGAGCTATATACATGTTATTAGTATTATCATATACATTTAAAACCATTATTCTAATACACTGTCCATAGACATTACCAGATTGCCAAAGGCATCCACAATACAAAAAAGGTTAAGAATCCCTGGCTTAAATAGACCCGAGTCTGACCTTGGAGGCTGATCCCAATAAGGTCATTTTCTCAGTTTTGCTCATTGTGCCTACCTATAGATACTCTAGGAAAACAAACCTGAGGTGAATTTTATGTTATTTCCCCTCAAACATGGGTATAAAGTCCTTAGCACTCAAAGTACCAAAGTATATTGCTACAGGATAGTCTATATGTTACCCCATAGGAAATGCATAATAAGATGAAAAGGGTGCCCAGGAGCCCATAAATAGATATGAAGAACACATAAGACACTCAAATAGCCCAGCAGCTTTCCTCCATTCTCACTGTGCATTGAAGGGCACTGAATTTTGGGTTGCTCTCAGGTAACCCTTTGACATTGTTGGGAGTTATTCTTTCCCACAGAGTCCTCCTCAATCTTCCTCAGACCCAGACTACTACCTTTTGGTTTACACCCCTCTTGGAAAGCAAGCATACTTGAAAGGCTGCTGAAAAGCAATCCCCTTCCCTTCAGACTTCCACTATCTTAATAACTCACTCACTTGCTCTTTAAGTAGGCTGCTGCCTAGGAACTATTCAGAGAGTCCTATTCTTTCTGTGTTGGGAAGTCTTCTTCCAAAATGAATCGGTCCCTGAACTTTTAAATATGGGATCACCCAGAAAGCCCACACCAGGAAATCTCCCTTATAGGTTAGATTCTGGCATTATTTTGACTAGAGTAATCAAATCGCTTCTTTTCTACACAGGAATCCCAGTTCTTGAACATTTTCCGTGAATGCCTAGAGGCAGCCTTGTGGTGGAATGATAGAAAGCAATAGATTATGAATATTTAGTGTGAAGTTAGAAAGATCTGAGTAAATGCTTCAGACAAGTCACCTAACCTCTCTAAGCCTCATTTTCCCAATCTGTTAAATGAGAAGGTTGGTCTCCTTGGCCTTGAAGGTCTCTTCATAGCTTTGTATCTGTGATTCTAGGAATTATTATCAGGCTCAGTGGGTGTATTCACATGTATGCTTCTGCAGAACTCTATCACTGCCACAGGCACTGTCTTGTCTGAATTCAGGTTTGTGCGCAGAAAAGAAAATAGAGCAGAAAAAGAAAATAGAAAAGCAAAAGTGGCCAGAAACATGAAGTACAGGGAAGCCCTTTTCAGGCTGCCTTGGAACTTACATGAAAAATGTCTACCCTCTATACCCTCCAGAAGGGAAAAGGTTAAAGACGTGTACTCCTCTGTTAGCTTAGTTTTATAGATCAAGAGAGAATGTCTCCTCTGATGGGTCTGTCCCCCTTAGTCTCCATCAGCTAATCACTGAAGTTCCTTAATTCTATCAGCAAGATGACAGTGGGCATTCCCATGTTGTATGAGGAAGGTGCCCCTCTGATGCCTTCATGCCCTGGGGTCCTGATCAACCATCTCTTCCTCCCCAGCTGCTATTCCTGGTGTTTGCATTCACTTCTTACAGAAAATAGGATATCACTTTATAGCGAAATGGCATGTAGTGAAATTGATAGCAGAAAGGAGGCAGAATGTTTGGCAGCAATTTTAAGAGAAGCATGATTAAAGGGGAAGGAAGTACAGTTTAACCAAAAAACGTAAGTTACTTTTTAGCAAGGACATTTCATGCAGTAATCAGAAAAATAGGTATTTGTCAAGCCAAATGCCTTAAAGGAATTGTAGGTCTCCATCCTTTCCTGTTAGCTCATTCTGACAGTCTGTTTAACCATACACAGGCTCCTGACTATGATTCAAATGTTAAATTAAGCCCTAATTACTGAACTCTAATTCAAAACAATTTTAAAGCAAACTCATTGAGAATTAACGTGAATAAAAATCAAGATCTTACTCTCATTAGGGAAATGCACTTTGATTTTCATTTTGGACCAGGTGCAAGCATCTCTCTGAATATTATAATATTAAATAGACCTAATTTTAAAAAGATACATTTGGAATAACAAGAAAAGCATTTTAGAATGTAGATTAAAAGATTTTTTTTTTTTGCCAACTTAGGTTTTCAAGTACTAGCCTAGTTCCTTTAGTAAACAAAGTGTTGGTAAATTTCTTGCAGTTGGATAATCTGAGGACTTTTCATCTCAGGATCAAAGTAGTAGAAGACGAGAATAAACTAAGAGAAGTAAAGAATACTTTGATCAATTAGTTGGATTCTGTCAAATATGAACAAATCCTTTATTTTTACAGATGTATCTGTCAATAAACTAGGAGGATGATGTTAGGGTCAGAAGACAGAACCATCTACATGAACCTATTGTTTTGACTAAGGAGCACGCAATGCGTCCTATCATCGCAATCCAGAGGCAATGCTGACGCACCAAAGTAAGTGGGACAACATTTTTACCTGGCTATTTTCTAGCCGTTTCTAGCTAGAAACATTTCTAGAACTAACTGTGAACCTCAATTGACAGCTTGGATTTTCCTAGTGTTTCTTTCAGGGAGATGAAAACACTTCATATCTTTTATGGACAGCTCTCAAAAGGTTCACCTTAAATAGGACTGAGCAGGGAGAAGAGACTGCCAGGTGGTGGTGGGATCTCTTCCTATCAGCTTGATGTGCAGTGATATGCAGGTAAATGTTTAACAACCATGAAAGGAGGAAAGTATGTACCACAACATACTTTTAAATTTAATGCTGCCCTATGAACATTTTCTTAAGTCTAGACAATCAACAAGACAATATATCTAACCCTGATTTGTAGTATTGGCCACTTAGGTCCTGGCTCCAGCACATCCTTGAAGCAGCGCAGGGGCCTTGGCAGTTTTGAACAACAGTCACTGAAGAAGGTTGTTACTGAAAGTTAGGACTGGATTTTACCTTCGCCTCTGCTACTAGCTGGCTGTATGGTCACTTAAGCTCTTTGTAAGTTTGGATCCTCCTCTATAAAACAGAGATAATGATACCTATTGTACCTACTTCAAAGAATTCCTGTGAGGATAGAATCAAACATATGAAAGTGCTTTGAAAAGCTTGAAGTGCCATACAAGTAGATGGCATTATTATTGCATAGCCTGAGGGCTCTGCAGTAACAAATCAGATCCTAGCAGATGTTTAATCCAAACATTTCAGTTTAGCAGTAGCCTCCTTCATCAATCTCTTCCTTCTTTCCTCCCTTCTACCTGCCAGATAGCTTCTTTTAAAGAGTTGCCTAGGTCACTAAGAAGTTAAAGGATTTGCCAGGGCGAGGGTGAGGAACCTGCAGCCTGGAGTCAACATATGGCCCTCTAGGTCCTCAAGTGTGGCTCTTTGACTATGTGCAAGTTTTACAGAAGAAGATTTGTTATGTGTAAAACTTGGACTCAGTCAAAGGGCCATACTTGAGGACCTAGAGGACCACATGTGGCCTTCAGGCTGCAGGTGCACCACCCCTTGGCCCAGGGCAACAAGCCAGTATGTGTCAGAGATAGGACTTTAAAGTGCTATCTAAATGTCAGCTGTTATTATTATAATGAAAGGGAGTAGGAAGAAAAGTTTAACAAATACTATCTCACTTGATGCTCAGAACAACCCTGTGGGGTACGTGCTGTTACTATACTAATTTTATAGCTGAGAAATTGAGGCAAAACAGGGGTTAAGGATTGCTCAGGGTTACACAGCTAGTAGAGGTCTAAGACCAAGGAAGGCAGATCTTTCTGAATCTAGCCCAAGAGCTCTATCAATTATGCTACTTAGAAGTAGTGTGAAATAAGGCTAGAACATCCAGAGAAAGAACTGATAGTCTGAATGCAGATTGAAGCAAACTATTTTCACTTCATTTTTTTTTCAATTTTTTCCTTTTGTTCTGTTTCTTCTTTCACAATATGACTAATGTGGAAATATGTTTTATGTGATTGCACAGTATAACCTATATTATATTACTTGCTGTCTTGAAAGGAGGGAGTGAAGGAAAGGAGGGAGTGAAGGAAAGGAGGGAGAAAAATTTGGAACTCAAAATCATATAAAAAATGAACATAGAAAATTGTCTTTACATGTAATTGGAAAAAATAAAACACTATTTAAAAAAAGAAGTAAGGCTAGAAAGGTGTGTTGGAATCTGATATCAATCAACTAGCATTTGTTAGTCTGCTAAATGCGGGGGATACAAAGAAAGGCAAAAAACGGTCTCTGTTCTCAAGGAGCTCAAAGTCCAATGGATTGATGAGTGAAGAATGCCCAGGGAAGGAATTTGAACTTTATCCCATAGGAAGTGGGGAACTATTGAAAGTTATGTGATTAGAGCTGCATATGAGTAAATTTAATATGACAGATTAGAGATGGGAAAGGCTAGTGGCAAGGACCTAGGTTAGAAGGCTTTTGTAACAATGTAGGCAAGAAAAAAAGACTTAAGCTAGAGGACCAATGGAAATGGAAAGGAAATGATGTGTGCAAGAAATGTTGTAGACCTGGAATTGATTGGAACTAATAGTAGTTGGGGCAGCTAGATGGTTCAGTGTATAGAGTCCCAGGCCTGGAATCAGGAAGATTCATCTTTGTGAGTTCAAATCTGGCAAGTCACTTAACCCTACTTGCCTCAGTTCCTCTTCTATAAAATGAAATGGAGAAGGAAATGGAAAACCACTCCAGTATCTCTGCCAAGAAAACCCCAAATAGGGTCATGAAGAGTCAGACACAACTGAAATGACTGAACAACAAAAATAATAATAACTAGCATTTATATAACACCTTTGATGTGCCAGTCACTGTGCTAAGAACTTTATAATTATTCTCGTTTGATCCTCACAACACTCCTGCTATTATTGTGCCCATTTTACAGTCAAGGAAACTGAGACAAACAAGGTCATACTTATCCAAATGAGTGTCTGAGGCCAAATGTGAACTCAGGTCTTCCTGACTCCAGGTCTAGCACTCTCAGATGCTCACTGATTGAATGTGACAATGAGGCAGAGGTAGGTGGGAAGAGTCAAAGATGACACTGAAATTTAGACTTTGGTTGACAAAGCCAATAGTGCCTCCAACAGAAGTACAGAAGTCAATAAAAGGAGGAAATTCTTCAATGAAGATAATAATTTTGGCTTTGGATCTGAGGTAAAGATAAGACATTCACAGGTGGAAAATTCCATGAGGTAGTTGGAAATTCTTTGAATGGCTAATTCATAGTTAACTCTATTCTTTCACTGTATAGATAGGCTAATGGCTTCCAAAGCAAAATTTCAAAGGGAGGTGAGGAAAACATTTATTAACACCTACTATGTGCCAGGCATGTGCTAAGTGCTCCACAGTTGTTATCTCATTTGATAATAAGTTACTTTACAACAACCCTGTGAGGTAGGTGCCATTACTATCTCCTCTTAGAGTTGAGAAAACAGTGGCAGACAGGGGTCAAATGATTTACCCAGGGTCTTACAGCTAACAAGTATCTGAGGCTGGATTTGAATTCAGATCTTCTGGCATCTAGGTCCAGTGCTCTATCCACTGTACCATCTAGCTAAGGAGGAAAGGAAGAAAGGAGTTACATAAATGACCAAAACATGCCTTTGTTGCCACCTGTGATTTCACTTGTGTGGTGACCTTGTGGTGTAGAACTTCTTTCTGCTGATACAGGTCAGCAACTTGTCTGTAACTTACAGTCACAGAGGGTTCCTAGAGGACTGAGATGTAAAGTAATTCTCCTTGGGCCACACAGATAGCATATTTCAGAGGAGATACTTGAACCCACATCTTCCTGATTCTTTTATTCACCATGCCACATCACTTCTCATCAAACCATCCAAGGAAAACCTTATACCCCCCTGTTTCAGCAATTTAGGAAAAAGCAACCTCATAAAAGCAGTTTCTTAATATTAACTCCAACAAAACTTTGAATGTCTGGGCCTGTACTTGTAGCTTCAAGGCTCAGTGATTTCATTGTTTCGGTTACTCGCTCTACTGATCTAGGAGTCAGAGGCATGTGAAGGCCTGTACAACAGGATGCTACATCAGCAGGAGTCCAGAGCCAGAGGCATGTGAAAGCTGGCAACAGTGTGACTCAGTGTCAGAGACCAGCCAAGTGTTTGATCCATATATGAGGTCCTTCAGTCCAGATCCTGGGGACCTGATCCACAGAACCCTTATAGGCCTCTGCCTGAGGCCAAAGAGGAGTCTGAGGTGCTGAGCCTCAGCAGAACAAAGGTACAAAATGTGACTTCATTTCTAGGGATTTAAAGACTGGGAAATGAGAGCATGTGCAAGATGTGCTATAAATATGCTTCATCCTCCTGCCTCATCTTGGCATGCGATTTTGGTATTGGTTCTGAGTGTGAGTTCACCTTACCCCCTAGCTACCCAATTGCTATGTTGTTCTTCCTTTGCTAGTAGGGGCTCAGAGGCATCAATGGTGACTTCTGGGATTTGGAGGAAGTAGAGGACCCACATTGTCTCTAAGCTCAGTCAGTGTAGGATCCCAGAGGGTGAGAGTCTCAGTCAAGAGTTCGTTCTCCAAGCAGTGGTATGGGAATTCTCAGCTCTTGTTCCCATTTTTCTCAGAGATCCAGAGTTAGCATCTGATGAAGTAAAAACCTTCTTCCCCTCTTAATTCTCCTCACATTCTCCTCCCAGTGTTTCTCAGCTCTATCTTTTTTATAATCCATATATTCCTCTCCCCTCCAGTTTGACTGTTCTGTTGTTAGCAAACTATAAACTAAGGGAATGTCCATCAATTGAGGGATGGTTCAATAAGTTGCGGTATATGAATGTGATGGAGTACTATTGTGCTGTAAGAAATAAGGAAAAAAATGATTTCAAAGAGATATAGAAAGAGTTAAATTATTGATGCAGAGTGAGATGAGCAGAAGGAAAAGAACAATGTCTACCATCGTTATAAAAAATGAACAATTTGAATGATTTTTGTAGACTGATGAAGAATGAAATAAGCAGAATCAGAAAAACATTTTATATAACAGAAATACTGTAAGAACAAACAACTTTGAAAGTTTTTAGAACTGTAATCAATATGATAAGCATTCATGATTCCAGAGGACTGATGATGAAACATAGTACCTATTACAGAGAAGGGATGGATTTAGGGTACAAAATGAGATGTAATATTTTTTTGTACATAGTCATCAAAGGATTTGTTTTGCTTGAATTTGCATATTTTTATTACAAGGCATTTGCTTTTATTTTCCTTTTTAAAAGTAGGGCATGGTGTGGGAGGGATATTTCTATTAATTTTTTAAAAAATAGAGTTCGGGTGCTATAGTTGTGGAATGTTACTTGAACTTTCAGATGAGGCCACTGTGTTATTAGTTTTGCTTAATTGTTTTCCTTTGTTAAAAGAGACCTCCCATGAAGTAGGAGTAATCTGCAAATCTTTATCATGTAAAAACAAAATACATTAAAGAAAACTTAAAGAAAAATGCCTCTCTTCATCCTATATCTCTTTACTTCATTCTCTTTCTTTTTGGACCAGTAGAAACCCGACTCTCCCCAGAAGACACAGTGTTGTTATCCATCCCCTCTAGGACCAAATGTTCCTTTTCTTATCACCCCTGAAGCACTAGAACAGGAAAAGCAGGCATATTCCTTGGTCCTCAATCTCATTTCTAGACTCTCCTTGCTACCATCTCCTCCTTGGTAGTTTTCCCATCTTTAGCACTATGTCCAAATTTTTGTTGAGGTAATCTACTGGTGGTAAAGCCAATAATCTTCCTCTCCAAGCCAGTATTTCATACTTAGAAACTTCAGTATACATATTGATGCCTCCTCAGACACTCTGACTTCCCAGTTTATCAACTTTTTCAACTTCTGTAATTTCCATCTTCACCTCAATCATCAATCACTTCAGGTAGGTGGTACAGTGAATAGAGTGCTGGTCCTGGAGTCAGAAAGATCTGAGTTCAGATCTAGCCTCAGATACTTACTAGTTGTAACCATGGGCAAGTCACTTCACCCTACCTCAGTTGCTCATCTGTAGAATGAGCTGGAGCAGGAAATGGCAAACCACTCTGGAATCTTTGCCAAGAAAACCCCAAATGGGGCCACGAAGAGTCAGACATGAGTGAAACAACTAAACAAAAACAACAATAACACTCTCCAATGTAGCTATTTTAAATTTTCTCTTGCCTCATGCCACTCACATCATGTCATCTTTCCCCACTTTCAGTGGAGGACCTTACCTCTTACTTTTACTAAGGCAATAGAGGCTATCCATTGTGAGTTTCCTCATTTCTCTTACTAAACACCTAAAAACCCTTCTTCATCACCCCCTCCCATTCTCTCCTTTGTTCCAGTGTCTTATAAAGGAAGGCACCCTTTTTCTTGCCAAGGCCAATGCCTCTTGATTCCATCCTTACCACCTCCTCCAGGAATGTGTCCTGTCAATCATTACTTCCTATTCTCTCATCTTCTTTTTCTTTGCTGTCTCCTTCCCTGCTGCCTACATATACTCAGATTATTTTATCCTTAGGGGAAAAAACTTTTCATTTGATTCTGTCATCTCTTGAAACTATCAATCTAGATCTTTCTACCTTTCACTGTCAAGCTCCAAGAAATGTTTATTTTCCCTCACTTATTTCTCACTTCTCAACCCCTTGAAAGCTGTCTTCTCACCACACCACTCGACTAACACTGCTCTCTCTCTTTAAAGTTAGCAGTTATTTTTTATTGGTAAATTCTATTGCCTTTCTCGGTCTTCTTTCTTCTTGAGACTTCTATTGCTTTTGATACTATTGATAATTTCATTTTCCTGGACATTCTCTCTTCCTCCAGCTTCTGTGATAGTACTTTCTCTTAGGTCACTTCCTACCCATCTGACAACTCTCCCTCAGTCTTCATTGCTGGGCTATCATCCTGCTTCCACCTACTAAGTTTGGACACCACCTAATGTTCTGTCATGGGCCTTCTCTCTACAAAATTATCTTTTGTTGATCTCAAGTTCAGTGGATTCAATTATCATCTTCAGGCAGATGATTTCTAAAATCTATCTATCCTGAACTCCTGACTCACGTTACCAGTTGACTGCTAGAGACTTGATAGCCATATGTATCTCAAACTTAACACCTGCAAAACAGAACTGATATTTCATCCAAAATGTTTTCTTCCTCTAAACTGCCCTATTTCTGTTGGGGGCACTGCCATCCTTCTGGTCACCCAGATTCTCAAACTTACAGTCATCTTGGCTCTTCCTTCTTCCTCATTCTCTTTTATCCCATATCCAATCAGTTGCCAATTCTTGCAGTCTACTTATACAAACTCTTATGCTTTTTAAAAATCAGCCCACACAGATACTACCTTATTTCAGTCCCTCAGCCCCTTTCACTTGAACTATTAAAAGCCACCTAATTGGCTTCTCTGTTTTCAGTCTCTTCTCCTCTCTAATCCAGCCTCCACAGAGCTGCCAAATCAATATTCCTAAAACAAAGTTCTGGCCATTTCACCACCTTACTCAAAAATCTTAAATGGCTCCATATTTATTACCTTTAGAATATAAGAAGAAATGATCTTGACAATCTAGTTCCCATCTAACTTTCCAGTCATTTCATCTTACTTCCCTTTGCTTACTTTCCATTCCATTTCACATCTCCATATATTTGTACAGGCTGCATCCCCCCATGTCTAGAATGCATTCTCTTCTCGAACTATGCTTCTGAGAATCCTAAGTTTCCTTCTGCATTCTTTCAGTTGTTAGTAAACTTTTAGAATGACTTTGTGTTATAGCTTGTATTTGCTTAATCCTAAATGTGTTGTATTCCTCCCTCCTCTAGTAGAATGCAAGCTGCTTGATGGCAAGGAATTTTTTTTTGCTTTTGTAGCCCCAGTGCTGAGCATAGTACCTTGTACGCAGTATGTGATTACTAAATGTTTATTGAATTGAGAATTGATATATATTGTGACCTCTCTAGGCTGTTATAAAGGATGCTACAATAAAATGAAAATGGTTAATCTGGCGGCCAGCCTTTGAATGATGAGCTTCTTTGAATTTAGCCAGGTTGCTCCCTTGATGGCAATCGTAGAGGCCTTTATTGAGCCCAAACAGAGGTAGGCTGGCTCTCTAGACTCCAGTGGCACAGTCATTGAAAACAACCTAGGGTCATCCATGTCATGACAAGCTGTTGGAAATAAGAATGAGTCTGTAAAGTAACAATTAAAAGGAATGACAAACTGGCTTGCAGAAGCAGTGTACTTATAATCAAAAATTTTAAATGATTCAACTAGAGTAATTTTTCAATCGCTTTATAAAAGTTAGAATTGCCCCGATAGCCTTCAATTTCAACATTGGGCCACTTTCTAGAAAGGGAAGATATTCAAATACTCATTTTCAAAAGGTAGGGGCAATAAAAGTCTGCCTGCATGATAGCATCATAGTAGGGGTAACTCAAGAGATCAATATTTATAATGACCAAACTTTCTTTGTATGCTTGACCTTTATTAAGAGATGAAGGTGGGTTTGGGAGAAAGGAGGAAAAGGAAGGTACTGTTTTTCAACTTTGGAGTACTTACTGGGCGGTTAATCAACAAGGATTTATAAACTCCTACCATGTGACAGATACTGGGAACACAAAGAAAGGCAAAACAAAATCCCTTTTCTCAGGAGGACCATGTAAATATGTAGACAACTACCTACAGTCAAACTAAATATAGGATAAATTTGTAATAATTAACAGAGGGAAGGCACCAGAATTAAGGAGGATCAGGAAAGCCTTCCTGTAGAAGGTGAGAATGTAGCTGGAACCTGAAGGAAGCCAGAGAAACCAAGAGATGGAGATGAAGAGGAAGGACATTTCAGTCTTTGGGAACAGCCAGCGAAAATCCCCAGAGTCTAAGTTGAGTGGCTTGTTTTAGGAACAGTAAGGAGGCTATTGTCGCTGTATCACAGAATCCATGGAGGTGGGGGAGGGAAGAGTATGTTGTAAGGTGTAAGAAGTTTAGAAAGATGAGGGGATCAGGTAATGAAGGGCTTTGAATGCCAAACAGAGGATTTTGTATTTGATCCTGAAGGTGATAGGGAGTCAGTTGAGTTTATTGAGTAGGTGGGTAACATAGTCAGACCTACATTTTAGGATGATCACTTTGACAGCTGAGTGGAGAATGGCCTGGAGTGGGGAAAATCTTGTGACCCACCAGCAGGCTACAATAGTAATGTATGAGGTGATGAGGGCATACAACACAGTGGTGGAGTGTCAGAGGAGAGAAGGGAAGGGGCGTGTGTGAGAGATGTTACAAAGGAAGAAACCATAAGACCTGGCAATAGATTGGTTATGGGAGGAAGGTGGGGATGGTGAGTGAAAACAAAGAATTAAGGATGACACCTAGGTTTCAAGCCTGGCTGACTGGGAGGATGTTGGTGCCCTTGACAGTAATAAGGAAGTTAAAAATAGGATGAGGTTGGGGAGAAAGATAATGAGTTCAGTTTTGGACATTGAATTTGAGATGTCTATCTAGAGACATCTAGTTTGAAATGTCCAATAAGCATATGTGAGACTCAAAGTCAGGAGACACATTAGGGTTGGACAATTAAACCTAAGACTCATCTGCACAAAGATGATCATTGAATCTATGGGAGCTGAGACTACCACGTGAAATGGTTTAGAGGGAGAAGAGGGCACAGGACAGAACTTGTAGGGGATACCCACAATTAGTGGGTATGACCTGGATAAAGAAGAGAACATTCAGACAAGTAGGAAGAGAACCAGGAAAGAAGAGTATCAGGAAAACCTAGAGAGTATCTAGGAGAAAAAAGTGATTGACAGTATCAAAGGCAACAAAGAAATCAAGAAGGATGACAGAAAAGGCTTAGATTTGGTGAATAAGAGATCATTGATAACTTCTGAGAGATCATTTTCAGTTGAACGATGAAGTCAGAAGTCAGATTGTAGAGAGTTCAGAAGGGAGTGAGAAGGAAGGGGAGGCATTGATTATAGAGACCTTTGTAAAGGTGTTAAACCACAAAATAGAGAAAAGGTATAGGATGACAGCTACAAGGGATGGATGGATCAAGTGAGGGTTTCTTGAGGATGGGATAGACATGGTCACATTTGTAGGCAGTGGAGAGGTAGCCAGTAGACAGGGAAAGATTGAAGATAAGTGAGAATGGGGATGATAGAGGAAAAATCTCCTAGATTATTATTATTCACAAATTATATTCCAAAATCAAGGGACAATTTCCACCTTGCTTGAAAGCATATTTAAAATTCAGGAATCCTTGATTCCTTCAGTCAAAAACATTCCTTGAGTACCCACTATATATAGCATACTAGATGCTATAGGGAAATATTAAAGAGATAGAATGGAAGATTTTTGCCTTCAAGGAATTTTTAGTATGTTGTGGTGTTTTTAGGCAACAAGAACTGATTCCTTGTTTCATTACCAATAAAATGTGGTGAAATGGAAGAAAATTAAATTGGCAATCAAGAGACCTCTATATGGTTTTACTCTTGGTTTTGATTTGCTAAGTGACTTTGAGTGAAATCCTTAACCTTCCTAGGCCTTAGTTTCCTCATTTATAAAATTAAGAGGTTTGATTAGATATTCTTTCATATCATCCTCTGCCACCCTAGCATTTTGATTTACTTCTATTTCAAAACCTAAAATAGTAAAAGATGAAAGTTTTCATGCATTCAGTTACTTTAGCTATTGGGGCAGAAGTTCTGGCTTTGTAAAAAAAATTTTAACAGTCACAGGCGTCATGAATTTTTTTATTTAATTTTTTTTTCTAAAACAATTGTTTTTAACATTGATTTAAAAAATTGAGGGAGAGGATTCTGGGAAGATGGCAGAATAGGTCAGAAAATTTCAAGCTCTCAAGATTTTCCTCCACAAAAGAGATAGAATAGCACCTCTGGGCAAACATAGAGCTGTGAAACAATTAAGAGTAGGGGCAGAACAGAGGTATTCACTGTACAATTGGAGGAGATCTGAAGAAAAATCCTAGGACAAGAAGGTGAAGAGTAAACACCTCCAGGCTAGGGTCCACTTTAACAACAAATGGCAAGCTGCTTAAATAATAAGCAACAAATGGCAAGCCATGATGTTAGCTGTTTTGGGAAGCTTCCTCAGGCCCAGCTACAGGAACTTTTACCCCCCCGGAACAGTGAAGGGAGTCAGGCATCCGACCTGGGGAAGATCTAGGGAACTCTGCTGACAAGGAATGCCAGATCCAGCTCTGCTTCTGAGATGTGGGGGGGAGAAGAAACCAGCACATGCCTGGTGAGTGCAGAAGCAGTGGGACAGGATGTCCCTGGCTGTGGGTATTTACAGGAGGCTGGAGGTCTTGGTGTGAGTTCAAGGCCAAAGGGGACAACTGAAGAGGATCTGAGGCCAGAGGCACCATCCACCATACCCCAGGGCCAGAGGTCATTATAAAAACCAAATTATTACAAAAAAAATGCACAGGCAAAGGAGAAAGAATCCAACCACAGAGAGCTACCATGAGAATAGAGAAGATGGGGGTTTGTCTTCAGAGGAGAATACTGAAACCCTCTCTTCTACCCCAAAGAGTAACATCAGATGGTCATCTGCCCAAAAAGAATTCATTGAAGAACTTTAAAAAGACTTTAAAAATCAAATGAGAGAGATTGAGGAAAAACTAAAAAGAAAAATAAGAATACTATGAGAAAAACAGGAAGATTATGAAAAGAAAGTCAATCAATCAGAAAAGGAGATCCAGAATCTTAAGAAAGAAAATCACTCCTTGAAAATCAGAATTGGGCAAGGGGAAGCCAGCAAAGGTATAAGAGATGAAGAAATAAAAAAATATATATATAAAGAATGAAAAAATAGAAGAGAATGTGAAACATTTCATAAGAAAAACAATGGATCTAGAGAACAGATCAAAAAGAGAATACATAAGAATAATTGAAAAATACATGAAAGTTCTGATCAAAAAAAGAATCTTGATACAATAATACAAGAAATAATTAAAGAAAATTGTCCTGAAGCGTTGAACAAGAGGGGAAAGTAGAACTAGAAAAGTCTACTGATCACCACCTGAAAAAGATCCTATGAAGAAAACTCACAGGAATATTATAGTCCAATTTCAAACCCCCCAGATCAAAGACAAAATATTATAAGCAACAGGAAAAAAATGATTTACATATGGTAGTACTACAATTAGAGCCACAGAAGACCTAGCAGTGACAACACTAAAAGATTGTAGGTCTTGGAACACTATGTATCAAAGAGCAAAAGAACTGGACTTCTGGCCGAAAATATTATACCCAGAAAAGCTAAGCATGATTTTGAAAGAAAAAAAAATGGACATTTGATCAACTGTCAGACTTTTAAGACTTTGTTAAAAACAAAACAAAACAAAATAAAACCCTGAACTCAATAGAAGATTTGACGTACAAGAGCCCAGAGAAATAAAAGGTACATACCAATGACCAATTACAAGGGACTAAATAAGGATAGAATGTTTACCTTTTATGTATGGAAAATGTAAAACCTATGTCTAAGATTAATACTAGTAATTAGGTAACTTATAAGAAAGATTGAGGTAGACCTGCGTATGATATGACTTCAAAAAGGAAAACCGTTCAAGAACAGCTAAAAGGGTAATTATCTTTTACAAATGAGGTGCAAGAGTAAGAACCAATATAGAAGAATTAGCTGGGGGAGGGAGGCTGTTAGTTCTGGAAACCTACCTTCATGGGGAATGGGTTTAAGAGGGAAAAATACATACACATTTAGAAGAGTATAATGCTTCTAAATTTAAAAAGAAATAAAACTCTAAGGGGATAGGGAGGGGGGAGAGAATAAAGGAGGGATTTTTTAAAATAAATTTATTTATTTTCAGTTTTCAATATTTACTTCAACAAGATTTTGAGTTCCAAATTTTCACCCCATCTCGCCCCTCCCCCACCCCAAGATGGCATGCATTCTGAATATCCCTTCCCCTAGTCTGCCTTCTCTTCTATCTCTTCCCCTCTTCTCTTATCCCCTTCCCCTTCTATTTTCCTGTAGGGCAGGACAGACTTCTGTACCCCATTTCCTGTATTTCTTATTTCCCAGTAGCATGTGAAAACATGTTTTTTAGACATATGTTTTTAAAACTTTAGGTTTCAAATCTTCTCCCTTCCTCCCTCCCCACCCACCCTCACTGAAAAAGCAAGTAACTCAATATAGGTGATACATGTGCAGTTATGCAAAACACTTCCATAGTAGACATGTGAAAAACTAACTATATTTCCCTTAATCCTATCCTGCCCTCCCATTTTTTCTATTCTTTCTTTTGACCCTGTCCCTCTTCAGAAGTATTTGCTTCTGATTACCCCCTTTCCCAATCTGCCCTCCTCTCTATCATCCCCTTGTTCTCTTGTCCCCTTCTCCCCCTATTTTCCCATAGGGTAAGACAGATTTCCTTATCCAATTGAATGTGTATGTTATTCCCTCCTTAAGCCAAATCCTATGAGAATAAATAAAGGAGGGATCTTTAGAGGGGAGGGTGAGGGAATAGATTAAAAGGGGGATATAGAAGAAGGCTTAGATTTAGGGGAATGGGAGGATAAGGGAGAGATTGCTGGAATGGGGGGTAGGTCAAGTAATAGGAATGTAAGGTAGCAGGTAGAAGTAAAGTAGAGGAGTTAGGAGAGATAGGAAAAAAAGAAATATGCACAAACATAAAAACAAAGATTAGAAGTAGAATCTCTTAGGGAAAGTATATGTTTATATGTGTGTGTATGTGTGTATGTGTGTATATGTATACCTGTATGAATATATAAATACCTATATATAAATATATCCACTCTCAGTTATAAATTTGGGGTAGCAGGTGGGGGGAGTGGGAAAAAGAACAAAGTAAAAAGTGTATAGCAGAGAACAAAAGAAAACCTACAAGGAAGCAAAGAAAAGATGAATGATTTTCAACATAATGCACAGTATTTAATATATAAGCTTTCTTGAAATCAAAAGTTATTGCCACATATTTTGAATCTTTTCCTATGTTCTGCTGTGCACATGACATATTTTTCTTTTCTTATTTTTAAGTTTAATATTTAAATTTATAATATTTCTTTCTCTTTTCTTATTATATATTTGTTTTATCATTTGCCTAAAATAAACAAATTTTAAAAAATTGAGTACCATATTCTTTTTCTCTCTCTAGCCCCTTCCCATCGAGAAGGCAAGCAATATGATATCAATTCTATACACCATGTGTCTTCTTGAATATTCTGTTCTATAAAGGAGAAAGAGAAGTGAATTCTCTGCTTTACTTGATCATTGATGAGAACACCTAGATTACTAATTTAGGCCCCAAAGGGTCTGGATTGTCCATCTTTGTTGATCAAATATGTTGGGTATTCACTTGATTTTGTTTGCCTTTTATAAATTGTAGCTTTATCTGATAAACTCAAAAGGAAACATATTTTTCTCTCAACATTATCTAAATTAGTTCAGAGAGAACTTGAGAGTATTTGCATTGCTTCTTCTGACCTCCATTTATGCATATACCTTGGGTAAGTTCTCTGTAAAAGACACTCTCAAGGTCTCTCTTTGGAATTGATTTTGAGTCAGAGGAGACACTGACATAGCTCTGCCCAATGTGGTATGCCAGCATCAAAGAAGGCACTGTACTCTGTAAGCAAAGCAGAATTGCAGTAGCTCGAAAGAAATGTGAGGAGAACAAATTTAGAGATACCTCCACTCCAAATATTCACATAGACTATTTGTGCCCAATCAGTGGTAGAGTCTTCTGAGTTCATATTGGTCTGATAAGCCATAGTCGAACGCGCTGTACCTTGACATTGACGCAGTGATATCATTTTGGTCCTCTTTAAGGATGAAGGATAGCAACCTAAGTTGATTGCTTATCCAGGAGAATTTTTATTTTTGGTGTTATTGTCCAAAATAATTTAATTCTCCAAATTAATGGGTCCAAACATAGCCTTTGTTGCTTTATGAAAAAACAAAACACCATGATTAATAACAAAAAAAGACCCTACAACTAACAGTGTGTTAGGGTTTTGTTTGGTGAAAGTAGATTACTTAGCCAAATGACTCATGGATTGTAGCACTCCAGAGAGGACTGAACAGCCCATTAAGACCTCCAAAGCTCATCTGGTTAGGAAACTGTGTTGCTAAAAAAGGATTTTTTACCATACCCCCTGTTTTGGATGGGGCTGAAATGGGAAAGTGCTTACTTCAGAATAGCTTTTCCATCTTATTTTGTTGCTGATTATTACAGACAGTTCTATTAGACTATTGACCTCACACAGAGAGAAGGGAGAATGGAACTGTTCTAGCTGGCTTTATTATTCCCCCCAGCTGAATGCTGGGATGTGTGACAGCATCTTTTCTATAACTGCATTTGGGGGTCACAGGAACTATGGATAGTAATGTATGCAGTTTGGTTTTTATAGTCATCAAGTTTTTCTGCCTAAAGAATAAAAACAGATCTCCAATTGCTCTTAATTTCCTGCAGCTGCAGTTGTGTTTATTAAAGAAGTGTCTTTTTATATTAAGAAGTCTCTTTCATGAGCCAGTAGAAATAGAAAACTGATTCACTTCTAGATGTTCTTGTTGGCAGTCTATTTTTTTTTTGGCTAGGAAATTGGAACAGGCCAATATAAAAAAGAAAAGATTAAAGCACATGGGAGTAAGACCCCTATTTTAATCTAATGCCAGGAAGGTGGTTGACTACACTTGGGCTGCCTCTGGTTTTGAAATGATAGTTATCTTTATTGAGGACAAATGAATATGAAAGGGATAAAATTGCCTTACTTTTGACCAGCCAAAACACTCTCCATGTCCCTGTTTGTTTTTCCTCTTTAAATGCACACATAATCACAAAACAGCTCACTAAAAATATATTGTGTCAAGTTAACATACAAATTATTTGTGCCATTCATCTGTATGCAGCACACAAATGCTTAGACTCACGAATTAATAAAAGTATAACACTGGAACAAAAAGAATGTCATACCGATAAACTTTTTTTTTAATGTATTCAATAGAATGAACAGTTCTCACTCTATTGCTGAATCTCTCTGTGGCTTCCAGTAGCTTAGCCAGCCTCACAAATGCAGCAGTTGCTTGAAAGTAGAAGATCCTATATCTAAAAGTGTTAGGGTTATTGTGGGATTCAGTACCAGGACATTCACAGGCCCATCAGTCTTCAGTCAACTCAATAAAATGTTGGAATGGAAATAAGTCAGAGACTAGAAATGGGCAGAGAGAAACTGTGGAGCAGAGAAAAGAGCCCTGAAGTGAGAACCAGGAGATTTGGGCTCTGTCACTAAGTAGTTGTATTGCATTGCCTTGCAAAATTTAGTTAGCTTTCGAGTTTAGCTTAGTTAGTTAGCTTAGTTTAGTCAGCTTTCTGGGTTGGTTAGTTAGCTTCAGTTTCTATATCTGTTTAATGGAGGTGCCATGGTGTAGCAGAAGGAAAACTAGATTTTTGAATCAGAGAACCTGGGTTTAAATCCCAGCTCTGTTATTTAGTATTTGTTTTTGTTTGTCCTTCATTTCCAAAGAGGACCAATGACATCACGGGATGATGACTTCTGTGTGAATTGGATTTTAGTGAGGCAGAGCTGCACAAAGTTTTCAGCCTCACTCTTTCTTTCAGACTCATCTAAATCCAGTGACAGGACATAAATCGGGACATCTGGTTGGTGATGGACCAGGATGCAGTGAGTGGATGACCTTGGCATCTTTGACATCTGACAAAGTTCTAAGTGCTCCATAGCACCTGCTTCAGCTGTCTTCATGGCTGTTGGAACAGATTGCTCTCCTTTGCCCATTCTACTGCAAGAAATCTCCACATGCTTGGGGTAGACACCCTTCTAATTCAATGGTGTTTGAGGCCTGACAGTTACCTTCATTCTGGTTTAGCCCATCTGTTGAGATGGTTTACTGGGATGTGGACATTGTTCATGCTACAGATTCTTGGAGCGACAGGTGAGAGTTGAGTGAATCAAGTGGACACCAAAGGTGGATAAGCAGCCCTGAAAAGGGCTTGGCAAGCCCTCACATCATGGGTGCTGGTCCTCCTAAATACCCCATCCATGCTTAGATGGCACTGTGGGTAGTGTATCTCCCTTGGAGTCAGGAGGATCTGAATTAAATCTAGGTTCAGCCACTTACTACCTTGTGACCCTGGGCAAGTCACTTAATCCTCAGTTTGCTTCAGTTCCTCATCTATAAAATGATCTGGAGAAGGAAATGGCAAAACCATTCCAGTATCTTTGTCAAGAAAACCCCAAATGGGGTTACAAAAAGTCAGACACAACTGAAATGACTAAACCACAATATTTAGTACTAATCTGGCTTTGGAAGAGGTGATTTCCAAGATGTAGTGCTCTATCCTATGGTTGTATGACTAAATCAGAGGTTGGAGTCCACAAACTTCATCTGGTTCTTTCAGCTCATTTATGTGGTCCCTGGAACCAAAATAGGGGATGAAGGTTGAACCTATGAGTTGACTTCAGTATTCAGGGATCAATAATTTAGTAGATATGCATACTCTATCCACTCATGTAGATGGTTAGATAGTTTTTGAGAGATGCAGCTAAAAGATTCATCACCTTGTGCTCAACTGATCATGAGCCTTTCTGAATTTGGTTAGGTTAGGTCTTCAGTCTCATCAACATAAGAACTCTTTGGTTCAATGGGCTTCCTTTCTTTAATCACTACCCCAATTTTGCATCCCCTTTCCTGGGCTTACTGTTACTTTTTCTAACTTTGTTTTTTCCTTTCCCATATATCATCTATTCAAGGCCAAGCTTTCCCTCCCTTAATATACAGTTATCCCTTCCATATCTCGACTTTCCCCATTGTAATTTTAATATATTGCAGGTCAGTGAAAGAAACTAAATGGCAATTTTTTAAGGAGTTTTGCAGAAGCCACAAATGATACAGAAAAAATCTAGGAACTCAGAAATGCATAAAATATATGTATAGTATTGTATAATCTCGACCCAAGTTTTACAATAAAGTATTGTAAACACCCCATAATAGAAAAAGAAAAAATTCAGATTTCTTCTCTGGCACAAAGGGAGGGCCAAAAGTTCAGGAAGATTTTCAAGATCATGGGGGCACCATACCCCTAATCCCCATGATGCAAAAGGAATAACTGTAGTTAGCTAATTTGATAAGTGAATTTTTATTAATGTGTTAATTGGAACTCTAGGTACTTCTTAAGACCTTCCTTCAATTCCCAGATTATTGTATTATAACAAGGGTCTTCTTAAGACAATAAATTATTATTATTTGGCCTTTCTATTGCATTAACAGAAGCAGGATTGCACACTGGATGGAGAGTTGGCCTTGTAGTCAGGAAGAACTGGCTATGTGACCCTGGGCAAGTCATTTAACTTTTCAGTACTCTAGGCTGTTCTCTAAACCTAAAAGTTTCAGAAGAGGCAACAACATGCATTGGGAGAGGGAGTTTCCTCAGCTATGAGGTTGTTGTACAAGTTTACTGGGAAGTCATTTCACCTCTGCAATTAGTCAGTCAATTACTTAGTCAATAAGCATTTATATAGGCCTCACTTTCCTCATTTATAAAACTAGAGGCCTAGACCAGATGATCTTTAAAGTCTCTTCTAGCTCTGAATCCTCATGTTATTTTTACTACTACTTTTTCTCCCCTCTTATTCCCAAATCTCCCCAGGTATTGGTAGGATTGCCTTTATTTCTAGGTATTCTGTCTCCCCTTTTAAGGAAGGTGAAAGGGGCTGGTTACTCCTGTCAAAGAATAATCTCTTGTTTACAAAAAAATTACTTGGGATTTTCCATTAAGCTAGAACAAAATGGTGGTACTTCTTCTTTTGTGGACCTAAAAGCAGAAATAACTCTAGAGGGAAAGGAAGAACAGCATACTAACTGTTCAGTCAGGAGATTAATGACAAAGACTTTTGCAACCACTAGTTCTTCCTTTTTGGCATCCCTTTATCAACCAACCCAGGCTATTTACTATAGCACTCTATTACTGAAAAAAAAACCCACTAGCACAGACTCTAGTTTTTTTACTTGGGTGAAGGAAATAACACTGATATCAAGCATAACCTGACATTGAGAGAGAATAGAAATACTGTACATACATAAAAAACAGACTTTTCTCCTTATTTCCCAGCAGAACATTTATAGCAGCAGATGAATTATTTGATGTGTTCAGAAATCCAGTTAAGGAAATCTATCATTTCTGCCTACTTGCTTCCCTTGGAGACTTCAGCTTGACCATGAGGCATAGCATGTGCTAATAGCTGGATCTCTGATGTGGAAGTCATGCTGTATCCTACACTAACTTAATTAAAATCATTGGCTTACATGCTGAATTGTAATGTCATGAAGATAAAAATTCCCTTCAAAGATTTAGACGAACCTTCATGAGTATCATTTTCACTGGATTTTCTCTATGGCTTTAAGAGACCTGTGAGGCAGCATGGTATAATGGAAGGAATGATGGGTTTGGAATCAGAAGCTGGGGTTCAGATCCCAAGTACACCACTTACTTCATCTATGACCTTTGGCAAGTCACTGAAACTCTCTGGATCCCAGTTTCCTTGTCTGTAAAGTGAGAAGCTTGAACTCGGTGAACTCTAGGTTCTTTCTGGCTCTAAATCTATGATGATAAGACTTTTGACAAGGTCTTATTTATACTTTACCCAGGGAGTTCCTGAAGTTGGGGAAGCTTTAAGTGTTTCAACAACATTTTTCATTTTGATACCACCCTCTTGTAAGAAAGGTAAATCAAAAGTGTTTGAGATTCCCATGCTTACTTACTAATGCAGAAAGAGTATTCAGTTCCTTGGAGATTTTCCTTTCTGTGAGTCTTAGAAGAGCTTTTGATTATAATTTCACTAGGATTTATTAAGCTCCTGCTGTATGCCAGGTACTGTGCTAAACCCTGAAAGTTTCAAAGAAAAGAAAACAAACAAACAAGCAAACAAACAAACAAAAACCAATCCTTGCCCACAAGGAGCTCACAGTCTAAGGAGGTGGGGAGAGACAACTACAAATAACTATACAAACAATCAGTATCCAAGATAAATTGGGGGAATTTCAGAGAGAAGGCTATAGCATTATGGTGAATTAGGAAAGTCTTCTTGTAGAAGAAAATATTTTAGCTGGGACTTGAAGGAAGCTAAAGAAGTCAGGGAACTGGGAAGAGGAGGGAGAGAATTCCAGGTGTGAGGAACAGCCCATGAAAATGCATGGACCTGGGAGAATGGAATGTTGCGTTTGAGGAACAGCAAGGAGGACAGTGTCACTGGGTCAAACAGTACATGAGGAGTGGGAGAAGAAAGCAAAGTGTAAGAAAAATGGAAAGGTAGGAAGGGGCCAGGTTATGAAGGACTTTGATAGCTGAACAGAGGTTTTTATATTTGATTCTGGAGGAAATAGGTTTATACTTTGATAGGGTGGATCCCTTCTTGAAACCAGTTTTTAATGGAGAGTACACCCTGTAACAGTTTGTCAAGGTACCTAATCCTTGCCTGCTCACTATTGTAAAAATTAATGCTATGGAGACAAATGTATTATCTTCTTCAAACTTTAAATAAGTGAATGTATGATCTTTGAAGTTTTGTTTTAGTTTACCCAAAGTCATCACTAGCTACTAATTTTGCATAAAGTGAATTATTAAAAAATGAGATGACAGTGAATCACTTCTTTTTGGTCTAGAATTGTAATTTTATTGGATATTAGGCAGCTGAGTGTCGAAGTAGATGGAGCATTGGACCTGGAGTCAGGAAGACCTGAGTTCAAATTTGGTCTTGTACCCTCAGTAGCTGTGTGACCCTGGGCAAGTCACTTAACCTTTGTCTACCCCAGTTTCCTTATGTGAAAAATGGGGACAAATTAACACCTAACTCTCAGGATTATTGAAGAAAAATGAGATATTTGTAAAGTGCTCTGCAAATTGTAAAATGTTACATAAATGCTATTATTATGACTACTACTACTACTACTATTGCTACTGCTGCTGCTACTCCTCCTCCTCCTCCTCTTCCTATTACCACCCCCCCCCCCACTAATTTTGTTGGTATTGGGAGTTTGTGGTTTGGGAACTCTCTTCAGCAGTGTGTTCATCAACAACTAGCTGGTAATCTGTAGTCTTAGAGGGTTGCCCGGGGCACTAAGGGTTAAATGACTTGGCCATGGTTTTACACTTAGCTTGCTTCTGTGGCATGATGAACTAAGGTGTCCCTGACTCCAAGGTTGGCATTTTATCCACTACAATGTGCTGTCTCTTTGGGGCAATATCTGTGCTATTTTAATTATTTTTCAAGTAGATCAAAGTAATATAGAATAACAAAAAGATGAGAAAGAAAATGCTCAAGAAACTTACCAGATAGGATTCTGGGGTTGTTAGAGATGTTAATTGAACTGTCAAAAATGTATTATTTCATTTTCCAGGGGAAAAGGAATTGTGGACACAAGAAGAGACATTAGGGCAGGCCTATTGAATTTAGAAGGGCCCTACATGAAGTATGGAAAAAGAGAATTTACAATGTGATTAGCAAGAGTAATTAGTTCAAATAAACTAACAGAAGGGCTCCTCTCCTGTCCCACCCTATTTTTCCATAGATCCCCAAATGTTTATGTTGCTTGCCTTCCCACCGTGATGACTTTCATTATATAGATAGCCACTTGCAAAATTTAATGGATAAGAAAGAAATTTCAATTTAGCTTTCAGCACACGTGTCTAAAGAATGCACAGACAAATTTACACTGTGGGCTTTGTAAGAACACTTTGCATACTAACATATTAAACATGGTTGCTGACATTAAATGTAGGTTAAAGTGTTGTTCTATGCAACTTGGGGCTTTCTTGAGGGCAACTGTTACCACTTTGTTAAGACTTCTCTTGTTCCTTCCTTCTTTTCTTCATCCTCTGCCCTGGAGGTTACTTTTCCAAGTCAGAATTCTGACAGATCAACTTTCAGGCTCTTTGTTCATGGGGTGAAGCCTTTCAGTCAGTTCACTGAACACTTCAGAGTATTACAGAATTTTGTGCAAATGAATTTTCCTATGATGTCCTTCCATCACATTTTACAACCTGGAGCTGAATTTAATATATCCAGGCATGATGAGGCTAGAGCCCAGGTCTCTGCACATCTGAGATGCCAGCAGCAAAAAACAGAGTGAATGTGTGATTGTTTGTCATGATGGGGCTGGTCTGTGGAGATTTTCTCTCGGGGAAATCATCATGTCCATTTCTGGGCTGTTGATTTAGGTTCGGTGCCCCCTAACTACTCTTGATTGTTCTGTCCCTTAGTCTTTGAAAATCCTACAGAATTCCTGAAGAAGCAAGTTATATTTTTGTTCTCCTAATAACCTCCCTTTTATCAAGAAGGTCCTTTTTATGATGAATTCTTTTTCTTATTATGTGCCTAGCCAGCTGGCCTTTAAATGAACTCTGTCCTCTATCCCCCTCCCCTCTACTACCTTGTTACTGCAGTAATCAGCACCCAATTTCATAGAAGAACTATAAAAGAAAAGGGAACTTGAAACAGAAATTCCTGTTAAGGCTCATATATTTCAGCAACTGCTGCTCCAACAGTATCTTCCAAAGCCAATACTGACAAAGACCTATGGGGCATTTTTCTATTTCTGTCTTGAAGGAGATTTGCACCAATGAATTTCTGTGGCAGCTGAGGTTTGCTAAGATTTAGATGACCCCTTTCCCTTATCTAATGAATTCAGGCCTGGGAAACTTGCAAAGCTTTAGACTGACAAGGAACTAAGGGAGTCGATAGAGAATTGAAAGACAGCTGGCACAGGGTGAGTGTCTCTGAATGTCACTTCAGGAAGCTGCTAAGTTTTAAAGATGCAGGGCTATGGAAATTAAGATTCTTGCGTGAATATAGAGTCAAAATGATATCTCTGGTGGATTATCCATGCATGTGTGTTTATGTATAAAGTTTGTATAACATCATAAAATCTTAGAGCTTGGGGGGGCACTTTAAAGATCATTTAGTCCTACTCTCTAATGTTACAGATGAGGAAACTGAGACCTAGAAAGACCAAGTAGTCTGTCCAAAATCACAAAGCTAATCATGAAAGCCAGGAAACAATATAGTGACCTACCATGTGTGAAGCACTGTGCTTAGCACTTTGCAAACTTAGCACATTGCAAACATTTGATGGTATATGCTGTTATTATCCTCCTTTCACAGTTGGGGAAACGAAGCAAACAGGAGTTAAGTGACTTATTCGGGTATCCCAACTCCTAAGCCAAAGCTTTTTCTACTATGCTATGTTGTCTCTTAGCCTCTTATTCTGAGAGGTGGGGGTAAAGAAGGCTCTGCATTCCAGGAAGCTAAAAATGTTTTATTTGTTGTTTAAAAAAGAGTTTATTTATTGAAAGTATTCAGTGCACTTTTAGCAATGCTCAAAATCATTAGTTTGCGGAAGTAAACATAAGTCAGAATTCATCCGTGTGCAAGTAATATTTAAAAAAATATTCAATTAGAAAAGATCATTTTAATTTTAGATGATGTAATCATTTCAGGATTCCTGGAAAGGAAATTTCTTTGAAATGTTTTTCTCCCCAAATTTTCTTACTTCTCTCAGTCTGTGGGTCTTGACAAGTCATACAGATGATTTAGTACTTTGTTTTATTATGCAGCGAGAGGCATGTCAAGATGTTTCTGGGTATGTAATTGCACTTCAGTAAATTATTAGGTAGAGGCACCAAATGCTATTAGCTAGTAGGTGTGGTGTTTTCAAGCAATAAAATATCCCTCAGATTTTTAATTTTTGAACATCTCTTTTAAGCTCAGACAAAACCCCAAGCTAATGGCATTTATGACAAAGTTGAAGTTTTTATGGAGGGAAAGACTCTTCCGCATTTAAAATACAGTTGTGTGAATGGTAATTGCAGGGTTGATTACTATGATGAGAAATGGAATTTTTTGGCCACACTTTCAAAAGGCTTTACTATTGCCTCCCTTTTTTCATCCAGAAAAATTATTACCCAATCAATTTTAATTGTGCCTTGGATTGACTGTTTGTAATTGCCAAACCACTTTAAACTCATGCAAACAGTTAAAACAAATCTGTTTCATGAAGCGCTTCAGTATGCTACCAATGTCAATGTATAGTTAACTAACTGGAAATACTCTGTAGCAATGTTTTAATGCATCAAAAAGAAGATTATGTTACCTTATCATTTGCTACTTGTACTCACGGAAAGATGAACCTCTGAGTAGACTTCATTGTCTGGAAACCTATCCTAATTGCCAAGATAGAAGTACATCATAGGAGTGCATAGAGTGTGGGTCAGTGTAACACATGGTACATGCTTATAGCCAGTTTGCTGTTATTTATGCTAAATGGTATGACAGTACCACAAATTAGACATAAGCTTCTCAAGGCATAAAAATTTTATTAGTCAAAATGCAAACAATATACTCCTTTGAGAGCAAACTACCAACCTGGGTCTTAGAGGCTCCAATAAGTTTTTTTAATATCAGACTCATAACCAATTTCCCTCTCAGATAACCTGAAAATCTCTGGTCTCCCTCCAAGGTGATCATCTGGCAGATCTCCATCAATTAGTCAATCAGCACTGCTTCTGATTGAACATAGGCTGCTAAGCTAGCCTCAAGTGCAGAGGAGGAAGGAGCCAATTCATGACTTAGCAGCTAACTAATGGTTAGGATTTATGGTAGGTTTTTGATAACTCTAACTATGAGTGTTCCTAAATTGTTTACAACATAATTTGTTTGGCAGATTATCATGCGAACTATTGATAAGTTGTTTACAATATCTTTTCCCTCAGTAGTCTGTCTTATAAGAGGGCCCACATATGTTTATCAGTTGTTAAAGAATATATCCATTTTTGCTACGTCATACCACATAAGTGCTTATCTTATGACTGAAAAATAACTTTTCAAAAGTTGATTACAAGATGTAGGCTTAAAATCAAATGGAGTTAGTTATGATAAGTTGACAAACTTAATGCTACTATCTTATTAAGGTAATAAAACATTCTAACAACAGTCAGGTTGCCTGGGGCTGGTATGTCCAGGGCCAGCAAGTGTTACCATTGGCCCATGCTCTTTATATACCTATGATCTCCAATGATACAAAACCATATGCTATCAGTACTACCTTCTGGCTTCCTGTTGGGCTTCTTTTCAATGTTCTTTGCACTGTAGCATGGTGGTTAAGGTTAAGGTTAGTGTTTGAGTGCTGGATTTGTGTCAGAAAGCCTGGTTTTGAATCTGGTGTTTGCCACTTACTTCCTATGTAACCATGCGCAAGTGGTCACTTTTCTGGGCATCAATTTCTTTATTTGTAAAATGAGTGGATTAGACTAAGTGACTTTCATGGTCCCTTTCAACTTTAATCTGTCACCCTATAATCTTTAAGCATTCCTTAACTTCTCTATTTTTTGGTGAATTAAAAAAAAAGTCCTGATGGGCATTACTGGCAATAAAATAAAAAGGGATTTATAGGTTAGGTGGGAAGATTGAAGACCCCAGCTTCAGGAACAAAATGGGAAGAGAAAACTGAACCGGAGTGAAGGACTAGAGTTGGAATATAGACATAGGTGGAACATGAAAGATTAGAGACTAGTCAAAGGTTTGGCAAACTACTGCCCGCACGCCAAATGTGGCCCTCTGCCCATCATTGTATGGCCTATGAGCTAAGAATTCTTTTTACATTTAAAAATACATATTTAAAAGAGAAATTAGAGTTAGTACTGGTCAGACACCATGAAAATGAGAAGCTCTAGATGAAATCTTCATAGAGATAGAAGGTGGGAGACAGGCAGTTTCATAGATTATCAAATGAGGGAAGTAAGGGAAATCACTATATGTCTAAAAATATTGTTTTAAATCAAATAGCCCAAATTATAGTTTAATTTTATTTATCAAGAAAGTAGAAATGATCTACCTTAATTGACTAATAGCTGCTGCAACTCTCCAGGGTGAGAAGAAATTTGAAAAAGACTTAGGAAAGTGTTCTGAGTAAAGATGTGACAATGGACCAATTTTATGAGTTCAGTGAGTCCATTACATTTGATTCCACCAAAATAGTTGCTTATTGAACCTTTGGATCATAGGTTAAGATCTGGAAGAGACTTTAGAAGTTATCCAGTTAAATCCCCTCATTTTACACAGGAAGAAAATAGACTAAGAAATGAAGAGATTTCCTCAGTGGCCTATAGCTAGTACTTAACTGAACCAGAGATTCAAACCCAGGACTTATATCTTTAAATCCAGTGGTCCTTTCACAGCAGCCTACTTTTTGCCAAATATTTTGCCAAATATTAAAAGAAATCATTCTATAAAATCCTTTTTCAAAATTATTATTACTCATTAGACATGAAAGGTAAGTGTGGATTCTTGAAGTTTATTCTAGTAGAATTCAATCAGAATAGGTTTTACTGAACTGAACAGCTGAGAATACAATCCTAATGACACAGTAGACTAGGTCCAGCATAGGCAGATATAGAGAATCTCATTACCAGTAGGTTGGCTATTTGGCAATGAATTCTCTGGCTGAGATGATTTGCGAAACAGATAAAAATACAAAATATTCCTTGGTCCCATTCAGTCTCCTTCTGCTTCCATAGTGACAGTGACGAAGAATGGAAAAGGAAGCAGAGGATTTTAAAAATCACACAGATTTCAGATAATCTGTGACCAGTTTTAACAAATGGCATTCCAATAGCGAGAGCTTTGCTTAGCAGCTGCCAAGATGATGCATGTCAGAGGGGCATAGCCACATCCGTATTGAAGTTCTTACTATCAGTGAAACCCTAAGATATAAAGAAGTTGGAGCTAAATGAAAGAATGGCTCACAAACTCTTTGCGGAAAGATAAATGAAAGAGTTGGCTTTGTTTTGAGCCCAAAGACAACAAGAAATCAATTATTTGAAGGTTGGTGGTGTTGAATGCTGGATTTGGAGCTGGATTTAATTGTAAGGAAAATTTTTCTGTACAAATGTAAATGTATTTCTTCACAACTTATAAGCATTATGCTTAGTTTTAACCTCTCAAGTAAAGAATAACAAGTCTGAAAGGGACCTTAGAGATTGTCTTAATAAATCAACGTGCATTTATTAGACACCAACTGTGTGACAGGCACTGTGATGAGTCCTCGCGATACCAAGAAAAAAGCAAAATGGTCCCTGCCCTCAAGTAGTTTATAATCTAATGGGGAGAGACAGCATGTACATGTATAACCTACTGGATTTGGAATCAGAGGATCTGGCTTTGAATCCCTGACTCTATGTCTTACATGATCTTAGATGAGCATTTCAGGACTTGACTTATTCATTTGTAAAAAGAGCAGGTTGGATAAATTGATTGATTAATCAATAAGCATTCGAAGCTAGAATCTTCCTCTCTAAGGTTTACCTTGTATCTACTTTTCATGTGCAGTACAAGAAATATTCTAAGGCTCCTTTACATGCAGGTTAGTCTAGTTTATTCTTAATAGGTAATAATAATATCTAGCATTTATTATTATTGTTGTTGTTGTTTTGGCAAAGACATCTCATTTTATAGATGAGGAACTGAGGCAAACAGGGTTAAATGATTTTCCCAGGGTCACACCACTAGTAAATGTCTGAGGTCACATTTGAACTCAAGACAATGAGTCTTCCTCACTCCAGGCCTGGCATCCCCACTGTGCCACATAGGCTGCCCTTTAATGTTTGATAAGGGCTTTACAAATATTAACTCATTGTTTCCTCACATCAGTCATGGGAGGTAGGCACTATTATTATTCCTATTTTACAAATGAATTAGCTAAGGCAGCAGAGGCTAAATGATTTATCCAGAGTCGTGTAGCCAGTAAAATATCTGAGGACAGATTGGAACTCAGCTCTTCCTTACTCCAGGTCCAGCATTTTATCTACCACACTACATAATTTCCTATTGAAATTGGCCCCCAGATTTGATTGGTTCAGGAGTTTAAGGCTCAGGCTATTGGTGTGGTTGTTAGGAAAAGTTAGGCGGGCGTCAGCTGGCCCCTAATGCTTGAGCACTGGACTGTCATGGACATCATGAGCTGCACTCATCTGAATTAATGTGCTATTTTTCTCTTTGAATATCCTTGTTGAATAAATATCCTTCCCTTACTATTGCATAGCTAAGTAAATCTCATTTTGTTAATTATAAGGCATACCTGTCTTTTATTTTCTTCTAGGATCAAACCTAAACTACCAAGCCTGGCCTGCAACAATACCTTGTAGGCATACCTGTGGTTTCCCTCATTAGACTATAAGTTCCTTGAGGGCAAGGATTATTTTGCTTTTGTCTTTGTATTGCTAGGACTTAGTGAATGCCTGACACATTGTAGATGTTTAACAGATACTTGCTGATGCATTGAGATGATCTCTAATCTAGACTTGTTAGTTTTGGCTTGAAATTCAGAGCTAAGAATAATCAGTACTAGAGCAAATTAAGCCTTGATGTATGGAAAAATCTTCTTAACATATAAAATCCCACAGTAGAATGGGCTGCCTCAGAAAGTAGTGTAAGTCTTAAAGCAAAGCTGTCTGACCACTTGTTGGAGTGTTTGTATTTAGGTGATATGAGCTAGATGGTTTCAGAAGCCTCCTGTTATTTCTGTGATTCTGAAATACTTTTCAATGGACATCTGGTCATCTTTACTGGCATACAAAAAGCTTAAATAAAAGTGGGATCCCTTCTATAGCATGTACTTGGAATTGACCTTCCTCCAGAAAGTATAAAAATTTGGGGGCCTTCTTCTTCTAGCCCTGTGGTGACCCAGCACTGAGAAGACCTAGTATTTTGGTGTGATATGCCAAACCCTAAATGTTCTTTTGGTGTTCTCCCCTCCCTGTGACAACAGTAGGAGATAGAATGCTATGCCAGTTAAAAGAAGGGGCAGCTTCCAACTTGGCTTTTTGCATCAAACCTCCAGATCTGTGTTCTTGTATTCCCCTGCTCCTCTCCCTTTCTCTCTCCTTGTGGAGCATAGATTTAATTGGACGTGCTTGTTTCTGGGAACCTGGCTGCCTTTTCTACTTTGTGTTTCATTTCCTTGGGACACAAGTGAACATCATTTTTTGGGAATGGATGTCTGATCTTGTGAGTTCAAGGAGTATGGAGGCAGTGGGTCCCTTTAGACTGGAGCTAGTTGGTAACAGGGGAAGCTTCCGAATTGGAGAAGATGTACACTGAAGAGCACTGGCTCAAACCTGGCTGTTTTAACAACAAGCATGTACCAAGAGTTGTTTGGGCAGTGCTGAGCAGAAGTGAAATATAAAGGGTTTAATTAGCAGTCTTACAAACCGCTTTATATTCTGATGAAGTTTAAGTATCAACCTTCCAGAAGATTGTAACATTAATCTGTTAATGCCTATTGTCTTCTATGCCTAGCATTTCCTTTACACGAAGGAATATATTGCCCGTTCCATATCTAATTAATATAAAAAAATCAATTCCTTTTTTTTCCTTTTGGAAAAAATGTATGAGCTATTAAACTAAATCATAAATAAAATCATCCCTTGAGTTCTGAAGAAGTCATTTAATGAGCCAAAGCACACCAGAAAAGGAAGCCTAACTTTATTTTTTAGATACTGAAATTAAACCTTGTCCAAACAGCGTGTCTAGGAATTGCTCAGGAAATGGGTCTGCATCTCTAGTGGGCCCAGTAGTGGTTCGATGTGAGAACTCATCTGAGGGGCTTATTAATCAATAAGCATTTATTAAGTGCCTACTATTTGCTGGGTATTGATTTCAGTCAGCCCTGAGTGCTTAATGCCTTTAGACAATCCTGTATTTGTTTATGGCTCATCTGAATTTGTTTTCCCTCTTTTTGAACAAATCTTGCTTGTGTTGTCATTTGGATTGCTTTACACACTGACAAGGATCCATTGGGGGAAATTTGAAGTACCCTATGGGGCAGAGACCTCAGGGGAAATTTTTTTTTTTCCTGAACCTCCAGTGGTCTTGCCCTATGTATACTGGGATCTCTGGAGAAATTTTGGTGGTCCCTCTATGTTAAAGGGACTCCTAGAAATGTTTTATCTGGTCTCTACTTAGATCACCCCATGTGCTAAAAAGATACATTGAAAAATTTTCACTCAGGACAGTATGATCTCTCAGGGATGAACTTTCAATCAATCTCAGGTCCCTAATCTATCTGTGGAGAGCCCCACACATTTTGGGAACTTATCGACCTTACAATTTTTTTTTGGTCTGTGATAGAAGAAGTTTTAGTTAGTTTTCCTTTGCCTTTTCTCTCTTTTTCACTTTTGTTTTTTATTTTACTCCAATTTTCCACTTTTTCTTTTCCCTTTCCCCATTTTCTTGAGTTAGGGCAAGCTGTTTAGATAGACAGATAATTTGTTAAAAGTGTTCACTTTGTATCAGGCATTGTGCTAAACACTGGGGACACAAATGAATGAAAACAACATCTCAAGGAGTTTATATTCCAGTAAGGGAAGACAAAACAAAGGTGAGCTAGAAAGTGAGAGAGAATGCAAGGCAGTTGGTAGAGAAGGGCTAAAGACTAAGGACTAAGCAAGTAGTAACTTTTGATAAGCTTTGCAAAATGTTATTTGTTGAATTTGCAAATAATTGCATTTGTGGGTAATTGTGATGTTTTGCCCCCCTCCCTCAAATATTCTTAATATTTTTGAACTGTTTGAGAATTGTACCATTATGCCACATGGACTATTCTATATCCTATAGTGCAAGGCATTGGGGTAAGCCCTTGAATGAACAATACTTGAGCCCCAGGGTTGGTGGTATGGAGAAATGGGCCAAATGCAATCCATCTGATTTTCTGAGTATGGCAAGTATTTAACTAAGGGAAGAGTCTAGCAGGGGCCATCCGCTGGTAGCCATTCCATAATCTGTATACTTTCCAATTAGTAGAGACTTTTACTAAGGCCATCCTATCAATTCATGTCTTTGAGGTCTGGAAAGACATTCTATAGAGAAGGATGGCGGCTGACTTAATGGCTTTATTGGCATGGCTAAGTCAGAAGACTATGTACTTTGGATCAAAATAGCATGTCATTTCAAGGTGTGAGTAGGGAATACAAGCAACTGCTACAGACCTGCACAACTTGGCAATAGGTGGGAGGTCAAAATTAAAACAGGCTAAACTTCTTCAGGATGCAGATAAGTTTTTAGTGGCTCACTTCCCAAGTAAAGGTAACTAGGGATAGACTGCCTCTGGTTGGTTGCTGAGGGTCATGTGACAAACAGGAGAAACTACACAGTGGCTAGTTGCAAGTATGCCTCGGGCCACATGTTGTGCAGGCATGAGCTATTATTAAAAAACCAAAACTTTGGGACATAGGTTGAGTTGGGCAGTCTTTTCATCTGACATGCCCTACATGCGCCTTTATACAGTACTGACTTCCTAACCTCAATTATCATTTCAGCAACCAGTTTTCCCTAACTTCTTAGGTTTTTGGCATTCCAAAGGAACCCTCATGCTCAACTGTGGCTTTTTGTTTTATGTACTTGTGGATTCCAATTTGGATCTTCTTTCTTCCCCTGGAAGTGATTGTTCTTTTTCTGTCCTGGTATTATTTAAATCATCATTGACACTAACTCTTTCTTGGGTGAGTTGCTACTATCATTGTAATTTTTGTATGCCAAGTGTATGTTGAAGCCTCTTTCATAAAAAATCAAATAGTACATTTATGCTTATTTTGTGGGACTTACTTGCCACACAATTTTTATAATTTTAAATAATCATGGGGGTTTATAACTCATGAATCTTTGCTTTTATGACATTATTCATCATAGCTATTACTTATTTGATGTTGAATCCTTGGAAATATACTCAACTCCCATTTACAATGTGACTCCTTTGGGAAAATCCAATCTACTTTATAATAATCTGCTTTATGGTGTGGTTTAAAAAAATGCTTGCTATGAAAAGTTGGGGGAATGTCTGTGCTTGAAATCTTGGTTTGAACAGTAAGCTATTAATGCTTAATGCTCAGAAAAATAATGAAGTAGTTGAAAGTTTGTCTCTTGTTCTCCTTTTCTACTCCTTTAAAAATACCTCTACCCTACCTTTCATCTCTTCCTCTCCGTTTTCCTGCATATGTGCTCCCTGAAGTCCTCTCCTGCTGCCTTACTGTGACACCTCCCTCTCCATGTCTCCTCATGCTCCGGAATTTTCCTACTCCCTTCCTCCTTTTACCCACATTAAAACCTACTTGTCTTTTGAACATTACCTGTGGAAGTGGGCATGCACTCTGGCCCCTCTGATGATAAACATGTGCTTTGCCCCGTTACTAAAAAATAAATGAAAAACAAAAACAAAACAGGTAACCAGTGACTCCTGGTTTGGTCCTTGATCTCCATGACCTGGGGCAGGGATTGCTTCTAAAATAGTTGGTGACTGATAGAGGAAAAGCTACTCACTCAATAGTATATATAAGAGAATAAGGTGAAAACTTCTTCCTTCTTTTCAGTATATTGCTTTGGGACTATATCAACTCTTTTTTTTTTAACTTCCTATTGGTGGTGATGAGGGGAGGAATTTCTCCCCTTTCCCCTCCTCTCAAGCACATGATAGTGAGAATCTGCTTGAATTATAGCTGCCATTGATGCTGAGGATTTGGGGCTGGTGGAGAGGGGATGTAGGAAGGGAAAGAAATCCCACACACCTCCTTACAAATCTAAAGGAGGGCTAGCAGAGTCGCAAAGGAAAGTGCTCAAAAGATGGAAGTAGGCAGTTCTTGGCTCAATGACTAATCCTTTAGTAAGGGGCCATAGCACTTATCTCACCAGAAGGGGCCACGGTACATGCTCAGCTCCATGGGAAATGCTCCAGTTCAACTCTTCTTTCCTACCTCCAACCTCCATACTGCTAGGTAGAGTAGCAGTGTGTGTGTGTGTGTGTGTGTGTGTGTGTGTGTGTGTGTGTGTGTGTTTTTGAACTGTGGTGTTTTGTGATGTGGCTATTTTAGATCAGGAACTGTTTTAGTGACAACTCTCAGGCCATCAGACCACAGCAAATATTCTCTTGCATCTTCTTATGTCTCTGTCTATCTTGGTATGAATTAGGCATTTTGTATACTTTCTACCTTATGGAAAACAAAGAATGTGACTTTATAGGAAGAGAATTGGTGAGAGATTCTTTTCCTGTATGAATCCTACCATCCTAAGGAAACAGTTTCTTGGGTACAGTCATGAAAGGTATAAAAAGAATTATGCATATTTCTCACCACTTCTATAGAAATGTAATGAGCAAACCCTCCCCTTCCCCAACACAACACACACAAAGTCATTCTTTAGGCTATATATTACAAAATAATATTAGGTAGTTTAAAATCCTTAGTCCCATCAGAAGAAACTCTTATTAGTCTTTCTTTAACTATCAGTTCTGAAACAGTGTCTCATGCTAAATACTTTTCCTTCTTGTCTAAGGCCTAACTACTGGAATCCAGGGTGAAGTTCACAGCTGAACTGTTCCCCTGAGGGTGGAGTTGGAGCAGTGACCGAACTAGTAGAAGAAGCCCTTGGTTGATCCACTTAAGGAAAGTACTATCTTTGCCCATGCTTTGACCATACTAAGGTAATGATCAGAGAAAGAGAAGGAAGAAATCTTTGATCACTTCAGGTAATGGAAGCATCTTAAGTTCACCTTTGATCATATGGAAAGGAGAATCCCTTAGGAGAGGATTCAAAGACAAATGGAGATTGAATGTTTTTAGGAAAATGATTCAAGGGTACGTTGTTACTATTATTCTAAGAATGTTACCTGAATTGTGAACCCTTGCTAAATCTTGACTGTGGAATTTTGTCTATTGTTGGAGAATATTATAGATTATAGTTATGATGAAATTACAATTATGTATAAATTATATAAAATAATTATAAAATGTATTGTAAATTGTACTCCAACATTGCTTGTGTTACACTTTTGAAGGCATGAGGTAACTCTGAATGTCTTTCTACATCTCTAAACAGAAATGTTTAGAATTAGTTTAATCTAAATTAAAAAAAATGTTTCTGACAGACTTCTATCTAATATATGGAGTTCAGAATTTTCTCCCACATTTCTAATAGAGAAAAATATTCTAGGCTATGCCACCTGGAGCCTTGAATCTTTGTGGCAGGAGGGCTCGCCACTGCTTGAGCCACATCCATTTTCTTAGCTTCTTTTGTTACTTTCTTTGTGTCCCTCCTTCCCCACTATGGGGAAGCTGTGGCAAGGTTTCTATATAAGCAAAAATAATTGGTATTTACCTTTTCTGGTAGCCCATTTCCTTAACTTTGCTCTAGTAGACCTCAATGTATTAAGGACCTAGAATTTCATCAGCTTCAGAACTCCTAGTGGAGAAACTCCTCTCAAATCAAGTTTCTATCTATCTATAACTTAGAGTTTAGAGCAATACCTAATAAGACTCATTCCAGACTAAGATTATAAAAAAAATTCCCACAATAAAAGTATCATTGAGGCTTCTTTTTGAGGTTAATTTGAGCATAGTTTCTATCACACTTGCTGTAAGTACTCAAAACACATTGTACTATAAGTAGGGAACTGTGATATATTCTTTCTATGACTTGGATTATTCACATGTTGAATATCTTACACTATCAGTTTTGGGTGCTGAGTCATAAGATTCTGCTTTCAAATTTCATTGTCAGATTTGGATTTGTCCAATGTCAAAGGTAAAGATTGTATAATAATATCAGATTGTCCCGGTCACCAGATATTCGGGGATCTTTAGAAAGAACAAATTTTTAGGAAGACCATCTTAGTTGTTAAACTACTTTCATAAGAATATACTTTCTTTAGATAACAGACCTTCAAAAGTGAATGCAAGTTGAAAGCTATATTTCTTTCGATTATGGTGAATTTTGAAATATTCAGTCCATAGTGAGCATATGCATTTCCTTTGAACCCTAACAGGGGAATAGAGAGTGCCTTTTCTGAATGTGTCAAAGGCTAAAGTTACTCAGAGTAACTGCAGACTCAGCAGACACTTCTGAAGGTTTTCCAGGCCTTGCTTTTATAGTCATTAATAAGTAAAATCTAAGGTTTTGAACTAAAGCATTTTTCTGTCAGGAAGAAACACTAATAACATATAGAATAAAGCAAAATGACCTTGTGATATTTTAGCTTTTGATGGAGACTAGTCAACATTACCCTATTCTTGTCCTGTCTTGTCATGGTTGAAAATCACTTTCTTGCTCACTTTAATTCTTTCTGTAATTCTTTCTGATTTGTTTCTTCCCTTTTCTAATTGGCAAAACCTATGCTAAGATAAAAAGAAATAGAATGGTTTGGGAAATTATTGTTCAAATTATCAATGAAAAAAACCCCAGTCCATCATAGGATTTAGGGCTAGAATGAGTATTAGCATTAAACTAACCTCCTCATTTTACAGATGGAAAAAACTGAGGTCTAGAGTGGTAAAGTGACTTGTGCAAAATCACAGTTAGCAAAGAGCAGAACTGGATTTCAAAACTAGCTACTTTAATTTCAAATCCATGACTCTTAATTTCAAACTTATGTTTAATAACCTTTTTCCCCCAGGAGTCCTCATTGCATAAGCTAAATACAGGTTATTTTCTCAGATGTGTCTGATACTACTTCTTCAGTTTATTAATTCTGTGGGGGGATGATTATTTTTTTTCATGTTGAGAGAAATCATTCTAAGTTTAGAAATGTTATTATTATGAATATTATCCAAAATGTTTAAACCTATTGCTTGATGGTAAAAGGGAAGGAGGGAAGAAAGGAAAAGAAAAGAGGAAAAAAGAAAAGAAAGAAAAGACAGAAGGATGAAAGGAAGGAAGAAAGAAAAAATAGAGGAAGAAAAAAGCAGGAAAGAAGGCAGGAAGGAAGGAAAAAAGAAAGAAGGAAGGAAGGGAAGAAGGAAAGAATGGGGAAAGGGAAAAATTAATATACTTACCAGATACCTGTCCATTACTTGAGAGAGCTGACTTCTTCATTAATGGATACTTCTTGTTTTTTTTGAAAAAATTTATGTGTGCAGAAAAGATGGCATTTTGTTCTATTTTTGGGCTTAGCCAAATGTTTAAAATCCATGAACAAAAGGGAAAAAAGCTCTTATACAACTTTTCCAGTGTGTGGCAGGAACTTGAACTTTGTCATAATTAGAGGAAAGGAGAGTATTTAGATGAAGGTTAAAAGGTAGAATAGAGATGCTGTCACTAGAGAAGTCCCACCAATAATTGAGCTCTTGAACCACAGGGGCAAGTCAATCCTTCACCCAGTGCTCTCCAAAAATCTTCCTGTTGGATTTAAACCCAAATGCCTTTAGAATGTCAAACTTGTATTTCTTCAAAAGGAAGGAAAAAACTTCTAGAATATTAAATGGGTATAGTATAAGGGAAATTTTTGACTTTGGAAAGATCAAATATTTTGTTTCATCCAAAATGCTATTCATTCATACAAGAGGAAAGATCGTGAAATAGCTGCTCAAGATGATAAAAGGGAATATGGTATCTTTAGTTAATGATTGTCCAGTCAATTCTTTCTTCTGCCTTTTTCCTTGCTTTTAAAAATGTTCCCTGCATAGGCTTTCTTTTCTCCTGTTCTTTTTCCATTGTAAAATCTGATTATTATGGACTAGAAAATTGCAGTTTTTCCCCCCACTCTAAGGTTTGGGTTGAGAAAGAAAGTCACTCATGGATTCTAAAAGGTAGCCATTGACATCACAGGACTTTAAAAAAATGTTTATTTAAATGTTGTACAAAGTTGTTTTTTGTTACATAGAAAATGTTAAAAGAAGAAGAATGAAGGTGACCTGAAGGGACAGGCTTAGGAGGAAGAGAATGTAAGTTTCCAGAAAGAACATAATTCAGTTCTGATATGGGATACAGAACAAAAGTCTGCTACATTTTTTTAAATGAATTTAAGTAACAAAGGCCTCACACAGCTGGATTGTTTTCATGGAGCCTTTTCAGTGCCCTTCCATTATTAGTGGAAGTAGCTTTTTATCTCTCCTGGTTGAGTTTGCCGTGCTATTTATTCTATACTATGTAGTCAACGATCATAGATGGAGAATAGGATGAAATCAAATTCGTTTTCATGGTGTCAGCTTAGGCCTTTAGTGGCAGATAATTAACATATATATTATATACTCTATAACAACAATATATGTATATGCCCAGATAGACTCTGTGTTTGTTTGACTTATGAGGATCTACATGCATATATAATATATATTCTATATCTATGCTATATTATATGAAATATATGATAGAATATATAATAGCTATCCCATACATATTATAGATATGAAAATATACTATGTATAGTATACATAGTCTATCTGTGCTTGACCTTGTGCTATTTAAGTGTCTTATTAGTGATTTGAATGAAGGCATAGATCGAATGATACAAAGTTAGGAGGGAAGAGGATATCTAGTATGCTGGATGACAAAATCAAAACCCAAAAGATCTTGACATGCAAGAGCACTGGGTTGAGTCTAATATGATTAAATTCAATAGGTATGAATTCAAAGTCTTACACTTGGGTATAAAAAAAAATCAACCATACAAGTACAAGAAGGGAGAGGAATGGTGAGATAAGCAATTCTGAAAATGATCTGAAGGTTTTAGTGGACTACAAGCTGAATATGATTAGTAGAGTGCTATGGCAAAAAAAAAAAGAGTGGAATTTTGTGCTGCACTTAGAGGGCATGGCTTCTGGGAATAAGGTGGTTATAATTCCAATGTACCCTGCCAGACTTCATCTTGTATGAAAGATTTGGGAGCATTTTGTTTTTATGTCACAGTTATTTCAATTCTCCACATTTTTCTCCAACTGAATTCTCCCTTGTGCCAAAGAAGAGAAAGTAAGCAGAAACATTCAATACAGAAACCATGTCTGACAGGATAGACAAAATTCTTTCTAGTTTTGTGAAGGGAGAATTTGCATTCTTCAGGACAGATAGTAAGTTCCAGTGTTATGCCATTAAATCTGTATTGAGAATACCCTCTCCTTTCCTTGGGATGGCCCTCCAGACTTCTTGTACATTTAGGACAGCCTTTGTTTGACTTGTACTTACATCTGTTAATTTAGACTCCAATATAATTATGCAGAGTTCCTACATCTGGAACAAAAGGTTATCAACTGGGAAAGGTTCTTTTTCCTTAGACAATGACATCAAACATGCTCTTCCCCATTGGCAAATTTAAAAAAAAATGTGAAGTTTAGACACTGCTAGTCTGCATTTCATTGTTGAAGCTTTTCCCTTCACTATTCATCTTAGATGTTTCCTTGTCTATTCCTTCTAATTAGTTTTAGGGTAGCTATAGCTGTTGGGGTCACTGGTTTGGCTCTTCCTGACCAACGATTTACAGACTTGACACCCCTTGATTTCTTTAGTTTCACAGCAGAAACATGTCTTAATGAGCATTCTTAGCTGTACACCTCCAGGGTATATCCACACATCAGGTCAAATTCCTTGACCCATGATTTCTCTAGTCTAAGTGTCTCTTCTCACTGTAGGCAACATTTTCCTTATATTTTTATTCCAATTTTCTGTCTACCTACTGCTCACTAATTAAAACTTTTTTAGTCTTAGGAAGAGAATCTTATCTCTCCTTTACTTCTCTCCTAGCTTATTTTCCAGGCAGGCCTAGTCAGGTAATGGTCAAATCTAGCAAGCCCAGTACAGGCAGAGAAGAAAGACTGGAGGTTTCAGCTGGCAAGGGGAAGAATACAAAATGACCAGAGAGGAAATAGGCTTTAAGACTCAAACTGTAAAACAAAGGTGTTGGGTCCTATGGAGAGGTGAAAGTGTTAGGAGCCTAGGCAGAAGGATCTAGAAAATGGCCATTTTTAGGTTATGGTTTGAGTTGCAGGCACTAGTGACAAAAATTTAACTTGATACTGTTTTCTGAACCAAAGACTCTCCATCTTCTTCTTAAGACCGGGACTAGCTTTACAATATAGATTCAGACTCTCCGACTCTCCCCCCCTCTTTTCTCTCACTCTGTTATAAAGAGGCTGGAAAGAAAGGGTTAATACATCCCCCCCCATAGGGGGTTAGATATCATTGTTGTTGTTGTCTTTGTTTTCCTCACCATCCATACACCACATTTATAGGACACTTTATGGTTTATAAAACATTTTTCTTACTACAACTCTACACAGTATATGATGCAGGTATTATGACACAAATGGAGGCTCAGAAATGTTAATTGGCATAGTTGCATAGCTAGTTAATGGCAGAGCTCAAATTGGAACTGAAGTCCATTATTTTTCCTACTCATAATGATGCCTCCTCATTGTAGAAGTCTGGAGTGTTACTGTGAATGGCAAAATGCTGTGTTAGCTCTGAAGGGGGTATGATTATGGCCCTTCATTAGACCCTTTTAGGTTTAACAGGCACTGTTTAGTTTGAATGTCTGGAAGTTTTTTTTTTCCTCAGAGGACGATGAGGGTACCATCAAAGGTTCATAGCATATTGTAGTGAGTAGAGTGCCAGACTTGGACTTAGGAAAATTTGGGTTCAAATACTGCCTCAGATATTTACTGGTTAGCTATGTGACCGCGGACAAATTAGTTTATATCTCTGAGTCTCAGTTTCCTCATCTATAAAATGGGGTGGAAGCAGTTGGTGACCTCTGAAGCTTCTTCCAGCTTTGAATCTATGAGTTAGTAGGTTCCACGTTCTTTCTTGCATCACAATGGATTCTTGGCTCCTTCATTATACACTTATTTGTGCTGAGTACATCTTCTACATCACTATTATGGTTATTTTTTAATTCCTTTGGGAAGGAGTAACTTTTATCTCCTTTTGAATCCTTGGGCTTAGGGGTAATGGTTATTCAAGGTTAGAGAGATTTGTTCAACTTTCCTAAGGCTTAGATAAGCTATCTAAACCAGTCCTAGTATGTCAGGTGAATTGACTGAAGTTGATTTGATTAATTCTGTCAAGACATAACATTTCTGAGACTTGGTGGATACCAGGACCAGTTCAGGTGAAACAATAGCAAGTAATAAAAAAAGTGACAGCAATAGATATTTCCTCTAGGCAGATTTATGTAATGAAGGAAATAATGAGACCCTTTTAGTCCAGAACATGGATCCTGACCATGTTGCAGTGATTTATGGAGGGCAGGCATAGATTTCTGGAACTTGGTGGATATTATAATGAAAACCATAGCAATGTGAAGAAAATGGTCTAAGGAAAACCAAAGTGCATGAACAATGCATATTGTCCAGCTGATGAATACAGTTGAACCAATATCCTTTCAAATTTTCCATTAGTCTTTTTTTATCTCTTTCTTTATATCATCAATCAATAAGCATTTATTAAGTATTATGTACCATCTACTGTGCTAAGCATGCTAAAAGCAAGAGCAAAATATATCTTGTCAAGAGCTATACAATTAGGGCAGCTTGGTGGCACAGTGGATAGAGCACTGGCCTTGGAGTCAGGAGGACCCTGAGTTCAAATCCAGCCTCAGACCAAACATTTGACACTTACTGGCTGTGTGACCCTGGGCAAGTCACTTAATCCCAATTGCCTAAAATTTTTTTTTTTTAAAAAAAGAGCTACACAATTAAGTTGGCTCAGATTTGATTAGGTTACAAGGTTATAGATTTTGAGCTAGAGGGGACCTGAGAAGTCATTGAGTCTGACACCCTCATTTTACAGATGAGGAAACTAAGGCCCAGAAAGATTAAGTAATTTACCCAAGCTCAGGTAGAATTTGAACTAAGGTCTCCTTGACTCCAAACCCAGCACTCTGTTTACCTCCCAACAGAATTGCATTTGGAAAGCTTCCCTGTGCTATCAATGATTCATGAGATGTTTGCTTCCAGAACTTGTTAGTTTCAATATTCTCTTATTGATCCTATAGCTACGAATCACAAAACATCCCATATCAGAAGAATAAAAATCATACATAACGCAAATGCCAAAGAAGGAAGCATGGCTGATGTAAGCTAGCTTCAGCATGGCACCATTGCTGACTTTTATGTGGAAAATTGCACTAAGAATATCTTGTACATGTGTGGTCAAAAAAAAAAAGGAGATGGGCTGGTCAGGTATTAAGGTTGACACACAACATGTGGAGAGCCTGCATGATACATTGTTATTCCTGAGATATTAAAAAGAACCAGGAAAAGGTCTACCTGCAGTGTGTTTGGTAGAAACTCTATGGAATTTTGCAGAAGCATGTTGGTAGAAATTGCACAGAATTAGAAAGTATGAAGGGGTTGTGATCTGTCCAGTGAAGGGAGTATTTCAATTGATGTAATCGTGGATTTATTAAAATGTCAAAAGAAGTATTAGATCATGTTTTCTGAGGTTCAGAGAGAAAGGGTGGGTTTTATAGGCTCATCACCGAAAGAATCAATAGGCTCTCAGATCTTGGGAACTTCCCTAAGAAATTCAGGCTCCCTAGATTCAAGGTCTTGAGTTCACAGGGGTACAGGAATATCTTGAAATCTATAGTTTGTTTAAATATTTTTTGAACAATAACAAAAAAGGATTTCCATGTATATAGCAGAACATAAAAAAGAAGGATGTTTACGAAACTGTGAATCTCCATTTTATAACACTTGGTTTTTTCAAGGTATATAATAAACCTCACACAGTACTTTCAAAACTGTCCTGCTTGTCTACACTACTTTTGAACTTATTTCTGTTCAATTTTGTACATTTAAGAAAAAAGTTTTAATGGCCTGTATTTATTTAAAAAAAAGAGAAAGAAGAAAAATAATTCTTGTAAGCAATAGCTTAGTCAAGCAAAATGAATCCCCATGATGGCTATGTCCAAAGGGTGTTTCTTGCTGTTACTTGATTATGGAGTGTATTACTTTTCTATTGGGGGGGAGGTAACATTTTATCATTGTTTGGGCAGAGTTCTTACGTCTTTTAAAGTTGTTTTTCTTTACAATGTCATTATTCTTATACCAAATTTTCTCCTGGTTCTGCTCATTTAATTCTGGGTAAGTCCATACTACCTAGGATTTAGTGAAATGAATTTTAAAATTATGTTTGATCTTTTCTGCAGGTCAGTTATTTTTATATTCATTAGCTTACATTTTCTCTTATTTTTTCAATCTTTTGATTTTATTCCAAAATTTTTCTTTTTTCTTTTTCTTTTTTGTATTACAAATTTATTTTATTTTCAATTCATGGAACAAAACATGCATTTCCGTATCATAGTACAATAAAAAAAAATGAATGCACACGAAACTGCAAATCTACCGTGCACAACTTGCTATTCCCTCCAAATATACAAAAAAGTTATGTAAATTTCTTTTTTTCCTCCCCCTACCCCTACTGCCATTAGCCACTAATAGTTTTATGTAAATATACATGTGTAAATTATTCTATATATACTTCTATTTATCAGTTCTTTCTCTGGATGTAGATAGTGTCTTTCTTCATATGTCCTTTATTTTTAATTTGTATATTCATAATAGTCAAAATGACTTAATCACTCAAAATTGTTCTCAAAACAACATTGCTATTACCAAATGCAATGTTCTCTTGGTTCTGTTCACTTCACTCTTCGTAATTTTGTGCAAGTCTTTCCATGAATTTTTAAGATCATTGAACTCATCATTTCTTATAGCACAGTAGTATTCCATCACAACCGTATACCACAAATCATTCAGTTATTCCCCAGTTGATAGGGGTCCCTGCAATTTCCAGTTCTTTGCCACCAAAAAGAAAGCTTCTATAAACATCCCATTCACACTCAAAGTTATAATTACTATTTGGGAATTTCCCTCCATCTTATTTTTACTATTTTTTTTACCCTCTCTTTTTACTCTATCCCTGTTACCTTATCTTTCCCCCCACTCTTCCACCCCCCCACTTCACCTGCTCCTGCAAGAGTCCCCTTATCCTTTCCTCCCAACCCCCATATTAATCCACACACTCCTCCAAAGGTCCCTTCCTCCTCTTCCCCACCCTCCTAAATCCCAATCCATACTCCCCTCTAAAGTTCCCTCCACCATCCTGTCCCCCAGTTTTCTCATTTCTTTACAAGTTCAAAAGACTTCTACACCTCTCCAGCTGAACATGTGTTTTCTTCCACCCAGATGGGAGTAAGGTTCCAACATTACTGGCTCTCCAACCCAACCTGCTTTCTCTGTATTAGTTCTTCCTTTCATGCCCCATTTTATGAGATAATTGCTTCTTTTTGCCTTTTCCTACCTGTTTTTGTTTTTTAGAATCAACCCATCATACACATCTCATCCCAAACTTATTTGGTCTACTGCCAAAGGTACTCTCATCTTTCTTTCTTTCAAACTACCTTGGTAATGATGACAAATTTAAGAATACTTATAACATTTTCATATATAATAAGTAAACAATTTGACCTTAATGAATGTCTTATAATTAGTCTTTAATGTTTTCCTTATATTTCTTCTGGAGTTTTTATGTTAAATTTCCTATTGAATTCTGGTCTTTTTGTTACAAATACCTGAAAATCTTTCAGTTCATCAAATATGTATTTTTTTTTTATTCAGGATTATACTCAACTTTGCTGGGGAAATTATTCTTTCACACAATCCCAGCTCCTTTGCTCTTCAAAATATAATGTTCCAAGACCTATAGTCTTTTAGTGTAGAAGCTGATTTCTTGTGAAATCCTGATTATTTCTACAGTATTTAAATTTTTTTTTCTTGTTGCTTGCAATATTTTCTCCTTAACCTTGGAGTTTTGAAATTTAGCTATGACATTCCTGTAAGTTTTCTTCCTAGGATCTCTTTCAGTTGTTGAACATAGATTTTTTTCCCCCAATTTCTACTTTACCTTCTTGTAGAACTTCAGGGCAATTTTCCTTAATAATTTCTTTTAATCATGTATTCAGATTCTTTTTTGATCATAACTTTCAGGTAGTCTGACAATTCTTATATTGATTTTCCTTGATCAAGTTGATCAGTTGTTTTTCTAATGAGATATTTCAGATTCTCTTCTATTTTTTCTAGTTTTATTATTTCTTAGTGTCTTATAGTGTCATTCAATTCCTCTTGCCCAATTCTAGTTTCCAAGGAGATTTTTTTTAACAAGATTTTGTACTTCTGTTCCTAATTGGTTAACTTTCAAAAAAGAATCTGAATGCATGATTAAAAGAACTTTCTCATAACTTTCAGGTAGTCTGACAATTCTTATATTTTTTCTTTTCATATTTTTCTTGGATTGCTTCCCTCCCCTAATTTTTGCTCAACCTCTCTTATTTAATTTTTGAGCTCTTTTTTAAGTTCTTCCAAGAGCTCTTTCTGAGATTGTTTGATGTTGTTCTTTGTGGTAAGAGTGGCTTTTTTTTTTAACCTCACTATCTCCCTGAATATAAACCCAGCTTCAGAGGTTCTCAGTACCACCTCTTAGGGGTGGGGCTGGAATGATCCAGGGAAGGTGGTAGTAGCCTCAGGTGTAACTGCAGAGTATTGAATAAAAATAAGGGGGCAGTGGAAGCATAAGGAAAAAAAGAGAAGATAAGAAAATTTTGAAAAATTATTCATACTTGTTTCATCTGCTGTGTGACAGAATTAAAGTTGCAGTGGTTACATTATTTTCCAAATAAACACATGAAATACACTGGCAGGTCTTAACAAGCAAGCCTTGGCAGGTGAGTGTGTTGCACATTGTTGGGAAGTCCAGCATGCATTGGTAGGAATATGTGCATATAATGACTTATTTACAATATGATACTGTATGGTTACATGATGTAATATGCATCATCTAAATTTCAATGCAGGAAAAACACAAATTTACAATAAATTATTAAATTTAAAAATCATCATTTAAAAATATTTTATCATTTTTGAAATGATGCAAATTTAAAAAAAGTGTTAAAGAAAGATTTCCAGGGGGGTGCTGCATAATTTTTTTTTTAGCAGCTTTTATCATAATCAAGTTTTAGTCCCTAGTTATGGGTAATGTTGCCCTAGGTCTCAGGTATTCCTTACTGTTATTTTCTGAATTCTCTCTGGGAATCCTCTCCTCCTCTAAGTTACAGTTTTCTCATGTGAGGCTTTCTACTCTTTTTTTTTGTTTATATATATATATATATATATATATATATATATATATATATATATATACATATATATATATATATATATATATATATATATATATGAAATTTTGATTTATTAACAATCACTTCCACAAGCTTTTGAGTTTTAAATTTTTCTCCCCCTGCCTCCCTCTCCAAGATGGCACTCAATAGCCTATACATATACATTCCTATTAAACATATTTTCACATTAGTGATGTTGTAAGAGTTAGAACTAATAGGAGGAACCACCAGAAAGAGGAAACAAGACAAAACAGAAGAGAAAAAAATAGCAAATAGTATGCTTTGATCTGCATTCAAACTCCATAGTTCTTTCTTTGGATGTGGATAGCATTTTCTTTCATGAGGCCTTTGGAGATGTCTTAGATCCTTGTATTGCTGAGAAGGGTTAAGTTGATCAAAATTAGTCATCGCACAACATGGCTGTTACTGTGTACAACATTCTCTTGGTTCTGCTCACTTCACTCAGCAGCAAACCATACAAGTCTTTCCAGGTTTTTCTGAAGTCTGCCTATTCATCATTTCTTATAGCACAATAGTATTCCATTACATTCATATATCATATTCACAGTTGTGATTACTGTCTGTGTCTTTCCATCCATCCTTTCCCCACCCATTTATGCTTTTCTTTCTCCTTTTCCTTCTTCACTAGTGTTTTTCTTTTGACCACCTCCTCCCTCAGTCCCACCTCCCTATTTTATTAGCCCCCTCCCTTTTCTTCCCCTTTACCTTTACTACTTCTTTCCTCCCTTCTATCCCCTCCTCCCTTTTCTTTCCCCTTTTCCCTCCTACTGCCTATAGGGCATGTTAGATTTCTATACCTAACTGATTATATTATTCCCTTCTTGAACCAAGTCTGACGAGAGTAAGGTTCAGACAATGCTCATCTCCCTCCCTTCTTTCTTCTGCTGTCATAGGTTTTTGTGTCTTTTCCTGTAATGTAATTTACTTTTGTCTGCTTCCTCCTTTCCTTTTCTCTCAGTACATTTTTTTAGTTAGATCAGATTAATCCACTTACTTGGATCCACTTAACCAACTTGTTTAGATTTTTTTCATCATTACATCGAAGTCAATTTATACCCACCCCTTTATGCATATTCCTTTAACATGGTGTAATAACAATACAGTTCTCAAGAGTTACAAGTGGCATCTTCCCTTGCAGGGATGTAAAAAGTTTGCCCTTATTAATAACATGTTATTTCTCTCCCCGTTTACCTTTTGATGTCTCCCTTGAGTCTTATATTTGAAGATTACATTTTCTGTTGAGCTCTGGTCTTTTTATCAGGAAGGTACGGAAGTCCCAATTTCATTGAATATCCATCTCCTCCCCTGAAAGACTATGCTCATTTTTGCTGGCTAGTTGATCCTTGGTTGTAATCTATGCTTCTTTGCCTTATGGAATATCATATTCCATGTCCTATGGACTTTTAATGTAGTAGCTGCAAGGTCCAATGTAATCCTGACTGTGGTTCCATGATATTTAAATTGTTTCTTTCTTGCTGCTTGAAGTATTTTCTCTTTGACCTGGTAATTTTGGAATTTGGCTACCATATTCCTTGGAGTTTTCAATTTGGGATCTCTTTCAGGAGGTGACTGGTGGATTTTTTCTCTGGCTATTTTGCCTCCTGGTTCTAGGACCTCAGGGCAATCCTTTATGATTTCCTGAAAGATACTGTCCAGGCTCTTTTTTTCATCATGATTTTCAAGTAGACCAATAATTTTTAAATTGTCTCTTCCAGGTCAGTTGTTTTACCAATAAGGTATTTTACATTTTCATCTATTTTTTCATTCTTTTGTTTTTGTTTGACTGACTCTTGCTCTCTCATAGAGTCATTAGCTTCCATTTACCCAATTCTAATTTTTAACAAATTGTTTTCTTGTATTAGATTTTGTACCTCCTTCCCCATTTGGCCAATTGTATTTTTTAGGGACTTGTTCTCTTCTGTGCACTTTTTTTTCCCAGTTGGCCAACTGTATTTTTTAAGGACTTGTTTTCTACAGTTAATTTTTGTCCTTCCTTTTCCAAGCTATTGACTCTCTCTTGCATACCTCTCATTTCTTTTCCCATTTTTTCTTCTACCTGTCTCATTTGACTTTTAAAATCCTTCTTGTGTTCTTCTAAGAAGGCTTTTTGGGCTTCAGACCAGTTTATATTCCCTTTTGAGGTTCCAGATGTGGGTTTGTTGACAATGTTGTCCTCTTCAGAATTTCTGCCTTGATCTTCACTCTTCCCATAACAAGAATCTATCATATGTTTCTTTTTGCTCATGGTGTTTGCCTATTTTCTGGCCTTTAGAGAGATTGAGTTCTGCTGCTGAGGGTACTGACCCAAGCTTCTTGTGTTGGGAGCCTAGGGCCTGGTCACTAGCTTTGTGTGCTGGGGCCTCAACTGCTGGCAGTTGGAGTCTGTAGGGTTCTGGCAGCTTACCTGGTGTTGGGCTAGAATCAGCAACACTGGAACTCTAGGGGTAGGATTGTGTAGTCTGCCTGGAAGTTGCCTGCTTTTTCTTTCCTTTCACTTTCTTCAGCTCTTTTCAGATGGATATTTGGGTGTTTATCTGCCTGGGTCCCCTTGGAACTGCTTCTCTTAGTTTTGCTGAGGCACTGGGAGAACCAGTAGCTGTAGAATGCCCAGGTACCTCATAGTTTTCCAAGTTGGTTTCCACTGGTTCCCCCACCCTCAGTGAGGCACTCAGGGTCCAGGTGTTGGTGTTTGCCCACTCCACCACCTGGGCTTCAGGATCTCCTCCTGGTATGCTGAGGTGGGGCTTTCCAGTAGCTCACTGAGATGCCTCCCGTTCTGTACTGCTCCCCTTTCCCAAGGGTAAGAGGGGCCTTTCCTGTTAATTCCACAAGCTACCTGGGCTACTGGACTGCTGCACCCCATTTTTCTTCTGGTTCAGCTGTTCCAGGGTTTTTCCTGGGGTGATATTTTCTGGGCTTTCAGAGGTTAATAAGGGAGGAAGAGTGACTCACCTCTTACTCTGCCATCTTGGCTCCTGGAAGCAGAAAAGCTTGAGGCTTTTCACTCTTGCTGTCTCCAAAGAGCCCTGGGTGAGGGTCACATCTTTCTGGCCCTTCTCTGGTTTTACTGGGAAGCTGTAAGCTTGCTTACTTGTGCTTGGGTTGGCTTTACTGACACCTCCCTTTCGTATTGCCTGGCTTGGCTGCCTTCCTGTGAATTTCTGAGGTGGAAAAAGTCACTCACTATAGTTTTTCATTTAATTTCTTGACTATTATCTGATCTGTTTTTTGCTGGAGTGGGTTTGGGGGAGGCAGACAACTTGGATTAAATCCATATGAGATTGGAGGAGTGGGATTATATCAAGAAAAGGTTGTTTTCTTAGGTTTTGTTAACATGTAAGATGTAGATGCGCAGGGAATTCACCAACCTAATTAGATTTTTAATAGATATGTATAGATGAGTAATGTGGAAATATGTTTTCCATGACTTAATGTTTATAATGGATATCATATTTCTTGCTTTCTCAATGGGTAGGGGAGGGGATTAAGGGAGGAAGAGAATTTGGAACTGAAAACAAAAATAAAAAAAATAAGAAAAAGATATGTATAGAAAATAGAGGCACGGCCAGGTAGCAAAGGAGGAATATGAGCATGGCCTGGTTTAGTAAAAATAACGTGAGGTACACTAGCGCTCAGAATGAGTTGAGGATTGTGAGTGATGATAAGGCTAATATAAAGGGAAAATATTAGGAAATATTGGGAAAAAAATCAAAGAAAGGCTGTGACCACTGCTTAGGATAGGATAGACAATGTCAAATGACAACAGAGAGGAATTAAAGCTGCCCAGATTTTATTTTGCTTGTATTGTCTTTGCACTGAAAGGACTAACATGGAGTTGATACTAAGTAAGCACTTAGTGTAGCCTATTAGGACCTAGGTAGGAACAGGAGACGTCAGTCCAGGAAACCGCAGGCCTGTGAATTTATTGAATAATGAAGATATTGGCAGATAGACCAGACATCAACTCTGGCAAAAGGAGCTGTTGGTAAAGCCAAACCAAGCACAAATAAGCAAGCTTACAGTCTCCTAGTAGAACCAGAGAAGGGCCAGAAACACATGACCCCTACCCAGGGCTCTTAGTTTGGAGACAAGAAGAGTAGAAAGCCTCACATGAGAAAACTCCAGGGCAGTTATAAAGAGCAGTCAGTTATTGTAGGTCCAGGCAGTCAAGAAATCAAATCCAGGAAGAGCAACCCAGGCAGAAAGGAGACAAGTACTGTATTTCTAGGTAGGGAAGAGGTTCAGAATTCAGACAGATTTGGCAATGTGGATAAGAGAGTATGTTTAGAGGATGAGAAACAAAAGATCAGGGACCCAGGATAAACTGATGGGCAATATGGGGTCAGGAACCTAGAAAGAGCTGTATAAGGACATTAGGCTTAGAGTACTAGGAGCCAAAATTGATATTGATACTCAGCCCAAGGCCTTACTAAGCTAGCCATTTTACAACACACACACACACACACACACACACACACACACACACACACACACGCACACACACACACACACACATACACACAGCTTATTACATATTAAATTTAATTTTTTTCAGTGAGCAAAAATAAATTTTCTTACTCCCTCTCACTATTGAATAAAAAAAGAAAAAGAAAACTCTTGTAGCAAATGCAAGCAAAACAAATTCCTGCATTGACCATGTCAGAAATACCCACATCTCATTCTGTACCATGAGTCCATTATCACTCTGTGAGGAGGTAGATATAATGCTTCATCTTTGGCTCTCTGGAATCATGTTTCATCATTGTATTGATCATAGTTCTTAAATCTTTCAAAGTTGTTTGTTTTTATGGCGTTGTTGTTGTATAAATTGTTCTGTTTCTGTTCACTTTATTCTGCATCAGTTCAGACAAGTCTTCCCAAGTTTCACTGAAATTTTTCCTTTCATCATTTCCTATGGCATAATAATATTGTATTACATTCATTTACTGTAATTTTTTCAGTTATTCTCAATTGATAGAGAATCCCTTTCAAGTTCCTTCCTACTACAAAAAGAGTTAATATAAATATTTTTATGCATATGTGTCCTTATCCTCTTTGGGTTATAGGCCTAATAATAGTATTGTTGGGTCAGAGTACACACAGTTTAATAACTTTTGGGGCACAGCTCCAAATTGCTTTCCAGAATGACTGAACCAATTAGTAGCTCTACTACCAGTTCATCAATGTGTCTAGTTTTCCCTCCAACATGTATCACTTTCCTTTTTTGGTTAACTTTGTCAGTCTGATGCATGTGAGATGGAGCCACAGAGTGGCTTTAATTTATATTTCTTTAATTATTAGTGTAGCACATTAAGTTTCACATATAATTTTCTTTCATTTTCTTCTCCACAACTCTATGTGAAGTATAAGATTGTGTTTATTTTGACAGATGAAGACACTGAGGCCCTGAGGACTATGGAATCATAATGAGTAGGTATGAGGCAGGATTTGAATTTGGGTTCCCTGACTCCAGGGCCATTCTATCAGCCTATCTCTATTTTTTCTTCCCAGGGCCAGAATTGGTCTCAGAGTGTGGTTGGATCTGTGCTTGAAGGTGTAAGCAAGCAGACACACTTGTCTAAGAGTGAGGGCATAAGGTCTGGGCAATCAGGAAGTTCCTGACCCTAATGTTTTATAGAAATTAAATTGCTTTATTAGGAAGGCTGGCTCTTAAATCATGGAGCCCATGCATGTTGAAATATGATGCACTGGATTTTATTGGGAAGGATATTATTTTAAAATTTGACCTAAGGGTGCCCATTTTCTTAAGTGCTGGCTTTCTTTCCTTTTCTTTTTTTGGTTGCTTCCTATTTCTGAGTATCCTTTTGTCATGTCCCCACTTTGGAAAAATGAACTGAGGGCCAATGATGATATTTGACCTTTTTATAGAAATAGAAATCAGGCCATATGGGTGAACCATGGTCATGTGAAGAGTACTGAAATTAATAATATATTACATTTTATAGCACTTTATGGTTACAAAGGCAGTTTTACTTATTCATTTGATCCTCAAAACAAGCCTGTGAATGAAAGTGTGCCCTTTTTCTGTTGCCATGCCTATTCTAGGCAAATATTATTAACTTTTACAGATGAGGAAAAAAAGTTCAGAGAGGTTATGACTTGCTCAAGATCAGATAGCTAAGAAGTTACAAAGGCAAAAACTTGAGGCCAGGTCAAGTCCAGTGCTTATTCTATAACATCACGGTGTCTTTGAACGAAGGATTTGAGAAACTGTAAGAAGAGATTACTGGTTTAGTTTTTGAAAGGAAAGACTTTTTTCAACTATATTGTCAATTATTTAAGTAGATTGTAAGCTCTTTGAAGGTAAGGATCCTACAATTTTTTGTATACCTCAAACTGGCTTGTATAGAGGAAACTTTTGTTAGTGAACATGACTGATTTTTACAGAGACCAAAACAAAAAAAAATAGGCAAGAATTACACGGAAAGAGATGTGGCTAGGCTTAGGGAGTTAATAAAGCAAATGTGGTAGGGAGAAAGGGAGAATAGGAACTAAGAAGTAACTATCAGTGAAATTTCTGTTCCTTAATGTGACTGAAGTACAACATCCGCTAATGGGGCCTTCACTGAGTCTGGAAGAAATGTGAGGAAGATCTAGACATTGTATGAGAAATAAGAAAGCTAGTTAGTTGAGGTTGGCTGGGCAGGGAAGTTAAGCCAGGAATAGATGGGAGAAGGTGGCCAGGTTGAATAGGATGGGGTGGGTAGCTCTTTTGGGCAGTTAGACTAGCAAGGAGGTAAACTGATTGGCAGGTGGCCTGGCTGCAAAGGCAGAGTGGGTGATAGGCAGAAAAGCCATTAGAAGTTCTAGGCCATATTTTGCCTGGTACTCCCAAGCTTGGCTGTTTATATTTTTTATAGGGAGGAATGAGTCCCTTTGAAGTGGCGACTCTAAAGCCCTACTCTTGAGTAACTTCAGCCACAGTTCTTTGCCCAACCCTGCTGAGTCTTGATTGCTTTTGACTCCACAAATTGAATGGGTCTAATCTAAAATGTGCAATTAGCAGATAATCTATAAGACAATGCTTCCTTTGAGAAGCATTTCCTAGTTATCTCCTGGTTATTAAAGATAGGATTTTTAGGTCAATAGTCAAAGCAGGTGAGTGTGTGTGTGTGTGTGTGTGTGTGTGTGTGTGTGTGTGTGTTTAAAATTTTTTATTTGAAAGTTAATAATTGAAGAATTATAGTCAAATAATAATCATAATCAAAATTAAAGCATTAATAGAATACTAAAATTTGCTTCATTTCCACTATGAAGCAGGAATTTTAGGGCTAAGTGAACTATCTTTATTCTACTTTGAGAGCAATGTTTTTTTTAAAATTATTTTAATTTTCAACATTTACTTCCATAAGCTTTTGAGTTTTAAATTTTCTCCCCCTTCTCCTCCTCCCTCCTCAAGATGGCATACAATCTGATACAGGCTCTGCATATGCATTCCTATTTAACATTTTCACGTTAGCCATGTTGTAAAGAAGAATTAGAACCAATAGGAGGAACACAAGAAAGAAGAAATAAAACAAAACAACAAAAGAAAAGGAGAGCAAATAGGATGCTTCCATCTGCATTCAGACTCCAAACTTCTTTCTCTGGATGTGGATAGCATTTCCCATCATGAGGCCTTTGGAGATGTCTTAGATCCTTGAATTGCTGAGAAGAGCTAAGTTTATCAAAGTTAGTCATAGCACAATGTGGCTGCTACTGTGTAAAACTTTCTCCTAGTTCTTCTCACTTCCCTCAGCATCAGTCCATGCAAGTCTTTCCAGGCTTTTCTGAAGTCTGCTTGCTCATCATTTCTTATAGCACAATAGTATTCCATCACATTCATATACTATAGCTTGTTCAGCCATTCCCCAACTGATGGGCATCCTCTCAATTTCCAATTCTTTGCCACCACAGAAAGAGCTGCTATAAATATTTTTGTACATGTGGGTCCTTTTGCCATTTTTATGATCTCTTTGGGATACAGCCCTAAAAATGGTATTGCTGGGTGACAGCAATGTGTTTTTTTTTGGAAATGATATATTAGCAGCATCATTAAATGCCGATACAAATAATCATAGTTCTTTAGTAAATATTTACATTAAATTTATTATGTTTAGTACATAAGAAGTATATCATTAAGATTGCATAATTTTTATTTTTAATTTTATTTATTTATTTTTGGCAAGGCAATGGGGGTTAAGTGACTTGCCCAGCTAGTAAATGTCATATGTCTGAGGCTGGATTTGAACTCAGGTCCTCCTGACTCCAGGACCAGTGCTCTATACACTGTGCCACCTACCTGTCCCAAGAATGCATAATTCTTGAAAGTCAGAAAAGATTTCTTTAAAAGTTTTTTAATTTTTTTTGGAGCGGTGTTCTAATTATGTGGGCAATTACTTGAATCCCTTCCTTATTTTTTTTGAAGATACCTGGTTGGGGTACATTTTTCTCTTTGTATTTGTAGCACAAAGCAACACTTTACAAATCTTTTCAAAGTTATTTTAATTAAAATTGTTTTCTTTTAAAGTTTTTTATTATGAATCCAACAATCATCATAGCTCATTTGGTGCAGCAAAGAACTAGGTGTCTCTCAATCAGAAAAACATAGTACAAGTATGTAACCAGAAGGGAAAATTTGGTCTGGGGAGCAGGAAGTCTGGAGATCTAGTTTATGCAGTAGTTTTCCTGTTTTTGGTAGTAAATAGAATTTGCCTTCCTCTTGTCACTGTCACCTGCTAGAGAAGATCTGGAAGTGGTACATATGCCTCAGCAGCTATAAGAAGGTTTTCTTCCCAAGGTTTCTGGAAAACAGCTCTTCCTGGGGGCTATTTGCTGACAGAAATTACTTGAGTGGAACTGTACCCCCACACAAAATGCCAGTTGTTTGAAGCTTACGAAGAACTTCGCTTAAACAGGTACCCTGACTAACTGCCAAGGCACTGCCTTTGATCTTGTGCTTCTTTTGCAAAATTTTGATGAGATCTCAGCCCACTGCCCTTGTAACTAAAAGCAATTTTCATGTTTTATATTTAATCCTGTCAAGGCACTCAGCCAGGTGGCAAATTAATGCCTCTGGTGGGTTTAAAAAAACACAACAAAAAACAACATGCCAACTGAGTTATTTTGTTCAGGAAAGTCAATAACTTTTCTTCAGAAGCTGCATTGATACAGTTGAGCTCAATAGCTACACAGCCTTATAATTCATGAAAAAGCATATTGAAGGAGGGTGATCTGGTTTTATTTAGTTTCCTAAATATTTTTGGCTAAGGCCCCTTAACTTCTCACTAAATTATGAAGACTTTCTATTTTTTAATATCTGTTTCCTTATAGTTGCAAGACTGAAGTAATGGCTTGATGGAGGATAAGGTCATGGACTTTAATCATACTTAGGCTATTTGCCAAGTCATGATGGATGGCTTAGTATCTGCAGAGAAGGCTATAGCCTTTAATAGCAAATACCTAAAAACCTAAAAAAGTATGGTATGGACTAATTGAAGAATCCACATAAGATCAGAGATTTAGAGTTGGGAAAGGTCATAGAGATGATCTAGTCCACTCTGCTTGTTTTAGAGGTGAGGAAACTCAGGATACTAGAGATTAAGTGACTTGTCCAGAGTTAGACAGGTGGTAAAGTAACAGAGTCAGGGTATGAAAACTGATCCCCTGTATCTGGTGCCTTTTTCTCTAGACCACATTTAAAAATATCCCAATAGTATGGAAAGTAGGCTAGTCTCATTATTCTAATTTCTCAAATGACATAAAAAAAGAAAGTATTTGAGTGACTAAAATATGGTCAAGTGCAAAGTGGGTAAGAACTCATGGCTTCTAACTATTAAAGCACGGTCTTTCAGCCACAAGTTACAGCCGCAGTCATAGTTGTGAAAGGAAGGAACTCTTGAATCTTGAATGTATACATAACTTTTGAGTAATTGAGTGAAAACCTTGACTATGTAAGCATTTTTTGGTGAAGGTCATTGTCTCTGGAATTAATTTTCCAGGTTTGCTGCTACAAAGGCTGCTGGCTGTCAGGGCCTGGTGAAAAACCCATCTATTAAGTCAGACATTTGCCTGATGGATGGGGAAGGATTGACAGTGCTTAGAGGATAGATTCTAGTATCTGGGAATACATGATTTAAGTATTTCCTGGCTCTGGGCAAATATGGGGGCTTTGCCTAGACATGTAAAATGAAGAGGCTACTATCTTAAGGCTATTATCTATATTATTTCACCATTTATAAATGGATAATTGAGGTATATGAACAGTGATTTTCACATAGTAGGTTTGCTAGTTTGATTTGATGAACTGAGGCAAAGGTTTTTTTTTCTCCCATCTTTTGAATTAACTAGACAATTGCCTTATCACTTGACTTTGTGCCTATAGACATATTCAGTAATTCTATTATATGTATTTGTATATGTTTACCTTACTTTGTTTTTTTAGGATGCATTTTCAGGATAAACTTATGATTTGTTGGGTTTTTTTTTTTTACAATCTGATTGCTAAATATAAAATAAGTTACCAACTTACTGAATAACAAATTTTAGTAACTGAAGCCCAGTAATGAAAGTTCAAGTCTGTCTAACCTAAAAGAAATAGCTTAAATTTTTTTTGATGTTCAACCAAAATAAATCGTATGTACACATATGTATATACATGTTGTAAGTTAATATGATGGTTCATTAGCTGCATTAAATATTACTTGATTTGAAAGAAACCTAAAGTAGAAATGAATTTGAAAGTTTTAACTTTATTTTCATCATAGTGTCCTGACTAGATGAGATCCAAGGCTATCTAATAATATGGCCAAACCTAAATTCCCCTTTTCATTTTTTTATTTGTATATATGGCACAGAATAAAACAAATGAGAGAGAGTAAACAGGCGGCTTTTATGGGCTGTTTGAGCTTCTCTTATTGCCCAATACTATTCATTGAATGGGGGTAAAAGAAAAAGAATGAGTTATTAAGGAAAGAGGCAAAGAAGAGGGTTCAGTCCCATGTTTTCATATGATTATAATGGGTCTGTATCTGATGAGAAGTCAGGTAAGAAGAGCAGTGAGATGACCTTTGGATATTCCATTTGATAGACTTTCCATGTGCCAACTAGTTCTGCCTCAGTTCTTACGTCTGTGTAGTGTTCTGGATCCTCAGAGTTAAAAAATAAAAAAGAAGAAAATTATTCTCTTTATTTATTTATTTATTTTTGGGTGAGGCAATTGGGGTTAAGTGACTTGCCCAAAGTCACACAGCTAGTGAGTGTTATGTGTCTGAGGGCAGATTTCAACTCAGGGCCTCCTGACTTCAGGGAGGTGACTTCACTGCACCACCTAGCTGTCCCCAAACTCCTCTTTAAACAGAGGAACCAGGAGCAACTAAACAACAAGTCTATAAACCTGACCATATAACCCTGGTACCTTAAACTACCAACTGATACTTAGTTACTGAAGGCCTGCTTATATGTATTACTCACGACTCTGTTAAAAGCAAGGAATATAAATAATAATTATCTGTACAATTAGAAGGCTTTTTAGGTTTTCCCCAAAATTCTTCCTTGAAAAAAAATTGGTTGCAAAAATTTCTGGCTCTGGGTTGGAGGAGGGCTTGTGGGAAAGGGTTTTTAGGTGAGATTTTATAGGCCTATTATTTTCATCTAAAAGGGAGCATTGGCTGCTGTCACGTGGGGAGGTGACTTGTTATTACCTTTGACCTAGTTCACAGTGTCATTTAACCAAATTCTTCTGAGCCAATCCTGAGGTTTTATAGAGGTGAAAGACGCAGCTTTAAAGACTATTCTGATGATTTTGTAACTGATTGCTGGTTAAATATTATGCTTAGAAATCTTCCATCTCTGATTTTCAAGCAAACATTTTACGAATCAGTTGTTTGGTAGGAGTTCCAGTTCTTCTGTGAAGAAATTAATGCATGCCAATAGGTATTTGTATGTTGAAGCTGAAACTTAATTTACAATCTTAGAACCATGGATCCAGGAATAGATTTTTTTTTCCTCCTCATGTAGAAATGCTTTTTGTTTTTTTAGTGCCGAGTTCAAAATGGCAACTTTCAAAATTTCCATTTTCAATTTCAAGATTTCTATTACTCTTATACTTGAACAGACTCTTACAGATGTCAAGCATGTATGTTGGAGGGGTTCAGAAGAGGCAGTGTGATGGAGGTGGAAAATGGGCTGGATCAAAGAGACAGAAGAACAATGATTAAAAGCCTGGCTCTATCTTGTAGTATCTCTGTGACCTGGGACAAATTACTCCAGCTTCCTAGATCTCTGTTTATTCAGCTGGAAAATTAGGGAATTGGATTAGATGGTTCCCTTTCAAGCTCTAAATCTGATACAAAGTGAGACTGAGAATTAGAAAACTAAGGTAACTTTGTTTTTGATAAGTGCATGTCACAGTTTAAATTAAACTTTGAAGTATGTTTTAAAGTCTGTCTTCTAGACTGGTTATTGTTCAGTCATTTTTCAGTCTTGTTCAATTCTTCATGACCCTATTTGGGGTTTTCTTGGCAGAGATACTAGAATGGTTTGCTTATTTACTTCTCTAGCCCATTTTTGACAGATGAGGAAACTGAAGTAAACGGGATCAAATGACTTGCCCAGGGTCACACAGTTAGTAAATATTGGAGGCTGGATTTAAATTCAGGTCTTCCTGACTCCAGTCCCAGCTCTCTTTCCACTGTGCCACCTAGCAGTCCTGTCTTCTGTGCTTGCTATTACTCAATTCACTACTGAGCAACATAGATTCTAAGGGAGATCTCTTTTTGAATCTGGTTCAGGGGCTCTAATTAATGCTGTATGCAAGTGTTTTTGCTTTTTTTTTTTTTTTTAAATCAGCGATGGACCGTATGGAATGAACCCCAAGGAGGGTATTATATTGAGGCTCTGGTATATTTTGTCTTTTGACTGTAGGTTGAGAGACAGGGTGGATAAAGAACCAGCCTTTGAGGCAATAAGATATGGGTTCTAGTCCTAGCTCTGATATCTCTTGGCTGTGTGACCCTAGGCAAGTCACTTAACCTTTTAGAGCCCCATATAACTGTGAGAGTAAATTGCAGAGCAGGTAACTATCTGCATTGGTAGAGGGAGTTCCCTTATTAGGAACTGCCTGTATCTATGAAGTTGCAGGTTTGGTCCTCCCCCCCAAAAAAAAAGGTTATTCATGAAATAATCATTTTTACTTTCCTAAGTGCATCTAAAATAACAGATTCTACTATCTAATTGCTGTAACTATAGTCCATAACAACTAAAGGTTTGTTTTTTTAAACAATCAAGAGTTATATCAAAAAGTATCAATGATATAAATATACTAATAGCTTGGAGCTGTTAGGTCATTTGTGTTCCTACTTAGATTTCCTGATAGTAGATTTTACAGTTGTTCTTCAACAGTGGTCATAGGATTATAGATCCCATTACTGTAGCTAGAAGATCTCATCACCCAAATTGTTTATCTCCCTGTTGTGTTCTGATGTTTTTTTTCTTATTTAAAATACAGTGAGGTTCTCCAATTTTTCCTATTACAATTTAAGCCCATGTCCTTTGGTTTTTGACTTGTGTGGAAAACATTGAACATCTGGTCACCATTTCCTATATAATAACCCATTATATGCTTAAAGACTACTATTAAGTTTTTCCCATGGGCTAAATAACCCTAATTCTATTAAACTTTCCTTATAAGTCCTATTTTCCAAACCTTTAATCATATGAGTTGCTCTCTCTTTGGATCTTTCCAAGTTCTCTTCATCTCTTCAAAGTAGACACATCCGATATTTACTTTTTTATTTTTTAAGTACCTCTACTTATTCCCTCGTAGTTAGTCATTTACCTACTAAGATCCCTTCTTTAGCATTTCTTTTGTATCTGCACATAGTCAAGCATTTTTTTTTGTTCTCTCTATTTATTTGTCTTTCATGATGTTTATTTTGGGCCGCTTCTCCAGCTTGTCAAAATCTTTTATAATTCTAATCTTCAAGGTCGTATTCTCTTAGAGAGTCACCTGAAATGTCAGTTCTTCACTGTCTTGCGTGCAAAATGTTAAAGAAAGGGAAAATCCATATAGACACAAAATCAGATCCAGGTATCTTTGAAGGTCAGCTATATGGTAAAATTATGTACTTTAAAAAATAAACCTAAACTGAGATAAAGAATATTCAGTAAAATAAGGAATAGATAAAAAGGTCGGGTTAACCTATCTTTGCTTCATGCCCTTTTTTTTCCTCCTCCAAAAATATTTATTAAACACCCTTGTGCTCCATGATAGGTCTTATGGCAACAGATGTGTTCCTTGTCCTTAATGAACTCAGGTGCTAAAATAAGTAGCATTGATGTGACCTCACAAAAAGAACAAAATAAGATCATGGCAAACATCTCAGTGAATGGCTAAATATTCCACAAAATGTACAAATTTTTCATGAAGTGTTGCCTAAAATGATATAAATAGGCGTCTCTAACTCATAGGTCTTGAGACAAGACTTAGTTGATCTAAAGCTGATAGCTGCCACCACCTTCTTTTCCCAGTGACCAGGAAATGTGAGTCACTACAAGTCTCCTTTGCCTCCCTTCCTAACCTTCCCCTTGGTCCAGTTACTCAGGTATTGCCCTCTGCCTATCTGATTTTAGGCTTTCAAAACCACAAAAAGGGAGAATTTTCCATACCATCCTTAGTATAGTATGTATGATCTTTGAAACAGGGATATTTATTTAAGGTGGTTATTTTATGGGAACTATGACAGCGTAGAAAGGAGCTTTTTGGTAGCATTTTGAGGGGGAGGAAACAGATCTCCAAGTGTAATATAGGGAAAGAAGACTATTTGAAATCAGAGGATCAGGGCTTTGCCACTTGTCAGTGTGACCTTACGAAGGTCATTTAACTACCACGAGGGCCTCAGTTTCCTCCTCTGTAAAATGAGGGGATTAGAAGTGTTCAAGGTTCCTTCAGCTCTGAATCTCTGATCCTATCCTATGATTTCTGAATAATACTTAAGAAAGTGTGGTCTGATGAAAGAAAATCCAAAGGGTACTACAGAGATGATTGTCTTGATGGTGAGATATAGTGACATGAGAACTAGATATGGAGTCTGAGGAACCAGAATCCTGGTTCTGCCACTTTATAAGAGTTACTACACTTCTTGAGGCTTAATTGCCTCAACTATAAAATGAGAGTATGGGACTAGATAATCTCTGAAATTCCCTTCAGCTCTAAAAGCCATGATTCTGTAATCCTCTGAGTAGAAATGGGAGTAGGGAGAAAGGGATCAATTAGTTTGGCAAATATTCTGATGAGACAGATACTTTTAAACTGTGGGTAAAGAATTTGATGTTCTATTGAGGAGAGAGGTTAGGATATATTGCAGAATTTTTATAAAGATTAGTGCTAGCATTAAAATGATCGGCTATTTGTTTCAAGCTCTAGTCACTTAAACATCCTCAGTTTTGTTACTTTACCTGGGGTACTTTACCTGTCTCCCTCCTCCATCCCCAGTAGAATGTAAGCTGCTGAAGGGCAGTGACTATTTTTGTCTTTGTATCTCCACATGAGCAGAATGCCTTTTACGTAATAGATGCTTAATGAATATTTGTTATATTGATTTGAATTTAGTTCAGGACAACCCATAGCTACAATAATAAATATTCAAGCTCTTTTCTAACCCCCCCCATCTTGCTAAATTTCTGCTCTTATAAATTGTTTTAAAAAATACTTGACTAAAATCTTTCTGTGGACCTAAGATCCAGATTGTCCCCTTTTCTCTTGTACCATAGTACAGAAATTCTATTAAAATAACAAAGAAAAAAAATTTTCCTCTATGCCAACTGGAAAATGTCACTCATTCCACACAATTCTAACACAGATTATGTAAATTAAGAAAAATATATGAGAGGGTTAGTGGTAGTGACAGTAAATAAAACATGAACATAATAGGGAGCTGCTGAATCAAGGAAGGCATTATTTCTAATAGAACCACGTGTTTTCAAAATTCATTCCACACAATCGGATGCTTTTAAATTGCTTTTGAAGGGCCCTTTGCACATGGCTGTATATAGTGAATTAGTTTAAATTCAGTACTTATTTACTCAAGAATCAGACAGTAAGTGTGCTAACGAACAAGGTAGAACCTGGGACATTCACTTCAGAAATGCAGACGTACCTGCCTGGGAGCTGGGAAAAAAGGTCTCCATTCCTCTTCATAAAAGTGCCAGTGTGTGGGAAGATGCTGATTTCATGTTGAGGCTGGTAAAAAGTTAAAGTTGGTCCAAGTTTAAAGAGAAGTTAAATTGTTAAATATGAATTGCATAATCGGCAAGAGTATATTCACTGCCTTTCTCTTTTTGCTTACCATTTAAAAAATGCTTATAGCAGGGATGAATGTGTTACTGATTATCTAACCCCACTGTCATTTTCCACATAAATAATTGCAAAGAGGTTTTACAGCTTCAAAAGTGACTGTAGTCAACATAATAGTGTAAATTACAGTCATTCCTTATTAGACATTTTTCATATCTTAATTAACATTTTCCACCCCTTAAGTTTAGAGCAATGAAGGGACTGAGTCTGGAAGTTATTACTGAATAAAGAACAATCATTTTCAGACCTGTAAGCTTTCACTGAAATGTTTCATTTTTCCTTTAATTGGTATGCAGCCCTGTCTAAAGCTACTTTTTCTGTCTTGACTTTAATGACCAGCTGGAAATTCTCCTTACTTTGTTGACTTCCTGACACTAAAAGTGCCACTTTTGACCTAGAAAAAGTTAAAATTTCTCCCAGGTAATTCCAAGCCCACTATTCCCTTAGAGTGACATGGGATGAGGATCTGGAAACATTTAAAGCTTCTTGGGAAATGAGAATAGACTCGAGGATCTTTATCTCTTCTGTTAGGGCTGGGAGTTCAACTTTCTCATGCGATAATTGGAACATTTGTGGGAGCAAATGTGCTTAGAGGCAAACACAAATGACACGAAAGGCTTTCCATTCAAAAATCCCCTTCCTAACTTGCTGGAAATTAGAAATAATTTTCAGACCCTTTGCCCTATATTTGCTGGTTATTGGACTACTGCAGAAAATTTATACTTTGCTTGGGGAAAATATTCCTAGTTAGAACTTTTTCAAAGTCCATTACATAGTTTAATTATATTTAATTTTTTATTTTAGTGAAAAGATGGACCAATGTGCTTTTTACTCAAGGCACGGTCCCTACCATCACCTCAAATCAAATATTAATTTGAAATCTATAAATCCTCTTTCCCTGACTCAATTTGCATGATGGCAAATATTGTAAATTTTGGACAACTCAAAGTCCCAGATGGACTTTACTTATGGAAAGCTGAACAGTAATTTCAGAAAATGTTAAATCTGAAAGATACTTGAGAGGTCATTTAGTCTAACCTTTCCTCACTTTATAACTGAAGAAAGCAAGGCCCAGAAAATTTGAAGAGGCCCAAGGTAATAGGGCAAGGAAGTAGCAGGTTTGGGAATAAAACCCATATCTTCCATCTCCAAAGGATTGTACTTTCTCCATAACATTAAAAAAAGTAATGAACACTTAGAAATTTGTTAACTGATAGTCTGCTTATAAAAAGAATCCCTTAGTTAAGGACAATCCTACATAGAAAAGACTGCCTTAATAATAACAATAAAAAATAATGATAATTGACATTTATTGAGTGCTCTAAGGTTTAAAAGCTATTTTTCATATGAGATTTCATCATAATTATTTGATCTTAACATGATAATGTAATTTACTTTAAATCATAGGAAATTATGAATAATGATGCCAATTGTAAATGAGATTTTCTTTTTTTTTCTTTTCAGGACTTTATCAGACTTTATGATTCATCACCTTAAAGGAAGAATCCTCAAATATAAGGCATTATGGCAATTCAACATGAGAATGAGAAAGTAGAATACAGTTGATTAGTGCTAACTGCTTTGCCAGTTTGATCTTGGTAGTTAAAGACAGGTACATTTTTCTATTGCTCTTGTTAGCTTTTGTATCTGTCTCAAAGGAAAGCATACTGTGATTCACAATCACATTTCATTATTCCAACTTTTAAATTTTATTACATTCAGAATTGTTGAGTCTTGAGCTGTTTTTTTCCCCACCAGAAGAATATCTTTGACAGTCTAAAAGATCTTTCCACTTTTTAATTCTTATGGTAGCTGATTATTTTTAAATTTTCAGATTGGATGTGGGCTGACTTGTTAACTTTGTTATGGTTTCAGCTGATGTATATTTCTATGTATTGCTTTAGTTGCTGTGTTTCAAATTTCAAATTATTATTTGCATGTTGTCATTAGAGTTGGTCATTTTTTTTATGAGTGTGTAATCTATGTAGCCTAGTCAAATTAAGTTTGGAAACGGTGATCTGTCACTCATGTTTCTCCACCCCCCAAAAAAAGTTTTGTCTGTCACTTTAAGCTCCTTATTTCAAATTAATTTTGATTGGAAAATGCCAGTATTTTAATACCAAGGGAGCAAATTTTTCTATTGCTTATTTGTAAGATAATTTTGTACTATTACCTATTCTTCCCAATCCCCTCAAGCAGGAAGTTTCAGAAAGTGTGAAACAAGATCATTTGTTTATGTTTTTATCAAGGTTTTAAACAAAATATTTGAAGTCCTCCCAAAGATCATACACAATGAGTCGGTGGGATTTATACCAGGAATATAGGACTGGTTCAATATTAGGAAAAGTGTCAGCATAATTGACCATATTAATAAGAAAAAATGACAAAATCATATGATTATCTGAATACATGAAGAAAAAGCTTTTGAAAAAACACATTCCAATTAAAAACTCTAGAAAGTATAGGAATAAATGAAGTTTTCCTAAAATGATAAATTATATTTATCTAAAACCCATAGCAAGCATTGTCTGTCACAGGGATAAGTTAGAAGCCTTCCCAGTAAATCTGGGGTGAAGCAAAGATTCACATCATCACTACTATTATTCAATATCGTACTAGAAATGTTAGCCATAGCAATAAGAGAAGAAAAAGAAATTGAAGGAATTAGAATAGACAATGAGGGGGAAAAACTATCACTCTTTGCAAATGATATGATAGTATACTTGGAGAATCCCAGAAAAATCAACTAAAAACTAGTTGAAATAATTAACAACTTTAGTAAAGTGACAGGATATAAAAAACCTACATAAATCATCAGCACTTCTATATTTTACTAACAAAGTCCAGCAGCAAAATATAGAAAGAGAAATTCCATTTAAGATAACTATAGACAGTATAAAATACTTGGGAATCTACCCGCCAAGACAAATCCAGAAACTATATTAACACAATTACAAAACACTTTTCACACAAATAAATTCAGATCTAAATAATTGGAAAAATATTAATTGTTCATGGGCAGGCTTAGCCAGTATTTTATCTAAATTAATATACTTATTCAGTGGTCATACCAATCAAACTATCAAAAATTATTTTATATAGCTAGAAAAAGTAATAACAACATTCATTTAGAAGAACAAAAGGCCAACAATAAAAAGGATATTAATAAAAAAAATGTGAAGGAAGGTGCCCTAGCTGTGTTAGATCTGAAACTGTATTACAAAGCAGTAATCTTCAAAACAATATGATACTGTCTAAGAAATAGAATGATAGATTGGTGGAATAGATTAAGTATGGAATAAACAGTAGAAAACTACTATAGTAATCTTGTGTTTGATAAATACAAAGATCCAGACTTTTGGGACAAGAACTCACTATTTGACAAAAATTACTGGGAAAACCGAAAAACAGTTTGGCAGAAACTGGAAACAGAAAACAGAAATAACACCTCACATCATATACCAAGATGAGGTCAAAACGGGTACATGATTTACACATTAAGGGTGATACCGTAAGCAAATTAGGGGAGTATGGAATGATTTACTTGTCAGTTCTATGGGTGAGGGATATATTTATGACCAAATAAGAGATGGAGAGCATTATGGGACGTAAAATGGATAATTCTGATTACAATAAATTATAAAGTTTTTACACAAACAAAACCAATGCAGCCAAGATTAGAAGGAAAGCAGAAACCTGAGAAAATATTTTTACAGCAAGTTTCTTTGATACAGGCCTCATTTCAAAGAAATGCAGGGGAAGGTAGCCTAGCTGTTCCAGATCTTAAATTGTATTATAAAGCAATAATCATCAAAACTACTTGGTACTGGCTAAGAAATAGAGTGGTGGATCAGTGGAATAGGTTAGGTATGCAAGACACAGTAGTCAATGACTATAGTAATCTACTATTTGATAAACCCAAAGACCCCAACTTCTGGGGTAAGAACTTACTATTTGACAAGAACTGCTGGGAAAACTGTAAAAGCATATGGCAGAAACTAGGCATAGACCAAAATCTCACACCATATACCAAAATAAAGTCAAAATACGTTCATGATTTAGATATAAAGCCTGATACATAAGCAAACTGGGAGAGTAAGGAATAGTTTACTTATCAGATTTATGGAGAACAGAAGAATTCATGACCAAAGAGGAGACAGAGAACATTATGAAATGCAAAATGGATAATTTTGATTACATTAAATTGAAAAGCTTTTTGCACAAACAAAGCCAATTCAACTAAGATTAGAAGGAAAGTAGAAAATTGGGAAAGAATTTTTACAACCAGTATCTCTGATAAGGGCCTCATTTCTAAAATATATAGAGAATTAAGTCAAATTTATAAGACTACAAGTCATTCCCCAAATGATAAATGGTCAAAGGATATGAGTAGGCAGTTTTCAGATGAAGAAATTAAAGCCATCTATAGTCATATGAAAAAATGCTCCAAATCACTATTGATTAGAGAAATGCAAATCAAAATAACTGTGAGGTACCACATCACACCTATCAGATTGGCCACATGACAAAACAGGAAAATGATAACTGTCGGAGAAGATGTAGGAAAATTGGAACACTAATGCATTGTTGGTGGAGTTGTGAAACGATCCAACAGTTTTGGAGAAAAATTTGGATCTATGCCCAAAGGGCTATAAAAATGTGTGTACCCTTTGACTGAGCAATAGCACTTTTAGGGCTGTATCCCAAAGAAATCATACAAATGGGAAAAGGATCCACATGTACAAAATACTCATAGCAGCTCTTTTTTGTGGTGGCAAAGAACTGGAAATTGAGAGAATGCCCATCTATTGGGGAATGGCTGAACAAGTTGTGGTATATAAATGTAATGGAATACTATTGTGCTATAAGAAATGATGAGCAGGCAGACTTCAGAAAAACCTGGAAAGACTTGTATGGTCTGATGCTGAGTAAAATGAGCAGAACCAGGAGAATGTTGTACATAGTAACAGCCACGTTGTACGATAACTAATGTTGATAGACTTAACCCTTCTCAGCAATATAAGGATCTAAGACATCTCCAAAGGCCTCATGATGGGAAATGCTATCCACACCCAAAGAAAGAACTATGGAATTTGAATGCAGATCGAAGCATACTATTTCCTATTTTTTTCTTCTATTTTGTTTTCTCTTTCTGGTGGTTTCTCCTGTTGGTTCTAATTCTTCCTTACAACATCACTAGTGTGAAAATATGTTTAATAGGAATGTATATGTATAGCCTACATCATATTGTGTGCCATTTTGGGGAGTGAGGCAGGAAGGGAGGGGGAGAAAAATTTAAAACTCAAAAGCTTATGGAAGTGATTGTTGATAAATCAAAATAAATTAATAATAAAATTAATAATAAAAGATAAAGGCCTCATTTCTTAAATATATGGAGAACTGAGTCAAATTTATAATTGTTAGTCATTCCCTAATTGATAAATGACCAAATTATGTGAACAGGCAGTTTTCAGATGAAATCAAAGCTTTCTCTAATCATATGAAAAAATGTTCTAAATCACTGTTGATTAGAGAAATGTAAATTAAAACAGCTCTGAGGTATCATCTCATACCTATCAGATTGGCTAATATGACATAAAAGGAAAAAGACAAGTGTCAGAGGTGATGCAGAAAAATTGGTACACTAATGCACTGTTGGTGGAGTTGTAAAGTGATCTTACCATTCTGGAGATCAGTTTGGAACTATGTGCAAGTACTATAAAACTGTATATATACCTTTTGGCTCAGAAATACCACTACTAGGTCTGTATCTGAAGAGATAAAAAACCAAAACTGTGAAGGATCTGTATGTACAAAAATATTTATAACCGCTCTTTTTGTGGTGCCAAAGAATTAGAAATTGAGGGGATACCCATCAATTGGGGAATGGCTGAACCACTTGTGGTATATGATTAGGACAGAATACTGTTGTGCTATAAGAAATGATGAGCAGGATGCTTTCAGAAAAACTTGGAAAGATTTACATGAACTGATGCAAAGTGAAATGAGCAGAACCAGGAGAACATTGTACATAACACCAGCAATATTGTAAGATGATCATTTATGAATGACATAAAGATCCAAGATAATTCTGAAGGACCTACTATCCATCTCCAGGAAGAGAAGTGTTGGAATCTGAATGCAGATTGGAGCATAATTTCTTTTAAACTTTATTTTTTTTTAATTTTATTTTTTGTCTGTTTTCTTTTACGACATAGCTAATATGGAAATGTTTTACATGACTGCATATGTATAACCTTTATCAAATTGCTTGCCTTCTCAATGGGAGGAGGGTGGGATAGGAAGATGGGAGACAATTTGGAATGCAAAATGGTAAAAAAATGAAAGTTAAAATTGTTTTTACATGTAATTGGGAAAAATACTAAAAAAAGAAGTGAGCAAATCTGTAACTGTACTAGGCAGACTTTTCAGTTTGTTGGTACTTGTATTTGTGGCCAAAGTTGGGTGATATATTGTCATATATAAAATATGTATATATATATGTATACCCACACTTATACCATACATATGTATAATACACACACATATCCAAATTTATCTATTCCATTTGGACAATGACAAGCCAATTAATAGATTTTTAATGACTATAGAGATCAATATGGCAGAGTGGACATAAGTTTGGCCTTGAAATCAGGATCTGGGTTAAAATCCTGCCTCTAACACTACTAACATGACACTTAATCTCTCAGTGTGCTAGAAAACTTTGAGACTATAAGTTACAGATGAGTTGTCACTCTGCACTGGTTGAGGGGAAAGAATTTCTACACTGAGGTTCCCCACACAGGTCTGTCAGAATGCCATTTTTGGTGCTCTGAGGGAAAAACTCATGCATAATGACAAAGCACTTCTCTATTTGGTTTGTAAAGTGTGAGAGGAAGTAGAAAGTATTTTTTGATTGAACACCGACTTTTGAAATTTTCCTTGTAAATGCCTGCTTCTTTCTAGGTTTTAGATGGGATATTGCACATATAATTGTTGACTTTTGTGAGTAAGATGACACAATGTGATTTGGTAAGCTAAGTTATCCTTTGAAAATCAATCTATCCCTTGGACTATGAAAGTTACTAATCATTGACTAAATTAACTGTAGGCCACTTTCTCCCCTCCCTTCTCCATTTGTTTTATATGACACCTGGTGGAGGTCTCTATTGCTGTATATTAATAGATCTCTGATCTTGTTGATGCATATGCACCTTTGAATGGTTCAAATCATGCTCCGTACATATCCTACTAGAAGTCCTTGACAGGTTGTTGACCCAACATGCTGAAGGTCTCCCCTGAGATCTATTGACCTTGCATGGCTAACAGGGTAGTACATGGGCCCTCCCTCTACTAGTTCTCCCTTATTCATGCTACATGGTTGGCCCACCTCCTTTTGTGTTCATAATCTTTTTGTTGTTTTTTAAAAATTAATTTTCTCCTGCAACATTCTTCCTTAGTAATAATTTATAGCCTATTCATACTGGTTAGTGACCTGTAATTTTGTTTTGTCACAGACTGCAGTGTTTTGTGATCCACAGCCATATAGCATCACCATAAAAGTATTATTAAAAAGATAGGTCTTTCAAAAATGACAAATATTGGAGGTGATATGTCAAAATAGGTGCACTAATGCATTGTTGGTTGCACTGTGAGCTAGTACAACTGTTGTGGAAAGCAAGTTGGAGCTATACCCAAAAATTTGTTATGTTGTACATATCATTTGACCCAATGATACTGCATCTAGATCTGTACCCTAAAGAGATTAAAGAAAAACAAGAAAGACCCACATATACAACAATGTTTATAGCATCTGTATATGGTGGCAAAGAATTGGAAACTGAAGATTACTCATCAGCTGGAGAATGGCTGAACAAGTTATGGTAAATGAATACAATATAATACTGTTGTACTATAAGAAATGATGAAAGGGATCATTTCAGAAAAATCTGATAAGACTTGTATAAAGTGATGCAAAATGAAGCAAGCAGAACTAGAACAATTTATACAGTAATAGCAACATTGTAAAGGTAATCGATTTAAAAAGACTTAGTAACTGATCAACACAATGGCCAATCACAATTTCAAGGATTCATGATGAAATATGCAACGACCTCAGAGACCTAATGGACTCGTTAGCAGTGCAGATTGAAGCTTATTTTCTTCTTTTTCTTTCTTTTGGAAAAGGGATAATATGGGAATTTGTTTTTGCATAATTATACATATGGGTTTTGTTTTTCTTTCCTTCTCAATTCCTGAGAAGGGGAAGATAGAAGGGCATAGAAAAATTCAAACTGAAAATAGAATAAAATTGAATTTAAAAAGAAAACCAAAAGATGGTTCTTTTTCCATATTTGCCAAATATTTATAGTAACAATTTCTATGTTAGCAAAAAACTAGAAACAAGGTAGTTCCAAATGTACAATCATTTTTTATATGTGTGGGTCTTTTTCCTTTTTCTTTAATCTCTTTGGGGTATAGGTCTATACCATTAGCTAGAGAATGACTGAAAAAATAGTAGCATGTAAATGTAGTAGAATATGATTTTGCCTTAAGATTATTACTGAGGGATTCATAGAAACACGGAAAGACTTGTATCAGTTGCTTATGAGTAAAATAAGTAGAACCAGGAGGATAATATACACAGACTACAGTAATAAAACTTGAAAAAAAAACCACAGCTAAACCAAATCCCACCAAACTAAAGCTCTATGCTTAGTAATTGCAATGCTCAATTTTGGCCCTAAATAAGAGACTATGAGTACCTCCTTCCTTTCAATGGGGAAGTATGGGGTTATGAATACAGAATATTGCATACATTGTCAGACAGGGTCATTGTATTGATTGGTTCTGCTTTGCTGTTTTTCTTTGCTTTATGCGATGGCTTATTTGGAAGAGAGTTATATTCTGAAATAGCTGCTATTACAAGGAAAAGCATTATTAAAGAATAGTAAAAATAAAAAATAAATAACAATAATAATGTGGTTTTTTGTTTCAGGGAGAAGCCTGGGGTCATAAAAAGTACCCTATCATTTCCTAATAGCAATCTAGCCCACTCTCCTCTTCAACCCTGTGTCCAATTTATTATCTATCTGAATCATTTCTCTAGGATATATATATTGATAGATCACTTTTATCCATGGACAAATCACCTGTATGTCAATCTGGACAATGAGTATTCTTCATCCTCTTGGTTTTTCCATGTGGAAAATAAAGTCAAAGTCTATAGATATCATTTAGAAGGCTATACAATATTGCTGCATTTGATGCCATAATTATAATTTCATTTATGAACAGGATTACCTGGAGACCCTTGTCATCTACAGAAATTTCCTTTTCTTTTGGACTCTGATCTGGATTTCACATTTAGAGTACTACCAATTAAGGTAATGTTTATATCTGAATGAATGGTCTCTGAATATCTAAGTGAAATTGTGGCATTCATAGTACTCTCTACCTCCTTTTTCTCTGCCATTGTCACTATATAAAGTGATGATACGATCCTGAGTGTTATTTTGTATTTGCCTTTGTGCCTTGGACTCCATGATCCAAGATAAATATGCCCATCATCAAGGATATGACTATAGTCAATTTTTTTTTTAGGGATAGCAGTATATTTACTGTACATATATATAGTAAATTTGGTATATATATAGTAGTATATTTAGGGATAGTAGTATATGATATCTTAGCATACGTATGTATTTGAATGAAAGCTAGCCTATCAAACTGAATAGTTCAATCTATAGTACATTTGAATGTACATATGAAATTTAAAAATGTTCAATTTAGGCATTATTTCCTGAAGTTTATTGCACTGGTTTCTTTGAATGGTGAAATGAATTTTAAACCTGGAAAATTCATTTTACACACTATTCCTAAATTTATAACTTCTCCCTTTGATCAATTAAAAAAATAGAACTAGAAAAGAGGTATATTTTTTCATGCTCCTCTAATTTACTTATGATATCACCCTTGATGTCTAAATCAATTATCCATTTTGACCTTATCTTGGTGTGTGATGTGATATAGTATATATGTGGCATATGATGTGTTATGCCAAGTTTCTGCCAAACTGCTTTTCAGTTTTGCCAGCAATTTTTGTCAAATAGAGAGTTTGTGTCCCAATCTTTTGAGTTTATCAAATACTATGTTACTGTGGTCATTTACTAGCGTTTATTGTGTTCTTAATCTATTCTGCTGATCCACCACTCTATTTCTTAGATAGTTTTGGTGATTACCACTTTGTAATATAGTCTGAAATCTGGAACTGCTAGGCCACCTTCCTTCACATATTTTTTATTGATTCCTTTGATGTTCTTGAGCTTTTGTTCTTCCAGATGAATTTTGTTATTTTTTCTAGCTCTCTAAATAATTCCTTGGTAGTTTAATTGGTATGGCACTGATAAGTAAATTAATTCCTTAGATTTTACTCTGGTTCTGTTCTATCACAGCAGCATATATATCTTTTAAGTAATAAATAAAAACTTATTTAAGACTTTGTTGTCCTAAGGCTGAATACATTTCAGTTTAATTTATGGAGGTATCATTTAAATGATCAAAACATTGTCTATGTTATCTAATTATTCTCCTTTAGAAATAGTCTGTGTAATTCTCATCCCATATTCTGTACCTAGTATAGTATCAAAAATCTTGCATAATAGTGACAATGATATCTCCCATTATTAAGAGTGCTTTACAGTTACAAAAAACCCCAAATGGGGTCATGAAGAGTCAGACATGACTGAAATGACTGAACAACAGTTTACAAAGTACTTTCTTCACAAGAGATACAATGTATAAATACCACTGTTACCATTTGACAGATGACAAAGGTGATTTGACTCATTTCAAAGGGCTCTGTGTGGTGCTTCCAAAAGAGTGTCCCATGTAGCTAAAGGCCATGAAAATGAATCTTGGCTCTCTTACTACCTATGTAATTTTGAGCAAGTTACATAATTTTTCTGGGCCTCTGTATCTTCAACTGACACAGGTCTCAGTCCAATTCTCTTCCCATCATATGAGACTTCAAGGAAAAATGAGTGGTGCCTCCCTCAAATTAAATTCAAGAGCCTACATTTACTACTCACTTTATGGATTTCTTGTAGAGAAATTGACCATTTAAAAAAAAAATGAACATTCTAAAATGTTGTTAATATTGGGAATGAGTATGAGAGTGAGGCTGGTAGGAGTAATCAAAGGATGATTAGAGCGCAAATAACATAAAAATTGTTGGAATCATGGAGGTTGCAAGAAGAGATCTCTGGTTTATGAGTAGGCTTTGCTGTTGTTGCTGAGAGTTGGAGAGCCCTGGAGACAATGTTATTTCTTCCACAATTGGCCCTTGTATCCTTTCTCAAAAATCCAGTAATGTCAATGCATACACACACACACACACACACATACACACATTGTTCAGTTGTTTCAGTTGTATCTGACTCTTTGTGACCCTATTTGTAGTTTGCTTGGCAAGATACTGGAGTGGTTTGCCATTTCCTTCTCCATTTCATTTTACAGATAAGGAAATGAAGGCAAATAGACTTAAGCGACTTGGCCAGGGTCACACAGTCAGTAAGTGTCTGAGACCAGATATATGGAAGATTACTAAATTTCATCTTTGTTGAAATTCATTTAATGTGTTAGTTGATAGTAGTAATATTGCTTATCATCCTTAAAATTAATCTGACATATTAATTGATGACAGTAACACCTCTCATCTACATTGCACTTTAAGGTTTATGAAGGGCTTTTCTCACAACAATCCTGTGAGGTGGGTGGTATAAATATTGCTTATTATGTCCATTCTAATTTGGACATGCACATGTTTTCTTCCCTAATAGAATGTAAGCTCCTTGAGGGCACAGACTGTTTCATTTCTGGTTTTGTACCCCCAGTACTTAATACAGTGTCTATTTTATATTAGGCACTCAATAAATGCTTGACTATGTAACAGATGAGAAGCCTGAGTATCAGAGAGATCAAGTAACTTGCCCAAGGTCACGGTGTAGGAGGTAGGATTTGAGTTGCAGTCTTCTGATTTCAGTACCTATACCCTTTGGTTGAGAAGTCTGGAAACTGCCACAGCTGCCCGTGATTCAGTCCTCTGAGGGCTGCTCCAGGTTTGCTGAGGCCTGTTTTGCCTGTGCTCCCATGCTAAACTGTGTTCCTCACCCTGCCTGGCCTGATATACCTTTCTGATCAACCATCCAGGTTGTCTTGGGCTGGAAATTTGTTTCACTCTGTCTTTTTGTGGGTTCTGCTGCTTTAGAATTTGTTTAGAGCAATTTTTATGAGTATTTTGAAGGGTTTGGGGGAGCTCAAGCAAGGCACTGCTTTTACTCTGCCATCTTGGCTCGCCCCCCCCCCCCCAGATTATATTAAATGACCATAAGGTCATTTATTACTGTGTATTCTGTTCCTAATGCGTTCCACTGATCCACCCCTCTATTTCTTAGATAATTTTAATGATTGCTGGTTTGTAATGTGGTCTGAAGTCTAGAAGGCTACCTTCCTTCACATTTTTATTTTCATTGATTCCCTTGATATTCTTGGCCTTTTGTTCTTCCAGAGGAATTTTGTTATTATTATTATTTCTAGCTCTATAAAATAATCCTTTTGGAAGTTTGATTGGTATGGTACTGAATAAGTAAATCAACTCCTTGGACTTTATTTTGGTTCTCCTCTATCACAGTGGCATATATATACATCACTGTTTTATTTATAATCAGATGGTTGGATAATGTTATTTGTGTTAATTAAATCTTTCAAGAAATCTTGAATGGTTATATAAGAGATACCTTGTTATAAAATAGCCTTTAAGGAGATATTTTGCTGAACCAAATCAAATATTTCTTTCATAATCATCAAATAGCACAATGGGATCTTATATTTCCCACATATTTAATTCAGTTGTAAAATAACAATGTTGTCTATTATTGAATATTGATTTCAAAAGCCCGCTTGTTCCTATTAATCTTTTTTCAAAACTGAATAGGAATTTCAAGGTCATCTAATCCAGTGCTTAGCACTGCCTGGAATAAACTTTGTTGCTGTTGTTATTGCAACTTGCCCTCTGTCTTCCAAGAGGAGCAATGGCAGCACAGGGTGATGTCGTGACTTGTCCATTAATTGGATTTAAGTGAGGGCACAGTTGCACAAAGTCATCAGTCTCATTCTCTCTACCAGAGCCATTAAAGTCCAGTGGCAAGACAAAAGTCAAGATGACTGGCGATGGCTCAGGATGCAGCGCATGACCTTGGTGTCTTTGATGTCTGACCAAGCTCTAAGCACTGCACAATAGCTTCCTGAATGCCTGCTTCAGCCACCTTCATGGCTGTTGGAACAATTTGTTCTCATCCACCTATTCCACTGGTAGAAGTCTTCACCTGATTGGGAGAGACATCCCCCTACCTTGTTGATGAGTTTGAGGCTTGTTGGTTACCCTCAACCTGCTTTAGTCCTTCTACTGAGATAGTTTTATTGGAGTGTGACTATTGGATATGCTACAGTTTCTTGAAGCCAAAGGTGAATGGGATGTATGGAGTGTCCAGGAAGGACTAGCACCTCTGGTGTGAAGGCTTGCTGAGCCTTTTTCAGGGCTGTTCATCCACCTTTGGTGTCCACCTGTTCCTGAATTCTCATTTGTGGCTCTAAGAAACTGGTCCATATTAGGTGCTTAATAAATGTCGCTTGCTTGATTAATTGACCTAATCCCATCTAAACCTTAATAGTATCCCTCCAGGTACAGCTGCTTTGCTGGCATTATACAATGTAGGGGAGAAAATTGCTCAGTTGAAACATACATCCCTGAGGCTTATCCTTATGTAATCCTTATCTAATGTAAATTGAAGTTCTCAGTATTTTTATAATTGATTTAGTCTCTTAGTTCATTCCTGTGACTCACATTGTGTAAGACTCATTCCTGTGCATTCAGTGCAGCCTCTGAGAAGAGATGCTAAAGTATAGATCAATTCTCTGCTGCTTGTGCTAATTTTGGACTAACAATTAGCACCATGAAAACAGAGGTTCTCCACCAGCCAGCACCACACTATCCATATGTGGAACCATTAGTTACAGCAAATGGAAGATTTGAATGTTGTGGATAAGTTCACTTACCTTGGCAGGATACTTTCCAGGGATGTATACACAGATGATGAGGGTGATGCATGCATTACCAGAGCTAGCTCAGTGTTTGGGAGGTTCTGGAAAGAAAGCCTGGAAGAAGAGACAGTAAACTGCCTACCAAACTGAAGAGTTGTAGTGATGACCTCATTGTTGTATGTCTGTGAAACCTGAACAGCATACCAGAGCCACGCCAGAAAATTTAACTGCTTCCATTTGAATGTCTTAAGAAGATTCTGAAGATCACCTGGCAGTAAAAGGTACCTGACACTGAGGTCCTTTCTCAAACTTAACTGCCAAGTACTCGAACTCTATTGCAGAAAGTGGAACTCCTATGGTCTGACCATGTTGTTTGAATGTCAAATGTACATTTGCATAAAAAACTATTTTATGGAGAACTCACACAAGTCAAAAGCTCACATGGAGGTCAGAAGTAGTGATACAAGGACACTCTCAGTCTTTCTGAAGAACTTTGTAATCGACTGTGAAGCATGCTAGTTGTGCTCCAAATGTTCATATGGACCATTTGTGCCCAACCTGTGCTGCAACTTTCTGATCTCATATTGGTCTGATCAGCCACAGTTGGACATACTGTGCCTTGCCCCCAACATAATGATGTCATTTTGATCCTCTCTGAGAACAAAGGGCAACAACCAGTATCCATCCTTTAAACTACTTGAAGAAAACTTTCAAGTCTCCCACACAGCTTCTCTTTGTCAGGTTAAAAAAATGCCTCCATTCCTTTACCTGTTTCCATATAGCATAATTTTGAGTCACCTTACTATCCTAGTTTCTCTCCTCTGGACATACTTCCTCTTGTCAATGTCCTTTCTAATATGCAGCATCTAGTCCTGAAGGCCTTACTTTAAATGATATGAGAAAACATCTCCACTTCTACTCTTTTTACCTCACAGCATTTTTGTCTCTGCACCTATTCTTTCATTCTTTCATTCCTTCCTTCGGTCTTAGAAGAAGAGGTATTTTTTCTTCTTTCTTAATTTTTTTTTTGGGGGGTGAGGCAATCAGTGTTAAGTGACTTGCCCAGGGTCACACAAGCTAGGAAATGTCAAGAATATCATTCTGGATTTGAACTCAGGTCCTCTTGCCTCCAGAGCCAGTGCTCTATCCACTGTACCATCTAGCCACCCCAAAAGTACTTTATATTATTTTATTTTTCTGGTGGAGCAATTGGAGTTAAGTAGCTTGCCCAGAGTCACACAGCTAGAGAGTGTTATGTGTCTGAGGCCAGATTTGAATTCAGGTCCTCCTGATTCCACTGTACCACCTAGCTGCCCCCTTTTTTTCTTCTAAGGCTAACCCTTCTACTTTCTTCAGGAAATTATTTTTTCAAGTATTTACTTTATAATGTTTTCAATTTTTTCCTCTTTACTGGATCCTTCCACTCTATATTCATATCCAGTAGGTCCCTCTAAGGAAAATAAACAAACATCTTTTGGTTTTGCTAATGAAGTGTGAAAGTATTGGCCGCAGGAAATAAACTTTTCAGCAGAGAAATGCTCTAAGACCATTTTGTAAGCCATAGAGGGGTAGAAATTTATACTGGTAGAGGGAGTACCCCAAACTTCCAGAATCACAGACCATTGAAATACTGTGGTACTACTATCTTAAACTACTCAAATAAGATCATTGTTTAGGATATGCATTTAGATGAAAGCAAACCCCTTAGTTTACTATCTTATTTTTTTTTTCTTTTCACTGAAAAACATTGATGTTTTCTTCATCTCTTTTCCCAACAACTGGTCAGTAACTGCTGGTCCAAAAACAATTTTTTCTACTTTACAAAACTCTTTACTGACAAGAGTCCTTACTTCCTAAAACTTAGAAACTTTAAAACAGTAAGAACTGACTCTAACTTCTCCTATTCCTAGGTGCTCACTTTTTACTGGATTCTGGTTTCCGTTAATGTCCTAGGAGCCTCCAAAATATAGGGAAAGTGAGAGCAGTGATGGTTATCTGAATAGCCCTGTCCTACTAGAGTGTGACTTGAGAAGTCAGCTTCTACATATCCTTTATCTGTCTGCTCCTTCAAATTCTAGGAAACTCATATGATTCTCTGCAGATTAATCAGGCTACACTTCTCCAGGATAGGTTGATAATTATGTCAGATACAGCTACTTTGCCAGTATTATACAATGTGGGGGAGAAAATTGCTAGGTTGAAAGTATTCATATTCATGCCCTGAGGTCTATCCTTAGGTCAGTCTAACATAAATTGAAGTTCTCAGTATGATTATAATTGATTTAGTCTCTTTAGTTCATTCCTGTGACTCACAGATGAACCTGATTAAGTGGGAATCCACAAAAAGTCCTATTCCCTTTGGGGTACGTATAGATAAGACTGTTGCCCCCCCCCCCCCGAATCTAACCTTATGAAGAGAATAGAAAGAATCAATACAATTCACATAAGGGGTCAGCATAAGGGACTGGTCCCAACATCATCCTTTGTTGCTGAATCCTGTCCCTAGTCCCAAATTGCTTTTCCTAAGTAGCACCAGAGTGATGCTTTCTTAGCCTCAGCAGAATCAGAGAGGCTTCAATAATCTCCAGCAGTTAGAGATATCTTATATACAATGGGTTTTTGTTAAAAGAAATATAATCTCTAGCAGCATCCCTCGGCTAATAATGAAGGACCCTTTCTCTTTGAGGGAACCCGTTAATGCAGAAGTATGTAGCAACTTGGCCTCCTAGTGAGGTTTTCTTTGTGGTGTCTTGCTGATACAGGAAGTCATGGCTGTCTTTGTTGTGCATTGCCTCACTTACTGACAGGAGTTTTCTTTGATTAATCCCTCACTTACAATCAGTTATCAAGTCCTGTCAATTCTTCATTCTTCACATCTCTTGTAGCTCTTTTCTATTCTCTCTTTCAAAACCCTCATTTAGATCCTTAGCACATCCCTCATGGGCTAGGATATTAGTCTTCTAATTAGTTTTCCAGTCAGCAGTTTATTTCCTCTCCCCTAAATCCATCTTGCATGTTGCTGCCAGATAATTTTTTTAAGAATCTAATTTTATTATGACATTTTCCTAATTAAGAATCTTCTTTTCTTTTTATTTACTTTGTTAAATATTTGCCAACTTCATGTAAAATAATTTTAACAATCTTTAAAAATTTTTTTGAGTTCCATTTTTTTCCTTTGCACCCCACCCCAGTCCTTGATAAGACAGGCATTTTAATTTTGATTATACACATGAAGTCATGCCCAATATATTTCCATTTCAGCCATGTTGGAAAAGAAAACACAAATTAAAACAATAAAAGTAAGGAAAATAAAAAAAAGTACTCTTCAATTTGCATTCAGAGTTCATTACTTTTCTCTCTGAAGGTAGATAGCATTTTTCATCATGGGTCTTTTGGTATTATCTTGGATCATTGTCTTGATTAGAGTTGTTCTCCTGGTTCTGCTCATTTCACTTTGCATGAGTTTGTATATGTCTTCTCAGGTTTTTCTGAAACCATTCCTGCTTGTCATTTCTTATAGCACAGCAATATTCCATTACAATTATAGACCACAACTTGTTTAGCCATTCACCAGTTGATGGACATCCCTTCAATATCCAGTTCTTTGCCACCACAAAAAAGAGCTACTACAGACATCTTTGTATAAATAGGATGATCAAGAATCTTTAATTGTTCTGCCTTGTCTATTGAATAAAGTCTATTCCCCTTGACCTGGTATTAAGTCCTTCTACAGTTAGTCCATTTTTCATTTCCAGCCTATTTCCCTCTATTCTTCTATACAGACCTCAAACTAATGCTAGATTATGTTATTCACTGTCCCCTCAACAGTACCTACTGAATTTTCTCTTTGTTTATTTGCTTGTTTTTGCCTTCAGTGATTTTGCTTACACTGATTACTCACCTGGAAGGTCCTTCTCCTTCCTCTTTTCCTCTAGAACTGATTCACTCCTTAAGCTTAAGAAATTTGATCTCATAAAAATCAGATTTGGTGGGATGAGATATATGACTCAAATATAGCTTTGGAAGAATATGCTTTATTTAAAAAACGTAATAAGTAAAGCTGATGTATTAAAGGGAAGGAAGTGCAGTTGGAGAATTTTATGTTAAGAAAACATACTCATGTGAGGAAATCTACAGCAGGGAAATATGGTGGAAAATATTTGGGTGAAGATTAGCTGGAGTAGAAACAAAAGCAATATTGTCATGTGAGAACACTATAGATCACTTGGGCAGAAAGAGGAAACAAACCTAGGACAGAGCCATGACATAATAGTGACAGGGAATTTTATCATCCAATCATTCAATATCAGTCTCTCACCATCTTTCCCTCCCTCCATTTTCCACCCTCCTCAGTCTTGCATCAGCAGAATAGATGATGATTTATTGACAAACAATGATGATATTGACAATTTCATCTTTGAAAAGGTGAAGAAACCAATAAATGGAACCTTCATTCTACTTCCTTTTTCATCAACAAGAAGGAACTGGTTGTCATGGTGGAAATTCTGAGAACTTTGGGAGGAAGTCACTACTCCATTTAAAATCAATAATAGAGGGCATGAAAGTTAGGTATAGTTCAACATGTGTCTTAGATTTTGGGAGGCCATATTTCAAAGGAGACAAATAAAGGATAGGTAGGATATGATGAACAAAAATTCCATAGGGGAAGTCAGCCCAGGAGAGATGGGAGTCTCTCAAAAGTGAAATTCTTAAAATAGAAAGAGAAATAATTCTTAGGAGGAAGACATGCATTTGATAGTCTATTATATGCAAGAAGGATTAGATTCTTTTCCTGATTGTATCCAGAGGTAATAACCAGGGGAGACAGGTAGAAGCTTGCAAAGAGGCAAATTTAGATTCAATGTCAAGAACATTTCCATTAGGTAGATATATCCAAAGGTAGAAATGACTTCTTGTGAGATGGTAGGTTACTTCTCACTGGAAGTATTCAAGTAAAGACCATGTGACCACTGGTAGGACATCTGAGGGGATTTTTTTCATATGTGTGTTGAACCAGGTGGACTTCGAGGTCTCTTCCAAGTTTTAGATTCTGTGATTCTTCATGAAGTCCTTTTAGAAGATAGTATGATTATAGGTCTTAGAGCTAGCAGTTTGAGTAGAGATTATAGGATCTAGAAAGGACCTAGATGGTCGTCTAGTCCAACTCACTTTATAGATGAAGACACAGAAGGCCACTGATGTAAAATGACTTGTCCATAATCTCACAGTAGCAGTCAAAGTCCCTCTGATTCCAAATCCTTTCTCTTCTGCTCACCATAGGGATGTCTCCCTTCTCTAAAGCCCACTTAGCTTTCATTCTCTGTATTGCACATTTGGCACTTTAGCACATCATGTTCTGTATTGAACTTTTTGCGTTTGTATATTTTGTTTTCCCAAAGAGTTTATGTCCCAGCTTCTTGGTGTCCTTCTCTAGTGAAATTGACACTGTTTAGTTCTTTAGAGAGTGTCTGGCAAATTTCAGGTTGTTTTTAAAAGAAACAGGGTTGTGAATAGTTAAGATTCTTCAGTGAGAGTTTCACATTGTACGGTAAATGAATTGTAAACTCAAAACGAAGAAGGCCCTTGTAGTCCTAACATTCTGATTCTTTGACCCAGGAAGAGGCCCAGAGGCTGAGTAGAAGTAATGAAGTGGATGGGAACTGAAACCCTAAAAGCAATGAGAGGCAACCTATACTTGTATTTCCTGATCTCTGGACTCTCCCTGATAGTGAATTTAAAAAGTCCCTACACAAAGAGGTGAGATAGATGCTGTCCTCTTCCTTCCTGATTTTCAATTTGAGTTGGTCTATAGAAAGAGGTCCTAAAGGTTTCATAAGAGCCTGGTCCTAGGATCTCCATATAGTTTTAGGCAGGAAAATACTACCTAGTTATCCATTCAAAAAAGAGTTCTTAGCTAGTGAGAGTTTGACACTCATTATGGCTCCCAAAACATGCCCTGATGTTGCCCAGCTCAGTGGAAGCAACAGTACAGGTCAAAGAGATTTGTCTGAGCAGGCTTCTAGCCAGAATTTACACAGCATTATGTACAGAAATTTAAGTAATGTAGTAATAGTATATGTATATGAAAAATAGATTATTCAATGATTAAATTCTGCAACCATCTGTTAACTACTAACGAAGCTAGGTGGCACAGTGGATAGAGCACTACCCCCAAAGTCAAGAAGTTAAAATTTGGTGTCAGAAACTTACTAGCTGTGTGACTCTGGGCAAGTTATTTAATATCTGACTACCTCAGTTTTCTCAACTGTAAAATGTGGATGATGATGATGATGATAACAACAACAACAAAACAATAATAGTAATACCTGTCTCCCCATTGGTTATAAAGATTAAGTGAGATAATATTTGTAAATTGCTTAGCACAGTACTTGGAACATGATAGGCACTTAATAAGTGTTTGTTTGTTTCCTTCCTTCCTTCTTACTATCTACCAGCAGCTGTACTAGGCATTGGGAGTACAAGGACAAAAACAAGGTAGTTCATATGACCAAGGAAGTTATATGACAATGTGCTGGGACAAAGCTGACAGAATATTAGCTTCTATATGTATTGCATCCAAGTGACACAAAATATTTAAGGAATCATTTTAAAATATAATTTTTCCTAAACAATTTTCTTAAAAAAATGCTACTTGCCATTATTTTTGACACTTCTATTTGCTGATTATGTAGATTTGACATTTTACATCTTTGTCTCCTTAATTAGTGATTAATTCCATTGTTAGTACAGGTTATTATAATTTCAAATGTAGAGGGCTATTTAAAATCAGATCTTGATAAATAATTGTTATGCATGAATGTTTTTAAATGTTGCCATAATTCATTTTGGGAAAGAAAGACACACTTTAAGTGTTCAGTGAGGCAAATATATGTGCATTTTACATTGTTCTTCTGATCAGTCATTTGGAGACAGACACTTCACCTCTCTGGTTCAGGCTTTTAAGTATGTGTATGTTCATCTTTTCCATCAAGTAAAAAGACCCCATTTCTACAAGACTTTGAGGTTTTCAAAGAACTTTTCCCATAACATCTTAAATAAGGTAGTGCGACTATTATTATGCCCATTTTATAGATGAGAAAACTGAGCCTAAGTAATCTAGACATACAGTATCTACTTATGAATTTAATGAATAGTTTTGTTGCCTTTTTATTTGTAGAGAATTAGCATTGCAGATAAAAATAAAAGTAAAGTATTCGGTAGCTACGTGGTCCAGTGGATAGAAAAGGGAAGTTCAGGGTTCAAGTCTGGTCTTTGATACTTACCAGCTGTGTGACCCTGGACAAGTCATTCAACTTTTCTCAACCTTTATTTCTGCTACTGTTAAAGGAGAATAATAATAAACCTTAGATAATAGGGTTATTTCTATCACTAAAGTGATAGCAATTTGCCAGAAACAATGAGATTATACATTCATGCTATATATGCTAGTTTTTTTACCCTACATTTGTGGCTAGTTTTTTCTTATGTTTCTGGCGAATTACTATAACTTTAGTTACATAGTCTTTAATTAATATTGACTCATTGGGCAACTGAATTATTACTTCATAACTCAGTCTTAGAATATTACCCTTTGAGGTCATTAGATGGCAATCACATTCTTTTTACTCAGCCAACTGGCTGTTTATACACACACAGACACACACACACACACATTTCTGTCTTAGGGTGGATTCACAAAAGCTGCTTCAAAATATGCTTTCTAACTAAATGATATTATTAATGAAACAAAGAATGTCTATTTATGAGTACGTACTCCCCTGTTACATAGTCAGAAAAAACATTTATTGAATCTGCTTCTGAAAGATTGGATGACAATTTATTAGAAAGGAATTATTTTCACATAATTTGTTTAAATCCTTTTCATTGTTGCATGATTTTTATATAAAAAAGAATCAGCTTTTCTCTGTCATTAAATTTGTACTGGACAAACTGCCCACTCTGAGATAACAAGTTTCTTAGGGTTTCATTATATACCCCAAGGTTAAATTGCCCAAAAGATTAATCCTGAATTCACACATCAAAGAACTCAAACACTAGCACCCTGGCCTATTCAACACTCACTTAACCTTCAAAGCCAAATCAAAAAGAGTTTTGATTGATAGACATTTTATCTAAGTAAGCAGCAATAGTCCAGTTTCAGATTATACTGCTATGGAAGTGTATAAGCTCTCCTGTATGGAAAAGTGAAGACTCATCAAAGGTTAAAGAGCTAGGCAAAGAAAATCTTATTGTATTCAAGTAAGTCAATGTAATGTATTGTAAACAAGGAAATAAATGTAGTCTTGTAAGTGTTACTGAGACTTAGTCAAATGAGTTTTATATCTGCAATATAATGTATCAGCATCCAGAAGTAAAGCTATTATCACAGTTGAGTTATGGGGGCTGGAAGGTGAGCAGTTGAGATTATGTTGTGTCGGAATTTGTGTATCTACAGAATTATGTGAAAAATACTGGTGCCAAAAAAGGATTTTATGGCAGGGAACAGTTTGATACTGCTAAAAGCATTGTACTCTTTCCAAAATGTAATCCAGCCTGACTTTCTCCTCTTCTTAATCTCTGGGTCCAGTTCACTGTCCCATTTTCAGGGGCACTTTACATTATTTGTAAAAAAAAAACAATACGGCTCTTCATACCACAGTACCTTCTTTACAGAATTATTTAGAAAATGCTCTATAAAATATTATATGAAAGTAACACGTTGGTAGGATGGTTAGAAAGCAGTTCATCTGAAAAAGGAACTAAGGATTTTAGTTGGCTGTGAGCACATTTGGACTCAGCAGTGTAACAAGAAATCAAAGAAAAGGAAGCAATCTTAGGATGCTTTAATAGAAATAGAATGTCTAAAATAAGGGTGCTGAGAATACCCCTGTACTCTTCTCTGATCAGACCATGTCTCAACCCTAGTTCTGAGAACCACATTGACAAACTTTAGCATGTCCACAGTGGGCGAACAGGATGCTGAGGAGACTTGAAACCATGCCTCATGGGAGTTAGCTGAAAGACCTAGAGATATTTTTAAAAAGAAAAGAAGACATGGAAGGTGGGGGGAGGTAGACTATTATCTTCAAGTATTTTTCATGTCCTAGGTTTGAGAGGCTAATTTCAGAGGCTATATGGATCTCTGTTGCTCATTCCTCAACCTTTAGGACCAAATGTTCTCTAAACAGAATATTACCACTGTATCACTAAAAGGTGAAATCTAAGACACCTGCATAACATATGTATCTAAGTGGGGATTATGGAAAGATATAGTACAACCCTATGGGTTCCAAAAATATAGTGAAGGATTCTGGGATGAAACTGCTCCAATATTCCTCCTGGACTTTGATGAGTTTTCATGTTTTCATACAGCAGAGTTTCCACAGTTCCATAGCAGTATCTGAAGCTGGACTACTGTTGCTTATGTAGATAAAATGACTGTCAGTCAAAACTCTTTTTGATTTGACTTTCAAGGTTAGGGGAATGTTGAATGGGCCAGGGTGCTAGTGTTTTGAGTTCTATGATGCGTGAATTCAGGATTAGTCTTTTGGGCAACTTGACCTTGGTGTACTACTGAAACCTTGAGAAGTACTTGTTATCTCAGGGTGGGCAGTTTGCCCAGTACAAATTCTAATAATTGTTCTGAGCATGACCTTAAAGAAGCTACTGTTATTTTGAAGTGGAAGGTCAAGCTTGCACAGTAAGACTTTTCACAATAGTTACAAAATGGGGGAAAAAACCATTAGATTTTTAACAGAAAAACCAAGAGGTTATAGTAGTCATGCTTCGAAGTTAAAACTTAACTTGCAAGCAGAAAGATTATAATACTCTACACTTAAAACAAGTGTTTCTACTATGTAGGAAGGAAATCTCCCCAAATGAAGGTTTCACTGGCAGTTCTAGTATACAATAAGTAATGAATAGATTAAATCTTACACAATGATTTGTTCCATCAATTAGCCTTACTCCTACATCAATAGCACTTCAAATCATGAGATGGATGGACTGTAGTAGCTAAGAAAAATATCACACGTGACATATATGGAACTGAAGCTAGAATTCTTCTGCTTGGTTTCAGAGGAAAGAACAGGACCTAAAAGGTAGAAGTCAAAGAGAGGGAGCAAGCACCCTAGATTTAGAGACTGGGAATCTGAATTTGAATTCTAACTGTTACTTGCAACTTAAATGTCATTGAGTAAGACACAATTTCTCTGGGCCTCATTTGTAAGATGATGGATGGACTAGTTGCTGTCCAAGGTTTCTTAGGACTTTATAATTCCTTGGATTTCCATGAATAAATTGTAATGTCTTTGAAGGCAGTGTCAAACTGCATCTCAAGTGACCAACATAGTACTTTTCATACAAAAGGTATTACATAAATGTTTCTTTGATAGAATTAACTTAATAATTAGAATTCTCCTTAAATTAAATAGGTTGATTCAGGTACCTAATTTAGTGATTTTTCTGTCACTACAGTTTTAAGAGAGATCTGATGACCACTTGTTAGGATTTTTTAAAGACTAGATTTATGCTTTAAGACTAGGAGTTGGATCAGATGACCTCTAGAGTTCTTTCCTAGGTTTTCTTTTTTTCTTTTCTTTAAGGCAGCTAGATGGTACCATGGATAGAAGTTTCAGGCCTGAAGTCAGAAAGACTCATCTTCATGAGTTCAAATCTGGCCTCAAACACTTACTAACTGTGTGACCCTGGGCAAGTCACTTAACTTGGTTTTCTTCAGTTTCCTCATTTGGAAAGTAAGTTGGAGAAGGAAATGGCAAATCACTCCAGTATCTTTGATGACAAAACCCCAAAAGGGGTCATGAAGAATTGGACGTGGCTGAAATGACTGAACAACAACAGGGTTCTTTCCAGTTCTGTAATTATCCAAGTTTAAGGCTATACTTTCATAATCTTCTGGAACTGTAAAATATATAAATGAGTTCTGTCTACTTATAGTTATCTTGAACTGGTAGAAAAATTTTTTTTGTAGAAACTAAATTTTTTTCATTGAGGAAAAATTGATTTTTTTCCTCCATTTCTCTCCCCTCATTGGGAAAAAAAACTCATAACAAATCTGTATAACCAAGTAAAACAAATCTACACATTGACCATACTTCTAAAATTTATTTTGCACCCTGCCTCCATCACCTCTCTTTCAGAATCAAGCAAGACATAGCTATGCTATTTGTCCAAGCCTTTAGGCTAGAAAAATATTCCAAGAGCAGAATATAGAATGAGTTTTCTCCATAACTTCTATGCTTTTTTCCCCTCCTCTTGAGGACCTCCTTTGGTGGATTATTAGAGCATGTGTATGGAGTCATTGCACCAAAAATGTGGGCCCTGATCAGTTCCCTAAATAAGTTCTATTTGCCTTGCTTTACCTTCTCCTCTCTTTCTAAGGACTTTCCTCTATTTTCCTGACCTAAGGCCTGCCAGCATTGTCATCCAAATGAACAGGGGTGCCTCACCAAAGTATTATCTATCTGGGATATTGTAGACTGAATTCCCATGATGGGCAAGAGATTTTATTAGTAATACTTGAAATGCCATGACAAACTCCCAGCTTCTATAAAATTCGGTAGAAATCCCTTGGAGTTTGTTGAAATAGATTTTTATCCATAATTTATATATTAATAGGGGAGCAACACTAAACACAATATATTTTTTCTTATTACTGTCATAGATTGTCTTGCTTACTAGGTTTTCTTTAAATTGTTCAGCTCTTCAAGGTAGGAAAATTTGAGGTATATTTCAAAAGTGCTGTTAAGTGGTGTGTTCACTTAATATGCTGTATAGTAATAATGATTTTATGAGTCATATTTTTTAATTGCTTTTGACAATTCCAGTTGAGTTTCCTGAGAACCTAATGCACCTAAGTCAACACTTCATTCATCTGTAATTATGAAAATGCTTTAATGTAAGAGGTCCCTATAAAATGTTAATACCGCACATTCTCCAGTTGTAGGCATTAACCACATTAATTACTATGGCTCAAACTTATGAGGAAATAACTTAGCCAATGTCGATCTCAACACAATTTATTATAATGATTTATTTCTCTAATATATCTTCAAGCAATGTGGCTATTAGTTTTTGGTCCAGTAGTTTCGATGGTTGATCCCCAGACATAATCTTTGTTGCCTAACACATTTCATAGAGTTAAAAATCAACCACAGGAAAATGAATGAAAAGAAGAGACAGTGGCATAGCTCATCACAATTTCCCATGGAAGTTTAACTGATTTAAGCCAACTGCCATAGGGGAGAGACCAAAAAGAGCCAGACACTACCTCAGTCAGCAAGCATTTTATCACCTTGTAAAGCAGAGAGATATGGTAACCAGGAGAAATGCCAGTTTAGAATATAAATGTGTTTGTAAAAGTTTGTGGAGGAAAATGGTGGAAGATTATGGGGAGTATCCCATCTTAAGATGCTGAAGAATTGTTAATGGAAAAAAATGTTTACAAAAAACTTATCAAGACACCCAATTAAGCCAGATCATCACAACAATTTGTTGAATCATTTTTCATTTGGGTCAGACTCCTCATGACCCCATTTGGGGTTTTCTTAGCAAAGATAGTAGAGTGGTTTGACATTTCCTTCTCTAGCTCATTTAACAGATGAGGAAATGGAAGCAAACAGGATTAAGTTGCTGTTGTTTGTCCTTTATTTTCCAATGACATCAGCAGGGTGATATCTTGACCTGCAAGTGAATTGGATTTAAGTGCATCAAGGCTGTGCGGAGTCATCAGCCTTAGTCTCTCCTCAAGAGTCTTCTGAGGCCAGTGGCAAGACATAGGTCAGCCTTTTTAAGCTAAGGTCTTTCTCAGGTCTCAGTTTATCTGAGACACCCAGTCAGTAATTAAGGTTAGGTAAGAATTAAAACAAAAGATAACCTAGTTTGCCTACTCAAAACAATCAGTCTGAGAAGGGAAGACCCTTGGAGTTTCTGGCCAGAACAGAAACAATTGCTATTTACACTCACTCTGAGCCATTGGAACCCAAACTATGAACAAGTGAGGCTTGGGCTGGGACCTGTTATTGGTCAATCAATGAGAGCCAGAGTGATTTGGGTTTAAAGGCATAGTCAAGTAGCTCAGTTTGAATCCCAATGGACTTTATGGTTTTCCAGAGCTCTATTTCAAAAAATCATAAATGAAAATTACAAGAGACAAAAGAGTTAATTGCACCAGTTCTTTTGAAAAACAAACAAACATAATGCTAGAGTAAAGGAATAGGGAAGAAAAAAAATCTAGCCCCCAAACTCCAAGATATTTTGTGAAGTTTAAGGGATTAAAATTTATGTTCCTTTGGATAGAGCATCCACATGTGAAAGTTGGATTCCCCATGAAGACAGAGCAAGAGAAAGGATAAAGGAAGAAAATAAGAAAGGAAAAATAAGAAGGAAGAGGGAGAGAAAGAAAGAGCCTTCCCAACTGGAACTCACCAGTTGAGTCACCAGTAGGGCAGCTACTACTACTCACAGATTGTTGCTTGTCCTTTGTTCTTTGAAGTCATGAAGGTAATGTCTTGACTTGCAAATGAGTTTGATTTAAGTGTGGCAGGGCTGGACAAAGTCATCAGCCTCACTTTTTCCTCCATTCATCTAGTGAGTATCTGAGATCAGACTCCAGGCCTGGCCCTCTATCCACTGTGCCACTTAGTGGCTTCCATTACAACAATACTTGAGATTAAAACTATAAGGAAGACCAAAAAAAAAAAAAGAAGTTTAAAATGGAAATGATCTATGGAGTTTTTGATAAAATATTTTCTCTATCAGTAAAAATGGAGCCTCAGTATTTGGGCTGTAATATCATAGTCCCTGATGTGCAGAATGAGGAAGTATAAATGGCACCAAGGAAAAGAAAAATAAAAAAAAAAGGTGGACTAGACTAGAAAAGAAACTATGTACACTTATACCCAAGGTGTCTATGATGGAGGCAAAAGATTTTTTTCAGGGTTTTGAAGAATCAGCCTCAGGATATCTGAAAGAAGATAGAAAACAAACCCCTGAGAACCATCGTTTATTTAATATAGGTACTTCTTAAAGCAGCAGTGGCCAAAATTAGAGCACAAGATTATATTTTCCATCTATTAGGCAATTAAAATGTATAAAATTCTAGAGAATGAATAAATAAAATACACTAATTAATTAAAAGATATCTCAAAGTAATTTGTCAACTGTGAGAATAGTTTAGATACTCCTACTCAATTTGATCAATATCTACTAAGTTCATTGTCATTTAATAGGTATCAATGGTTGTATAAATGAATTAAGTAGAGAATAGGATTAAATTTGAGTAAGTTCTGATAGTTAATGCTATTAGGATAAGAGTTATGATTAATTAAGCCACTTTATGTTGATGATAATATCCATGTATGGATGATTATAACTGATGGACATATACTATGTAGATTTATAATTTCTTATTTAGACCTGTAGTAACCTGTGTTAGGGATAGGAATAGAGACTTGCTGCCACTAAGCTCCTTCTTCTCCCCACTCCACCTACGTTCTTGTTGGTTGCTGTGTTCCAGAAAACCATCCTTTTGCACCTGATGGTCATAACAAACAAGTGGAAAGTCCCAGAATCCTGATGCCTAGTCACTGGCTAAACACTCGTGATTGATGACATTTGGAAAGCCTGATGATTAAACTTTGGTGATTAATGGACATTTCCCTTTGCCAGCCATGAGATTTCCTTGCTTCTGCAATTGGCCAATTACAAATAGTACAGCCTCATTCTGTTTTTAGTGATCTCTCAAATTGTATCAATATTCTGCCACAACTAAGCAAAGGGGTCCATGACTGCAAAGACAAGTCTTGGATCAAATTTCTTAAGGAACGCCAATTTCCCTAATAAATTGAAATGCTTAGAGTGCCTCACTGTCTTTGTTGTTCATTGGATTTTTGGGGTTACAAAATGTCCCAAATTTTGAAGAATCAAGTTTCTTCTCTTATCTGAGTATTGCAAATTAAATTTCTGAAAATTAAAAATTAATTTTATGCTCCTGAAAAGAAATGCCTAATAATAATATAATTAAGGCACAAATACTTGATTCTGATCTATCACCTTAATCCTGACCTATAAACATCCTCTGCTGTTCAAATCTTGACCCATTTCCTTTGCTGGTTTATAGAATGACCTCTAACTATACCCCAAGGCTCTGTCTTGGCTTTTCTTTTCTTCTCTTTTTTACACTCTCACTCAGTGACCTCATCAGTTCTCTCGATCTATATACCCAGTCCAATTCTGTTTCCTGAGCTCTAGTAACACATCACCAACTACCTATTAGACATTTCAAACTGGATAATCTGCGGACATATCATGTTCAAAACAGAATTCATTATCTTTCCTTCCAAACTCACTGCTTTCCCATTTCTATTAAAAGTAGTCTCATTCTTCTAGTCTCCCAAATTTACAATCCATGACATTATCCTTGACTTCTATTCTTCCTCATCCCACTTACCCAATAATCTACCAAAATTTTCTCTATCACCACAGCACCTCTTTTATTAGATATTTTCTCACTACTTGCACAACTACCACCTTAATTAAGGTCTTCATCACTTCTGCCAGTGGTGTGCTGGTAAATATTTAACAACCAGCTCTCCAGAAAAAAAATCTGTGTTCAACACAATTTTAAGTTTAATCTGTATTATTAACATTTCCTCCATCACTTTTAAAAATCTAGACTATAGTTTACAGTTTGCATATAGTTTATATGTATAAACTATAGTTTATAGTTAGTCTATAGTTTATAGTCTATCATTTATAGTATATACAGTATACTATATATACATATAGTATATGTCTCTTTCATTGGACTGTGAGCTCCTGGAGATCAGGGAATATCTTTTATCTTTCTACTTACAGTGCTTAGCATAGTGCCAGACACATAGTAGGTGTTTAAAAAATATTTATTGTAAAGCATTTTGCAACATAAATATATTACTATAATCACCCTTGACTTCCAACCTGGGGAGCAATGGAGCTGGTAGAAGTGGGTTACTCATCTCAACTAAGTGAAAAACCCAAGGAAAAGTTTTGGAATTTATTGTCTTGCCATCTCCCACTAAATTTGGTTTTGCATCCATTTGCTGTTTCAGAAAAAAAAATCAGAGGTGGAGCCAAGATAGCAGAGAAAAGGCAGAGACTTGCCTGAGTTCTCCCCCAAACCCCTCTGAACACCTTTAAATAATGCCATAAACAACTCTTGAAATGTCAGAACCCACAAAAGGATGGAGTGAAATAATTTTCCAGCCAAAGACAACCTAGAAGGTCAGCAGGAAAAGTCTGTCACACTTGGGTGAGAGTGGAGCACGGTTCAGCACAGGCTGTACCAGCACAGACCTGGCCCAGGAAACTAGGAACAGGCCTTGACAGCCACTGATTCAGCAGTGGCTTCTTTCAGAGCTCTCAACCCTCAGATGGTAAGAAAGTTGAACAACTGATCAGAAGGAGACTACGCGGGGTCTCTTTACTGGCACTGGGGGCAGAACTCTGTTGTTTTGACCATACTCAGACCTTGGTGACAGTTCTGAGTGGAAGTCCCAGGATGACGGGGGGTAGTAGCACACAAGAGCTTGCAGCTACAATGAGCAAGGACCCTTGTCACAGTATCAGGGCAGAAAAGAATGCTTGTGGTCACTCATAGACCAGAGCACAGGCCAGGAGAGTAGTAAGCACATTCCTCCTTAGATTATCCTTGGAAGAACAGAAAACTTACAGGTCCTTAGAAGTATCTCTGATAACAGCCACACAAACCCCCCTGAAGCTTGGAATAGTGTGCCCTCCACCCTGGAAGTAGAGCCCCACTTTAACAAATAGTTAGAAGTCAAGAAATAGACTGGAAAAATGAGCAAACAACAGAAAAAATAATTCTGACCATAGAAAGTTACTATGGTGACAAGGAAGATCAAAATACACACTCAGAAGAAGATAACAAAGTCAAAGTTTCAGTATCCAAAGCCTCCAAGAAAAATATGAATTGGTCTCAGGACATGGAAGAGCTCAAAAAGGATTTTGAAAATCAAGTAAGAAAAGTAGAAGAAAAATAGGGAAGTGAAATGAGAGTGATGCAAGAAAATCATGAAAAGAGAATGAACAATTTGGTTAAGAGACAAAAAAATACTGAAATAAATAACACCTTAAAAAAAAGAATGGGCCAAATGGCAAAAGAGGTTCAAAAAGCCAATGAGGAACAGAATGCCTTGAAAAGCAAAATTGGCCAAATGGAAAAAAGAGGCACAAAAATTCACTGAAGAAAAAACTCCCTAAAAATTAGAATTGGGCAAATGGAAAAGGAGACACAAAAGCTCACTGAAGAAAATAATTATTTAAAAATTAGAATTGAGAAAATGGAAGCTAATGACTATGAAAAATCAAGAAACAATAAAACAAAACCAAAAGAATGAAAAAAAAGAAGACAATGTGAAATATTTCATTGGAAAAAAAACTGACCTGGAAAACAGATTCAGGAGAGAAAATTTAAAAATTACTGGACTACCTTAAAACCATAATCAAAAAAAGAGCCTAGACATCATCTTTCAAGAAATTACTGGAAAAATCAAGGAAAACTGCCTTGATATTCTAGAACAAGAGAGTAAGATAGAAATTGAAAGAATCCACCAATCACTTCCTGAAAGAGATTGCGAAATGAAAACTCTCAGGAATATTATGGCCAAATTCCAGAGCTCCCAGTTCAAGGAGCAAATATTGCAAGTGGCCAGAAAGAAACAATTCAAGTATTGTGGCAGCACAGTCAGGATAACACAATATTTAGCAGCTCCTACAATTAAAGGATTGGAGGGCTTGGCATATGATATTCTGGAGGGCAAAGGAGTTAGGATTACAACCAAGAATAATGTACCCAGCAAAACTGAATGTAATCCTTTTAAGGGAAAAATTGATATTCAATGGACTAGAGGACTTTTAAGCATTCTTGATGAAAAGACCAGAGCTGAATAGAAAATTTGGCTTTCAAATACAAGACTCAAGAGAAGCAAAAATAGGTAGATGGGAAAGGGAAACCATAAGAGACTTAATAAGGTTAAACTGTTTATATTCCTACATGGGAAGATGATGCTTGTAACTCATAAAAACTTTCTCATTATTAGGAAAGTTCGGAGTACATATGGACAGAGGGCACAGGTATGAGTTGAATATGAAGGGATGAGATCTACAAAAAATAAAATTAAGAGGTGAGAAAGAGGAATGAACTAGGAGAAAGGGAAAGGGAGGGATAGAATGGGGTAAATTATCTCACATAAAAGAGGCAAGAAAAATCTTTTACAGTGGAGGAAAAGATGGGGAAGGTAGGGGAGAGTGAGTGAACCTTACTCTCGTTGGAATTGGCTCAAAGATGGAATAACATGCACATTCAATTAGGTATAGAAATCTATCTTACCCTATAGGAAAGTAGGAGAGAAGGGGGATAAGAGAAGGGGTGTGTGTGATAAAAGAGAAGGCAGATTGGGGGAGGCAGTAGTCAGAAGTAAAACACCTTTGAGGAAAGACAGGGTGAAAGGAGAAAGAGAATAGAATAAACAGAGGCAGGGGAAGAGGATGGAGGGAAATACATTCAGGAATCATAACAGTGAAAAAAAATTTTGAACCAAGTTTCTCTGATAAAGGCTTCATTTCTCAAATGTAGAGAACGGAGTCAAATTTATAAAAATAGGAGCCATTCCCAAATTGATAAATGATTAAGAGATATGAACCATTTTCTGATGAAGTAATCAAAGCTATTTATAGCCATATGAGAAGGTGCTCTAAATCACTATTGATAAGAGAAATGTAAATGAGACAATTCTGAGGTACTGCTTCATGCCTATTAGTTTGCCTAATAGGACAGTAAAGGAGAATGACAAATGTTGGAGGGGATGTGGGAAAAATGAGTGATTAATGTGCTTTTGGAGGAATTGTGAACTGATTCAACCATTCTTTAGAGCAATTTGAAACTATGCCCGAACAGCTACAAAACTGTGTATACCCTTTTACCTAAAAGTTCCACTACTAGATCTGTATCCAAAAAGAGATTAAAAAGCAAATGGAAAAGGCCCTATATGTACAAAATATTTATAGAGGTCTTTTCTGGTGGCAGGAAGTTGGAAACTGGGAGGATGGCCATCAATTAGGGAATGGCTGAACAAATTGTGCTATGTGATTGTAATGGAATACTATTGTGCTATAAGAATGATTAACAGGATGCTCTCAGAAAAACCTGAAAAGACATGCATGGGGCGATGCAAAGTGAAATGCCCTGCATAAAAACTAACAGCAATATTATGAGATGATCAGCTGCAAATGACTTTGCTATTCTCAGCAATACAATGATCCAAGACAACTCTGAAGGACTTATGATGAAAAATGCTATCCATCCCCAGACAAAGAAGTAAGGGTATCTGAATACAGATTGAAGCATGCTTTCTTTTTTAACTTTTTAAATTTTTCTTGAGGTTTGTTTTTTTGGTCTGTTTTTTTCTTAACGTGATTAATATGGAAATATGTTTTGCATGACTACGTATGTATAACCTATATTGAATTGCTTGCCTTCTCAATGAATGGGGTGAGAAGGGAGGAAGTGAAAGAATTTGGAACACAAAGTTTTAAAAATGGATGTTAAGAATTTTTTACATGTAATTGGGGGAAAGTAAAATACTAAATACATTTAGAAAATAAAAAATAAAATGAGAAAAAGACAAAAAATACAAAAGAAGGAAAATCATATTAACATTGCTTGAGTCTTATCTGAATATTCAGTCATGTCTGTCTCCTATAATGAGAAATGGCAGCATGTTTTTCCAATTGATTTCAGGCAAAATCCCAAATTGTTATGAAAATATCCCTTCTTAAATACCTTCTTGTATTAAATGAAAAGAGAATACATTTATTGTAATTAAATTGACATTATACTATAAAGAAGAACCACTTTTTAGTTTATGTCATCTGTTCTAATAACACTATTTTCTATTTAACTTTTCTGTTTTAAACTTCGGTGTAACTTCTCAGTTTTCTCATTTGTAAAATTTGTGAGCTTATATGATGACCTCCAAGGGCCCTTCTAGCTCTGACAGTCTACTATTTTATGACAATTATAATACTAGTCTTTGATAATGAAATAGATTGCAATTATTACAATGGGAGAGGGGATAAGAACATTCGCTGTGGCATCAGGAACAAAGGAAAAAGGTCTACAGACCTACCTCACTCCCTTGTACCTCTTTGAGTCTTATTGACATTTCAAAGTAATTTGACTTCTCCATGGGCTTACCTTTCAGGGACATGATGGGAGATGAAAAGGAGTTCACTAATTCTAACCCAACTATGAGGAGAGCTAGAGGATTTTCATTTGGGTTTGGTATTGTGGGTGGTGGGCAATGAAATTTTTTTTTAAGTGAGGATTTTCACAACTACCTAAGAGTTTACACATTGTGGTAGGCTCGATTAACATAGAGCTTAGTATGGAATGATTATGATTATTGTTGTTCAGTCATTTTAGTCACGTCCAACTCATCATGGGTTCATTTGGGGTTTTCTTGGCAGAGATATTGGAGTGTTTTGCCATTTCTTTCTTTAGATCATTTTATAGAAGAGGAAACTGAGACAAAAAGGGTTAAGTGACCTGCTCAGGCTTATGTAGTTAGTAAATGTCTGAAAGCAAATTTGAACTCAGGTCTTTCTGACTGCAGGCCCAGCTGTATCCACTGTGCCATTTAGTCACCCAGATTATGATTAGCTCCTAGATATGTCGACCCAGGGATTAATACTGAAGTTCAGGTTAGGTAATCTCCTCTATTAGATTGTAAGCTCTTTGAGGGCAGGGACTGTCTTTTGCTTTCTTTTATTTCTGCAGGGCTTAACTCACTGCCTGGAATATAGTAGGCACTTGAAAATATTATGTGATTAAGGTCTCCATCTCTAATTTTTTAAAAAAGAAATTAATAATAGAGCTAGTAATTTTTTTATATATGAACTAAGTGGTAAAATTTTATGTTAGAGGAAGAAGAGGCTATAGTGTAGCAATACCAGAAGATTCCAATACAGCAGATGCCGTCAGCAGCTAGTGGAGCAGAGATCCTCTCAGAGGCAGAGAGGATCAGTAGTAGATCAGAGCAGAAGAACCATGAGCGGTGTTTGAACCATTCTCCAAGTCTTTCTTGGCAAGCAGAATGCATCATTTTTACTGGCATGGGGGTTTGAGGGACATTGTGCCCATTTAGGTATGGGAAGTAGAAAGCAATTCTGCTATTCAATATTTTCTTGTTACTTTTCTATCCTGGCCTAGTGAAATGCTTTGCTATTTGATTAACTGGATGGGAGCTCAAATTGTATTTACATAATTATGGTTACTCAAAACACTCCTCATTGAACCTGGGTAGCAAGGTGCTCTAGAGCTGAATGGGTCTCATCACATTATACTATTTAGATGTAGACCTGCCAGAGACAGGTGGATGTACTAGATGACTAACTGAGGTCCCTTGCAGTGCTAAGAGCCTATAATATTGCTTTCATTAGTTATTTATTCATTTATGTGAATAGGTAATTGTGTACTCACTAATTATCTCAGAGGATGCTATCTTGGTTTAGTTGTTTCAGAATTTCATCTGTCCTTGAGTTCCTTTATTATATCATTATTTTATTATATAATATACTCCATAAGTTTATAGTTATAATTATATAGGAAAATTGTTATGTAAATGCTCACAATTTAAGTGAATTTTAAATTTTATTTATGTTTTGAATTAATACACAAGCTCAGGTTAAGTATCCATCATTGATTTTAAAATGAAAGGAATTAATAAAGGGAGCAGGAATTTTTCTTTAAATCATTTTTATTGTATTTGCACTAAGGATAAAATTCATCATGCAGGGTGAACACTACAGTCGATAGTTGAATTATTGATGAATAAGGGGACTCTTATTGTGGCCAATATTTATGTCCCTTTACTTTCTTTTTTATGATAAGAAACTTTCAATGACCTTAATAGCCATGATAATAAATCTATTATGTAAAATGATTGAGACATATTAACAACTGCTTCATATTCCAAACCACCCTGGTGCTGAAACATGCTCTAATAAGCTACTTATGACTCTTCCCAAAAGGTTATTATTGCCTTTGATATAAAAGGTTTTCAGAAAATAAGTATCCTAGGCTTGCAGCCTATTTGAGCATGATTTGGATGTTAGAAAGTAACAGTTTTTTCCGCTCCATTGCTAACAGTTGTCCAAATAATTTCATGAAACAGAGGGTGTGTAGTAAATTTGATCCCTGTTTTACTTGCTCGTAAAATTGGTAAAGATTAAATATAAAGGCAATCAAAACAAGGAAGAGCTTCTCACATAAAACTAAAATGACAACTCTGATAAAGAGCAGTCCAGACCTTCAGATTAATAGTGCTGAGTGGTCAATTGATCAGTACTGTGTCCTTTCTAGAGGAAACCACCGGAAAAAGGAAAATAGGGGCTTTATAGCTGATCTCAACTTTACAACTCACTTGTTTTTGACACAGGTTCTTTATCTTACAGAGTCCCTGGTTTCCTGAGAACATTTAATTATGAAAATTTCTTACCTCCTTTAAAGGAGATAGTGAGGTAGAGCCTTTAGGTGCTTTGGAGACAATTCCTTTTAAATTCTGGATTCTGTCACTCAGACGGGGGAGAGAAGTGCCATCTAGAGGTTGACATAAGAGAGAAACAAGAGTGGTTGAACTTCCATCCAAAGGAGCAGCCTGTAGAAGGTCTCCATCATTATTCCTTATGGGCCCTGAAAAATGCCATTAGAGTAAAAGGGTATGTGTAGTCTTAGAACATTTGCTCAATCAGAAATGGTATATAACTGCATAATTTTATAAACTCAGAGGTGTTGGAATATTGTGGAAAGAATCCTGTATTTGGAGTCAAAGGACTTGGGTTGGCATTTTGACTGTCATGACTTTGGACATATCATTTATCTTTTTTGGTTCTCAGTCTCCTCACCTGAGAAATGAGAGAGTTGGACTGAATGATTTCTAGGGCGCATTTCAGCTCTAGATTGTATGATCTTATGACTTGGCTTTGCCAACGAACAAAACAAAATAATAACAACAGCAACACTAACAAAAAAACCCCAAAAGACCAAAACACCAAATGGGACTCCTTTTAATTAGGGAAGGTATGAAGTCTAGCCAAAGAAACTGGGATGTATGTTGGAGGACAGACACATAGGAGATGTCTTCCCCTTGGCTCAACCCATTGGGAAAATGCAGGGAGAGAATATATAAATGGGGGAAGGACGATTACTGACTGGTTGCTTCCATGTTAAGAAAATTCTGAAGGAAAGCCAAATAATGTAACTAAGCCCTTTCCATGTCCTATAGTCTGATCCTGATCTTTAGGCTGAAGATCAGAGTGTGGAAGTAATCTTTAGGCTAGCCAAATTAACTCAAAGGTAATAAGGTTGCAGCTACTTCAATGATATGGTCTTTCCTTCTTGAATGCACCTGCTAAATATACTATTATATGTGTGAACTATTCACAAAGCAACATATCTTCATGGCTTTTACATACTTCCTAGGCTGATAGTTCTGCAAGGAAGGGTAAACTGATGGTTCCTGCACCTTTTTTTTTTTCATTTCATTTGACCTACCTAAGGAAGGGGCTTGAATTTAAAATGTCTTGTTTTCTAGGAGCCTTATAAACTAGGTCCCCTGGCCTGCCACATTCATGTTGAGGAAGCTTTTGATTAGTCCTTTTCTTTGCATTAGCTTAACTCAAGGCCTCAGTTTTTACAAAAGGGGTTGATGCTTTGTCTGTGTAAGTCAGATTCAGAGAGAGTACTGTGCTACCCAGTCACTGAAGTCTGAGCACTATACATTGTAGAGACCCTATCAACAATTTACATAATAATAGTAATATAAACCATGATCTCAAGGTGTCTCAAAAATTCTGGGATCCTAGTGACTGAGTTTAATCCTGGGGGCTGACTCCAAGAGGATCAGTTTCTCTTTTAGGCTCATTGACTCTATCTAGAGTTGATCTGGGAAAAATCTCTTCATTTACTAGGAAAAGATCCTGTCTAGATCTTTGAAATGTGGGTGAAATGGCTCCCTCATTCTCGTACAAACACTCCTGGCATGTGAAACTCCAGATGTGGGACAGCCTTTATTTCACTCCACAGAAAATGTGTAAGATTTAAATTACTGGAATCCATAAATAGGTATAGAAAGCAAATAAAGGAGCTGTGTAGCACAATGGATAAAGTACTGGACCTGGAATCAGAAAGACACGAGTTTAGATCTAGCCTCAGGCATTTAGTGGCTGTGACCCTGTCTAAGTCACTTAACCTCTGCTTCAGTTTTCTTATTTGCAAAATGGATATAATAATAGCACCTACCTTCCAGGGCCACTGTGAGCATAAAATATAATATTTGTAAAGTGCTTTGCAAACCGTAAAGTGCTATATCAATGCTAGCTATCATCATTGTCATCATCATCATCATCATCAGCAGCAGCAGCAGCAGCAGCAGCTGATTAGCTAGTGTCCTGGAAGAATATTGAATCTGTGCCTGCTATCTAACTCTATGACGTTCTGGTGAAACACACTTTCTCACTGAAATCTCCATAGTTCTGCTAAGAATTGTAATGCTACCTTATATTTTAGTCTTTCCTTGGAAGGTCAATATACTTTGGGAGATGTTCAACAAGCAATCATCTTTCCATTTAGTGTAATAACATATAATAGTGTAACAATAATTTAGTGTAATTTCCATTATGCTATTTGAGTAATTCACTGGTTTTGCTCTCCAAGCAAGACGCAGCATAGGAACCATGTGGACAATCCTGATTTTTTTTCTCCAAGAAACAAACTGTATTAGGAAATTGCCATCTCTTTCTAGAAAATTTGATTCCTGAACTCTCAAACTTGAGATCCTGAACCTGGGTGACAGCTAGCCAAAGAGATTGATATGGTTGCATAAGAAACTCACTGAGCAGCCCACATTATAAACAGGAGTGGCATTAGTGACTCTGCTCAGTCTTGACTCCAAGAATATTATGCCTTCCCTAGGGTAGGCTCATCACCCTGCAGACTGACTTAGCTTTTGATACTCAACAATTTCTCTGCCCTCTCAGTTGCCTCTCATCTTTGACTGGAGGGCTGAGCTATAAGCTCCCCCCAACTCTTCTTTTATATAGGACTCTGAACTTTCTGGGTAACTCTTCTTTTTCCATCTCCCTCTCTCCCCTTAAACTTCCTTTTGTGTATTGTCTTCCATTAGATTGTAAGCTCCTTGAGGGCAGAGATTGTCTTTCTTTTTCTTATTTGTATCCCCAGACCTAGATGTCCTGCCTGGCACATCGTATGTGCTTAATAAATTTTTATTGAATTAAACTGAATTGATAAAAAGACAAAAATATGAGGAGGCCTAATAGATGAGTATGAGTAGAACAATCCTATTAGAATCATCTGAGTTTCCTTAGGACCTGTTTCATGTTTTCTGATAAGATGATTGTTCTGAGCCTGCCCTTCATCATTCAAAGGCTATGTTTGGAAGTTCCAGATGTTCTATGAATGCCATTCTCTTTTTCTTTGTCCTTCTCAGGGCTTAGTTCAGGTTGCTCACTATCTGAGGTTGTAATACAGGAGCTATAGGCTGTAAGTCCAGGTTACTATCCCAGCCAAAGTGGTCAAGTCATATTACCATAGATGCTCCTCCAGTGCTTCCAGCTGTGACAGCCTCTTTGTTGGCTGCCTGCTAAAAGATCCTTGGATCTTATAGCAGAAGCAGACCATTGTGAGTTAGCATAATTTAGAGAAAATCTGTAATAAAAAAAAGCATATCAGGCACTAGGGGTTTATTTTATAATAGAAAAATTAGAAGGTACTGTCTAGTAATGGTCAGTTCCTCTGGTGGAGGATGTGAATTCATTTCTGGGGAGTTATCATTTGTTCAAAGTGGCCATTTTGGGGGTACCCAGTGCAACACATGTGGACAACAACGATAGCCATACTGGGACACTGACAAGGAGGGCATAGCCTATGATAATGAGTTCTAACATTTGCAAGCCATGCAGCTATCCTTTTCCTAAACCCTGGTGGCTTGCCTGGGTCTAATCCTCACTCTGCAAATAACTGAATTATCCCAAAGGCAACAGAGTTGTAGCCACTCTAATAATCCACTGGCAATCATAATGTCCCTTCCTTCTCCTTAAATGGCTCACTTAAATGCTGCTTCTGCGCAGTTATAATTGCTCACGATGCAAATCACCAGCTCCCCACATCTCTGCCGGCTTTCCCTAATTACAGTGCTAATGTCTATGTGGCTTTAGAGGATGCTGGAAGGGGAGTACTGGTCTTGCCACCTTCAATGGAATGTGCTTTATAATTAGTTATTTATATTACCTTTGGGGCCAGCTATGTAAGTTAGTTTGTATAGGGGCTAATGAGATCAGGGTCCTGGGTTTGGTTCTCATATGAGCTAATTTCTGTTGCATGGAGTAAAAATTCTGTTCCAGACACAGAAAATGTGACCCATGATCCAGGTCATGTGAACAGAAATGCAAATGTAAGAGCCTCAGATTTCCTGGGGGACTAAAATTTGCTCCAACTCCTCCCTCTATCTACAGGTTCGTTTATACTGAAGTGCCATTAAATGATAATTCTATAAGGGAACAATTTTAAAGCAATGCCTGCATAAAAACAGATTTTAAATACTTTCCATAACTAATTAAGTCTGACAAGAGTTTTTTGTTACTTTACTGTCAGGATCAGAATTCTGTCTCTTAGGACTTTCCATTATTCTGTTGATTGTTCAAAGGCTACAGAAGAATGAAATAAGTGTTGGGTCTAGAGTTAGAAAGACTTGAGTTCAAGTCCTAGCTCAGGTACTACCTGACATTGTGGCCCCATGCTTCAGTTTTCTTGGCTGTAAAATTAAGATAATAATAATTCCTCTCTCACAGGATTTCATGGGGCAGCTAGGTGGGGCAGTGGATAAAGTGCTGGGCCTGACATTAGGAAGACCTGAGTTCAAATATGGCCCCAGACACTTACTAGCTGTTGACCCTGGAAAAGTCACTTAACTCTATTTGCCTCAGTTTTCTCATATGTAAAGTGAACCGGAGAAAGAAATAGCAAACCACTCTAGTATTTTTGCCAAGAAAACTCCAAATGGGGTCACAAAGTGTCAGACATGACTGAAAAACTGTGGAACAACAACAAAAACACAGGATTTCTGTGAGAATCAAATGAAATAATATATGTAAAGAGCTATATAAATGTTAGCTATTATTATTGTTGAAAGGCAGCATGGTATACTATCTAGGGCCCCGGATTTGGAGTCAGGAAGACCTTGGTTCAAATCCTGCTTCAGATATTTACTAGTTTTAGGACTCTGGGCAAACAACTTAACCTCCATTTCCTCTTTTCTAAAATGATGGGGTTGGACTCCCTGGCCTCAAGACCTTCTAGCTCTGATTTTATGACTCTCTATGCCAAAATTAAAGAGTCATTTTATGTCTCAGTTTCAGGCCTATTTTACTTTTTTATTTTTATTTTTCAGGCCAAACAGAGTGCTCCCTCTTCTCAAGATAAACCAACAAATTTAAGGAGTGAAGATGGAGAATCTGTGTTAACTTATCACTAGAGCAGTAAACCCTCAAATCTTGTGACTTATTAATGGTGACCAGAAATATGACCTCCCTTTAAACATGACCTATACTTTTAGGACTGAAGATTTCAATTTCAATTCTATCCCATTCCAGAATAATCTAACTGCTAACTTGAAATGGAAAAAAGGAGACATTTTATTATGTAGGGGATAGACGGTCATCTTGGAGGCAGGAAGATTTGTATTTAGATTCTGCCTCTGATATACCAACCAATCAATTGATTAATCAGCAAGCATTTATTAATTATATACCCTGTGCTAGATTCTAGAGATACAAAGGCAAAAATGAAACAATCCTTGCCTTCGATGAGTTCATATAATTAATAAGAGAATTCAGTGGCTTTCCTTATTCCTCCAAAAATTCAAAAAGAAAAAGACATTTTGATACCAAAAACCATTTTGTTAAAAATTTATCATGATGATTTACTTTTATTTCTTCTCAAGTTCATGGTATGTATAAAATAAGACACTTTGTTTGGATTTATCCATTCAGATGTGATGAATGATAATAATAATAGCTAGCATTTACAGAATATTTTAAGGTTTGTAAGTACATTATATGTGTTATCTCATTTAATACTCATACTTTTGTAGGTATAATTATTATCCCTATTTTACAGATGAAGACACTAAATCTGAGAGAGGTGAAGTGACTTGCTCGGGGTTACACAACTAGGAATTGTCTGAGGTCATATCAGGCCTTCATGACTCCAAATCTGGCACTCTATACCCTGTGACATGTAGTCATCTTCCATTCACTAAATTAATTTATTTAAAATCTTATGTTGTTCAGTCATTTCAGTTGTATTCAACTCTTTGTGACCTTATTTGAGATTTTCTTGGCAAAGATACTGGAGTTTTCCATTTCCATCTCTAGTTCATTTTACAGATGAGGAAACTGAGGCAAACAGGGTTAAGTGACTTGCTCAAGGTCACACAGTTAGTATGTGAGGCTGGATTTGAACTCAAGTCTTTCTAACTCCAGGTCCAGCACTTTATCTACTGTGCCACCTAGCTACCCACTGTGTCATGTAGTCATCTTCTGTTTACTAAATACAAGTAAACTGGAAAATGGTAGACCTTAAAAATGATGCATTCTTGGTAATTTAAAAATTATTGTTGCCTTTTGTTTCCATACCACAGTTGTTTTCTCTTAAACACCTTTACCCCTTTTTGCATCCTGGCTTGGAACAAAACATTCAAGCTAAACCAATTATCAGGGAACCATATTCCATATCTCTTGCCTCTCTACTGTGAGCAAAGAGGTATGCTACATTGAATCCATGAAAATTAAAAGCAGCAGAATTCAATAGTAATTCTACATGTCAATTCCACTAAAGACCATTGTTTCTTAAGTGATGTCTGTCCTCCAGTACTCCAGTGTGTTCTGTGTACTCAAGATTAACCTTCCTATTTCTGAATTCCTGCTTTAATTGTATTATTCTTTCCATTAAAAAAAAAACACTAGTGGCGCCCCATTGCCTAAAAGATAAAGTTTTAACTCCTTAGTCCGGAACTCAAGGCTCTTCACAATCTGACTAACTCTTCATTCCAGTTTACTCCTTACCACTCTCCTCTCTCTCAAAGCTGTGAGCCGGTGTTTACCTCACAGAATTGTTGTGAGACAAATGAGTTTAGACACACATAGACACATGGAGATTTACACAGGAAGCTTTAAAGTGCCACATAAATATTATTATTAAGAATTATTAATTTTTCTTATCTGGGAGGAATTGTTATTCTTATATTTCTGGGGCTGTAGAAGCAAGCAGCATAGTGAGTAAGACTATGTAGAGACCTAGAGAACAAGCCAGTGAAAAGACAAATCAAGTCAACAAGCATTTATCAAGCACTTACTAAATGACTGTAACTGTGCTAATTGCTTAGAACATAAACACAAACAGAAAAAAGAGACAGTCCTTGTTCACAATGGCCAGGGGCATGGTAAAGAAAGTCCTAGGATTCAGGAGTGCAGCCTGGAGAGGAAGGAAGACGTGGATGGTCTGGGCTTTCTTCTTATAATGGAGGTTCTTGGAGGAACTAGCTAATCAGAGGAAGGGACTGCAGGAGCAGAGGATACTTTCAGTGTGGGAAATCCAGTGCTGGAGTGAATTTCTGGGATAAAAAGGCATCTGTAATATGGTAGAGAAAGTTGAGAGAGTCAAGAGCGTGGCCTGGAGAAGACAGAGGCTCCCAGACTAATTTTTTATGCTATATGTCCTAAGTTTCTGGTTGAATTCTTCTGTTCCCTGAAGGAACGCCGTCTTCAGAGGCCTTGACATCTGACACAGTCCCCTACCCAGCTTTCTTTGATCATTCATGGAACTTCTGACAGCCAAAGGAGTTTCATGAGCTCGCTGAATTCCTGGCTGAGGGAGTAAAGGGATCAAGGGAAGTGAATGAATTCCAAGAATGAAGTGGAGAATTGAAGGGGCTTAAAAATGGAGGTGGAATGGTGACATTTTACTAAAATCTCTTTCCCTCTCTCCATCCTAGAAGCCAATGCAACAATACAGTGGTGAGTTAGATTTTTGGGGGTTCACATATCTCCATCCCTCACTTTTTTCCTTGCTTGGTATGCTAAGGTGAGTTAGTGGGGTGCAGGGGGAGAGATAGGAAGGGGGTTTAAGGCACAGAAAAATGCTTTAATCCAGTGGGAACTCATGCGATGATTATTATTCACTGGTAGATCTGGAGACCTTTCCTGGTAGGTTTCCAAGCTGGCTGCCACCATGATACCTCATTCTCAGGCGGGAAAATGAAGTCAGAAATCAAAGACATCCTTTCAGTCACTTTCCTCAGGGAATATTCTGTCAGGACGGGCCCCTGTCCTTCAGTTTGTAATCTCGAGATTTCAGAAAAGGGAAAAATAGCCTCTCTATTAAAAAAAGATTAGGTATAGATTCTTTCCTCCCCTTTTTAAAAATTAGAATGCACATTCTAATTTCCTCCCATAGCCTACTGCTAGAGTATTTTGATTACTCCTGCCTACAGAAAGTAGCTTTCATGATGTGAGTTATAAAGTCACTGAATTAACGAGATCACAGACACCTCTGTCCATCCCTCCAAACACTGGCCCACTTCTTGTTAATCTCTCTCTGAGGCTGTTTTTGCCCTCAAGTCAGTCATCTGTTATATCTTTCTTCCTCCACTTCACTTACAAAATCCCATTACTCTGGTCACATCAATACATTTCTGTAACACTCTTCTAAAAATTATAGAGAAGGTAAAAATGTTGGCAAGACCAGTTACACTTATATTTTGGTTGCATGGATTTCCATGGAGGTCAGATGTGTCTGAATACATGGGATATGGTGCCCTTCATGCATAACTGCTTGGAAGGCGTACAGTTTCTGCTAAAACCTCTCTTTCCTGGCTCCCTCTGAAGATGAGAAATGTTTTGGCAGCTGTACCTACACTTCAGTGCTTTCTTAATCTGAAACACTTTTAATTTTGAGAAAAATTCCCTTTTGTGGGGAGCTTCGATGTACAGAAATGTCACTCAGAAGCATAATTAGTGCTTTTCCTGCCTCAGCATTTTCCCAACTACAAAGTAGCCTGATATTGCTTCTTCCAGCAAAATTCACAAGCCTTTTCAGGTATTCCTCTGCAATTTATATTTGTATTATGCAGGATCCTGCCTCAAGATAGGCCCAACTAAGTTTGCTTAGGACAATCTTTCTTTAGTCCCAACATTTCCCTGAGGTTTACTTTGTATGAGCAGACTCCCACTAGATAGAACCATAACTATAGCTGGACAATGAGAACTTTCACCCAGGGTCCCTAAATATAGAATGCATTGACAGTACTTATATCTAATTTACAGTGGAGAAGTACATGAGCATAGAGCCAAATTATCAAGGATTTTTTTTTTGAACTAGGCCATTGATTTCATTGATTTCGGAAACTCCTGATAAGGAAGCATCCAATTTACCAGCACAGATTCACAGGTTCCTTTTTTTTTAATGCTGTATTACAAGCATTTATTATGTGCCAGGCACTGTGCTAAGCACTGGAGATATATGTAAAACTACGATCACTCTCCTGAAGGAACTCAAGTTCTAGCTGGAGAGAATCCATCCCCCTCCTTCCACCTCCCACAATATACATACAAAGTTGATGCAGTCTAAAAGGGAGTAATCTCAGAAGGAAGGTACTAGAAGTTCAGGGAACTGGGATAGTCCTCTTGTCGAAGTTGAAATTTGAACTGCATCTTGAAAAAACAAACAGAGAAATCTAGGGGTGGAAGTGAGAAGAAAGATCAACCCAAGGGCTAAGGGACAGCCAATCAAAAGGCATGAATCTGGGACAGGAAGTGTTATATTTGAAGAACAGCAAGTCCAGTGTCATTGGATTGTAGGGTCACACATTCTTTACAGCTTATGGTTTTATGGGGTTGTGCTGAGAAATTAAATGAATTGTTCAGGGCCACACAGACTGTATTTATCATAAGCAGAAAGTGAACTCAAGTCTTACTGATGTATATAGACTGACTCAAACTCCTATGCCAGCAAGAATAATTAGCTAAAATAGGAAGATAATAGGTAGTAACCCTCTTTTCCAGCTACTTCTGACCCCCTAAACGGGGGGATTTGCCCATAGCCATATAGTCTATTCTTTTCTCCTGGCCTCTCCAGCGATCTCCTGTTGAATCCCCACAACTGAATTGTCCCAGACACCAGCAATGCAGTTTGAGACTCTGCCAGTACCTATCCTTCTGAAGGGACTTTTCAAATGGAGCCTTTACTATATTGGTGTAGAAACCTGAAAAATGCATCGAGTTCAAGATTTTAGCTATCATCTATATACTCTAAACTCCTTGAGAGCAGGAACTATTTCATTTTTGTCTCTGTGTATATGCCCAATGTCTAGCACAGTGCTTACGTGGTCCCTTGATTTTTTAAAATTAAATTAAATTGAATTAGTTATAGATATTACAGGCCCAAACAAGTGTCATATTTTCTAGCAGTGATGAATTTAACTGAAGAGTACTTGCCTTAGATGTGGAAAGTGATATGAATTGAAGATGTGAGATAGTAAAACTCTCAGAGACAGTTTTCAAGGATGATGACCAATCATTATGCATTGAAAGATCATTCTTCTCAATTTCTACCTATGACTTTATTTTGTAATAGTCTAAGTTACCCTATTTGTGGACAGGGCTGAAAGGCATACAGCCCTAAAATATCCCACTTAGTGATTAAATAATACTTTCTTATATTTAAATACTATTCAGCACTTTTCAAAGTGCATTTGCAAATATTTTCTCACCTGAACCTCACTACTATTCTGTGTATTAATTTTAATGCCTATACGGTAAATGAGTAAATTGAAGGCCAGAGAAGTTCAATGACTTGCTGACAGTCAAACAGCCAGTAAATGGATGAATCAGGACTAGATACCCTCCTTCCCCTTCTGATTCCTACTCCAGTGAGTTTTTCAATACAACACTCAAATTCTCATTCATAAGATTTGCTCCTTGGAATGAAAACATTACCTCTAGGACAAGGGTCCTTAATATGAGGCCAATTAACTTGTTTTAACATTTTTTTAATATTTTATTTTCCCCCAAATTACATACAAAAACAATTAAAAAAAATTTTTTTTTTTGGTTTTGAGTTCCAGATTCTCCTTCTTTCCTCCTTTCCATCCCCCTTCCCTGAGATGGAAAGCAATCTGATATAGGTTATACACAGGCGATCATGTAAAACATTTCCATATTAATCATTTTTATGCAAGAAAACGAAAGAAATAAAGAAAGTAAAAAATATTGTGCCCTGGTCTGTATAAAGATGCCATCAGTTTTTTCTCCAGAGGCAGTGTTTTTTCATCATGAGTCGTTTGGGATTGTCTTGGATCATTGAATTGCTGAGAATAGCTGAGTCATTCATAGTTGTTCATGGTATAATATTGCTGTTATTGTGTACAATGCTCTCTTGCTTCTGCTTATGTCACTTTGCATCAGTTTGTAAGTCTTTCCAGGTTTTTCTGAAATCATACTGCTCATCATTTCTTATAGCAAAGTATATAGCAAAGTAACATTCCATTACAATCATAAACCATAGCTTGTTCAGCCATTCCCCAATTGATGGGCATCCCCTCAATTTCCAATTCTTAGCTACTAGAAAGAGCTGCTATAAATATTTTTGCACAAATAGGTTCTTTCCCTTTCCCCCCTCTTTTTAAAAAATCTCTTTGGGATATAGATTTAGTAGTGGTATTGCTAGAACAAAGGGTAAGCACAGTTTTATAACCCTTTGGGCTTAATTCCAAATTGCTGTCCAGGATGGTTGGATCAGTTCATAACTACCAACAGTTCATTAGTGTCCCAGTTTTTCCATATTCCCTCCAACATTTATAATTTTCTTTTTTGTCATTTTAGCCAATCCAATAGGTGTGAGGTGGTACCTCAGAATTGTTTTAATTTTCATTTCTTCAATCAACAGTGATTTAGAGCATTATTATGAGAAGGGCTCCATAGGCTTCATTAGATTGTCAAAGGGATTAAAGACATAAAATTTAAGAACCTCTGCTTTAGAAGGCCTTTTAAATATATATAGTTGCATGATCTGGAAGAGTAACATGTGAATGGTGATTTGCATATCATCAGGATAAGGAACAGAGTTCTAAGACAATGGAATATAAGAAAAATTAAGTTTTGATGGAAGGTGGAATGGGGTACTATTTTTAGGTCAATTGTCCCTTTCTTCAGGTAACAATATACAAACAATGGAGGGCACTAATTGATTGGGAGGAAGGGTAGAAAAAGATCTGATAGGGAAAAAGGAAGTGTCCAAGAGGAAAGATGAGAATATTGAAGAAAATATAAATAAATGTATCATATAAAATTAGTTATAAGAATTCAGTTAAATTTAGTTCAACAAATATATTCAAATATTTAAAATATACACTTATGGTATATATTAAGATACATTCAAGGAAAAAGGAAACTATGAATTTCCAACTTTTCTTCACATGATTTTATATAATGTAAACACATATCACCCAATAATTCATTCCCTCATGGAGTTTGCATTCTAATAAGAGAAGACAACATACAAAAGGGAGCTGAAAATCAAGGGGGTATTGGAGGAAAATCATATTATATTTATACTGTATGTTTTATATTGTATAATGAACATGTATGTCAGGACTAACTTACCAGGTGATCTGTAATTTATACAACAAAGTTGCAAAGAGGGAAATGTAATCTTGATGTCAGGCAAAACCTCCTAACAATTAGAGCTATTTCAAAATGAGGTGGGCCATCTTAGGTGGTACTGGGTTCCCTTTCATTGGAGGTCTTTAAGCAAAGGCTGATAAACCACCAGCCAGGTATGTTGTAGAAGAAATTCTTGCTACCATGTGAATTGAGCTAGATTGGATTTGAGATACTTTCCAACTGCAATTTGTGAATTTTATTATTTAAGTTTGATTAATAACAGAAGACTTATTATCACAATGTTATTTCTATTTTCCTCAAGAAATATTGATTTGATTTTGCTATAATACTACCAAAGTATGCAGCATCATTTCCTTCATAGAAAATATCTATATAGACAGAGTCATTGTGTTGACCCTTATCATGTGTGGGGAGTATAGCTTAACAACTCTTCCCTTTTAAGCAGTGGAGGGAAATATGGCTGGTATGAATTTACTTACTGTAAAAGATTTGATATAGTAAACTGTTGCCTACTTGGAAGTACAACTCTTGTTTTAATTTAATTTTTCTTGTTTTTTTTTTGATATTTTGGCTCATTGACACTTTGTTCTTGAGTGACTCCTACTCCTATTTGCCTATTTCTGTGAACTTTATGTAGCACGAATTCATATGATCACACATATACTGTTGGAATGTACTTGGGGGTCATTTATTCTAATCCCATTTGTTTATAGGCGGAGGTGTGTTGGAGCCATTTTCAGCTGATTTGTTAGAGCTGATTGTTAAATGCATAATGTGAGCATTTGTACCTTAAAAATTAGCAAATGCTAATGTAGCAAATGCTACAAATCAAGGCTTGATTTATTATTTTCTTGATTGTCTATACTTATATAAATTTAATCTATAATATAGATTAAACTAAAAAATATATTCTCAGCACATTTTTTTCTGAGAGCTGATTATTAAACATGTGTCAGAATACTTTCATTTATAGGTGAGGGTAGTAAGGACAGAGGTAAAATTTAAATCCAAACCTTTTGACTCCAAATCAAGAACTCTTTCTGATTAATCACCCCTAGTTTGACTACCTTGTCGTCTCACTTTTTTTTTTTTTACCTTTGGCCTCTTTATGTTGACCATTGCTATGCTATTTCCACTTCAGGTTCTGGACACATAGCTCTACCACCTGAGTGTAATCAGATGCCTTGGACTGCTGTGGGCTGGAAGTTAGTCTTTTTTAGGTCATCTGGATGATGATGATGATGATGATGATGATATAGACAAAACTGTTGCCTACAATCATTTAGACATAATATTGAACCAGAAACATTTAATAACAATGTTTTTAGTAGATATTGCCATACTGAACCTTCATAACTTTCAAACTATGTAGAATGAAAAGTTCTCAAAATATAGAGACCTAGAAGAAGAGATAAAAACCATCTGGGTAAAGGAAGAAATGCACATCAGCAATTCACTGCCATTTTGTCTGCGCCTATAGTTTTCCTGAAAGTATTTTTTAGTAAACCTACAGAAGATGACCTTGTTTGCCAGTACTTTCATCCCATTACAAAAAGCACTTATTTTATCTACCTGCTCAATAGACTGGCAAACATTAAGCCTAAAAGAACAATAATAGGATGTCAAATTGATGGTTTCTATCCAAAATCCATTGAACATAAGAATGAAAAATAATAACTAACATTTACATTAACACTTGAATATTTGCAGTCTTTTTAAGTTCATGATCACATTTGGTTCTGATGGGATCAAATCTTTCCATTCCTGCTTAAATATTACATTGTTTTATGCCATTCTTGTTTTAAGCTCACCTATAAAACGAGAGGGTTGATCTAGATAGCTTCTGAGGGTCCTCTAGCTTTATGATCCTATAATCCCAGGATCCCAAATTTTCTGGACTGGAGACTGGGACAAAATTTGAAAATGACAAATTAAAAAAAGGAAAATGTCCTTTTCCATACTTTGTTCTGCTCTGATATTTTGTTTAGATATTTTCATTTCCTTTAGTCAGATATGGACCTTCAGAGTAGGAACATGATGCAACATTCATATTTGCATAGGGAAAAAAGTTCAAAACATCTTTTCTAGGAGAAAATAAGAAATTTATTTGAGGCAAATATATTGAAGATATTTTCTTAACAAGAGACCTAATGTTCTTTGGGTGTACAGAAATAACCAAGGTGCTTCAAAGGGTTTCTGAAACTGACATAGTGCTACTGTAATTAGAAACAGGTGCATATAAATTAGTAAAGAAAGAAGACTAATTGTTACTAATGGACCCTTTACAGTAGAAATTTTACATAATAAAATGCATAATTAAGCATTAATGACCAAGTAGATGGTTAGTGATTTCATCTCATTTGTGCTAAATTTGGCCTGAGGTGAAGCCTAATATGTTTATAATGCTGAGGCTACTGTTGCTTTGAGATGTTTGTTTAAAAAAAATCAAACTACTTCTACATTTATTTAGAACTTGCTGATATTTAATATAGATTTAAGGGGTGAACATCCTTAGAGGGGCCCAGGGAACTATGGAAACTCTCATACCCAGGATGGGTATGACTGGAATCACATTCCTCTACCTCTGGACCCAAAAAACCTGGATATTTTCATATATAAACCATTCAAGCCACCTGGAATAGTTTAAATGTCAGTCAAAGGATTTCCATTGTGTGGTGAGGCTCTTGGGTCAGGACTTTGCACTTTTTAATAATGAATTTTGACAGAAACCAAATCAAGAAATAGAGCAAAATGAGGCATAAAAGTTCAATTCAAACTTTTCATAATTGTGTATGAACAATGTTTCTCACTTCTAATTTTTCTTTCCATCAAGAATACTCAGAAGTTTTCTATTTCATTAAAGATCTGTTCTGCCCCTCCATAAGACTATACTCAGGTTCCCTCTGAACATCCTTTTGTTATATTATATATTTAAAAATGTCTCATTGATTCTCTTTTCTTTTATTCTTTTTTTTTGTGGCATCTGTATCAGTACCTCCTCTCTCCCCTCTTTAATTCTTCCATTTGCTTAGATCAAAAATCTTCCCTTATAACTAATAGTCATAGGAAAAAAAACCACACATTGTTTATATCTAAAATTTTTTTTAATCTCATCTATCACTTATCTGTCAAGAGGTGAGAAGAATAATTCAGCATTGGTCTCCTGGAATAGAGATTGATCATTGATCAGAGATCTTATTTTTTTCAAAGATGTTTTTGCTTGTAATTCATTTTATAAATTGTTGTGGTTCTGGATCCCTTCAACCTATATCAGTTCACATATGTCTTCCCTGCTTTCTCTGAAGCTGTCCTTTTTGTTATTTCTTAAGAAGCAATAATATTCTATTTTGTCAACATACCATAATATGGTAAATCATTCCTCAATTAATGGGGGCCACCTTAGTTTCCAGTTCTTTGCTACTAAAAAATTATTACTATGAATATTTTAATATATGTCTTTTTTTTCCCTTTGATCTCTTGGGAGTATAGGCCTAGAAGTGGTATTGCTGGGGTGAAGGCTTTACTTTTTGGATTTGGCTCTAATTTGATTTCCAGAATGGTTGGATCAATTCACAGACCTGCTAATTAGTGTGTCTACCCTACCATATCCTTTCCAACAATTGCTATTTTTTTGCTTATCATTGTCAATCAGATGAGCATGAAATGGAACCTCAGAGTTTTTTTAAATTTTCAATTCTCTTTTTATTAATGATTTAGAGAACTTTTTCACATGATTGTTAATAGCTTGCTTGAGAAGGGGAGATTTCCATGAAGATCTTATGCTTATATAAATATTCTGTGAGGTTTCATTAGTATGAGCTAAACCAAAGATATTTAACCTTTGTTACTACTACCTTCAGTAGTCTGGTAAAATGTGTGGACCCCTTTTCAGAATAATAGTTTTAAATACATAAAACAAAATAATGAGATAACAAAAGAAGGCAATTATATAGAAATTCAGCTATCAAAATGTAACCTCTACCCCCTGCCCTCCCAAAAAAACCCCAGCGAAATTCATAGACTCCAGGTTAATGGATTCCTAATCTAAACCAAGTTTTCAGTCTCATTTCACCTTTAGGGACAGTAAACAAACACATTTTAAATAAGTATAAAATATAATCTATAATATAATTCTCTCATATACTATTAATCCAAGAATTCCCAAAGACAATCATATTTGTAAATTAAAGAAAGAAAGAGGCCATCCACAATCTCATCATTCACATTTGTTAATCTAACTGTGTTTTTATGAAAAGTTACTTTTAAATGTTGGAATACTTCAGTTACACAGGAAATAATTTCAACCAACTCTGATTCCATGTAATTATCTACTCAATTGACCATGAGGAGGAGAACAAGACTTATGATGAACACTCTATTTTAAATGGATTTTATAACTGGGTGCTTCTTTTGGCTTGAGTGTTAGTTCATGAAATTTTCCCACTCTGTAGTTCAAGGATCCAGTAATTAACTGGTCTCTAATAATACATATTACAACCCTTCTATAATATGGTAGGTAGGTTTCAAATTTGCTGTGACTAATTAAAAAAGAAGATAAGTAATTATCCTGTACCTATTAATATTTAAGAAACTCCCTCACTAAAAGCTTGTTCTTTCTCTTTACATGTTTTGAGACCTGAACATTTGATTTAAGTAGCACCTTTCTTTGATATCTAACTCTTTCTTGCACTATCAAGGGTTTTATGGATGTAACTAACATTAAAAATGCATCACCATCTAAAAAAAAGATTTGCTGTGGCTGAAAAGTTTATCTACCTGTAGCCTGTCATCACATCCCTCCAGATAGATTGTCCTTGGACTGCACTTGTACGCTTCCTTGGACCTATACAAAAATTCTTTTCAACCTGATAGAAACCACCAGAGCCTGCACTCAATAGTCAAAAGCTTTGAGAGGTCAGGGTCACCTTCATGCCATGACTAAACAATGAGACATAAGGTCAGACTTTAGTGGAGGTTTCTCATGAAACTTCTAAATGAAATAACCATGAAATTATGTTTGACATTAATAAAATAAATGAAAAGCTCATTTTCATAATAAAGAATGCCCTTCATCAGACAGCTAGGGTAAGTATTGTTCATTTTATATGTAATACAAACAATAATGGTAGTTGCCAGTAATTATAGTGTTAAAAATTTGCAAAGGACTTTTCATACATCATCTCATTGAATGCATGTATATGTGTTCTATAGAGTACTTTAACTTTTTTTTTTGTTTCAGAGACATGGAAACACTTTAAAGTTACATATTAGTTTCACAAACATTAGATCACTGGATCCTCACCACAACCCTGTGAGGAAAAAAAATTATTAGTGTTGTTTTCCTTTTTTAATCTGAGGAAACAGAGGCTTGGAGAAAATTTAAGTAATTTGCCTGAGGACACAAAATGAGCACATTGTGGAGCCATGTCTTCTGGCTATCAGTCCAATGCTCTTTTGATGACAATATTCTTCCCACAATGTTTGTTTGAGGGAGGTAGCTTGGGAATGAAAAGGCAGCATGGTATAGTTGAAAGGAGTGGGCTTGGAGTCAGGAAACTTAGCTTCAATCCTGCTTTACACATTTACTAAAGTGGCATCGCAGGCAAGTCACTTAAACTTTCAGAGCCTCAGTTTCCTCATCTATAAAATAAGGAAAATAATACTTGTATAGTCTCTCTCATCGGCTTGTTGTAAAGAAAATGCTTTACAAATCTTAAAGTACTCTGTAAATATGAGTTGTTATTAAATTCTAGAGGCAAAAAGGTACAGTGGAATGAGTGCTGGACTTTGTGTCTAAAGAGGCCTGGGTTCAAAACCCACATCTGATATTTGTCAGTTGTTATGTATGACTATGGACAAATTACTCTCAGCTTTCACTTCCTAATCTGCAAAATGTGACTAATAGTATTTGTAGTATGTACCTCACAGGCTGCTGTAAAGATAGAGTGTGAATGCATTCAGAGTACTTTACAAACCTTAAAGTGCTATATAAAGGTAAGTTATTGTAATTATCAGGTAGCGCCTCTGGAACCTTCATGGAGAATCTTGATGCTAAGAATTCTACATCTCAACTTTCCAACTGACTTCATCTAATGAATAGATAAATTGCTCTCTTCCCCACATTCTGAACATTAACTCTCATACTTTGAGCTTCCCTTACTAGTACACCAGCTTTAAAACTAGTACTTGGCATGATTTTCCTTCCAGTGATTATGGGTTTGTGCTAATGGAACTATACACTCTTAACCTATCCCTTGGGAGATAGCTATCAGGGGCTGGTGGTATTGTCTGTTGCCATGGAAAACAGTGATGTTTACTGGTTTTGTACAGGGATAAAAAATATAACCTGTCCTCATTAGCATCCTGCTTTATCAGCTAATCTAAACTGTCACACATGCATTGTAAGAAATTGGAAGGTAAACGGGGATAGCCAGTTGTTTGACTGGTAGGAGGCATTAGGGATTTTGAGCTTCTTTATAAAATAAGAGAATTATAGAACCATACACAGTTTTTTGAGAGATAACTAAGGGTTTTAATAAACTGAAAACAAATTAATAATTCTAAATCAATTAGGTGATATGATGCTTTATGATTTGAACATGAACTAGGAGTCCTGGAGTTTTGAAAAAAATAGATTTTTATTGATATCTTTTAACATTGTCTAGATTTCCCCTGTATCTTTTCTTCTCCCTCTCCCAGAAAGTCATCTCTTATAATACAGAATTCAAAAGAAAAAAAAAAAGAGATGGAAAAATCTGACATGGATGACTCTGGCCCCACTTTCTCAGTGTCAGGCCTGTTGCATTTTACCCTCTTCAGAGTTCATCTGGTATATGGAAAGGTTTGGGGAGTCTCATTTCTCTACCATTGGCTCAAGCCCCAGTGGCTATATTTTCCCCTCCCCACTTTTTAGCTGCCCAGGTGACTAGCACCTCTGTTCCATTTAACTACTTAATATTGTATTGGTCTTTACAAAGAAATATTTACTTCAAAGACATAACAAAAACAATTAAACAAACATTTCCCTCAACACTTTGAGGGCATAATTTCCATCCATGCCCCTTCTCTGGGGAGAGAGGAATTAGATTTGCATTTTAACTCAGTTCTAATTTAGCATTAGTCTCACCAAGTTCAAGTCTTAAGTTGCAGTGCCTAGGCTGGAGACTTGACCCTATTTCCCTCTGGGTATTGATCTTGGGCTGGTTGTAACATTTGGTCTGGATTCTGGACTCCCAGATTTCCTTAGCTAGTGTTTCTGAGCCACACCAAACTTTATTTCCTGGACTTAGAATAGAAATGCATGTATAAAAAATAGCAAAGATCCAAAACTGGTTTTTGGGGATCACACTGCCTAAGGAAGAGGGGAAAGGAGGGAGGTTGCCATAAGCCTCTCTTCTTTTACCACTGAAATGAATGGAGTCCTTCAACCTCAGACTAAATCCAAGAAAAAAAAAACCCACAGGGGTTTGGTAATGCTACAATATCCCCTACTTCAGGAATTCTCCCCCTCCTTATCTTTGCTTCCCTGGCTTTGTTTCACTGGCTTCTTTAAGTACCAGTTAAAATACCATCTTTTACAGGGAGCCTTTCCCAATTTTTAACTCTAGTGCTTTCCCATTTCCAATTTATCCTGTATATAGCTTGTTTGTTTGTGGTTATTTGCATGTTGTTTCCTCTATTAGACTGTGACCTGCTTGAGAGCAAGGTCTGTCTTATACCTTCCTTTGTATCTCTAGCACTTAGTGTTTTGCCTGGTGCACAGTATGTAGCCCATGAATGTTTATTGACTGGTTAATTAAGTCAGAATTTGAACTCAGGTCTACCTGACTCCAGGCTCAGTGGTCTATCCACTGTATCACCTACTTGCCTCAAATTTTAGGCCAAATTTACTCTCTATAATTTTGCAACATTCATCTTTGACTAGTTTTTAGTCATGATTTTTTCCATTTACCCTGCTGTAATCATTGTGTATATTGCTTTCCTGGTTCTACTTCATTTTACAACAGTTCATGCAAATCTTTCTGTGCTTCTCTGTATACATCATGTTTAATAGTCCTTATAGCACAGTGACATTACATATACATACTGCAATTTATTTAGCCATTTACCAATCGATGTACATCTTGTTTCCAGTTCTTTATTACCACCAAAAACTTATTGCCAATATGCTATAAATATTTTGGTGTATATAGAACCTTTCTATTTATCAATGACCTCCTTGGAGTATAGTTCCTAGCAGTAGAATCTATGGTTCGAAGGTTATATGCATCTTAGCCATTTTGGGGACATAATTCAAAATTGCTTTTCAGCATGGAAATTAATTTATAGCTCTACCAGCAATGCATTAATATTCTTGTTTTTTCATGATTGCTCCTATTTTGGGAGTCCTGGACTTTTAATTTCTCATGCCCAACTGGTTTTGTGATTTTCTTCAAAATGGTACCAAGGATATTAGTGAGAACAAATTGTTCTGAAAGTATAATATTTAAATATATTTCAAATGACATAGACATATAAAAACATTTTCAGTTTTGAGGGGCTACTATAGTATTTTATTTTCTGAAAATTAGTTATGCCAAAAGGGAATTGTTCTGTATGAATTCTGGCTCAAGGTGATGCTTCTCATAAAGTATTACATACTACTTGGGTGCTGAAGTTGCTTAATTATATCAGAGAAATATTGCCAGAGATACAGATTCAAACACCCAGGGACCAGGAGGTCTAGTTTTGGAATCACAGGATTTCAAGGCTTTCTCTCTATGCCAAATTGTACCAAAACTAAGGATCCTTGTTCTCATACCTGACAAGTGGTCATTAGGCCTTGACTAAACACCTCTGATGAAGGAAAGCCTCTGTCTCTCGGGTAGCTCATTCCACTTTTGAATGCCTTTATTGATGAAGTTTTTCTTTGTATCAAGCTTAAATATTATAAAATAATGAATAATCATGGACTATGCAATAGAACTTTGTGCTTCTTTGAAAAGCAGAGATTAAAATTTCTTATTCTGTATTTTATGAACAGAACCTTGATTTGACTGACAAAATTAATATCTAGTACTTGACTCATAACATAGCTGCCTATTGTTGACTAAGAGACATGTAAGCTGATGTTAAAAGAAATTTAATCTTAGGATTCCTGTTCGCAATTTAAAGTTATACTTTCACATGTAAATTGAAATTCAACTGAAGAGTTGAATTGTGAAGCTTCTATCCTACTTTTACTCATATTGTCAAGTCAAGTTTGCCATTAACACTTTATCTCAGATTTGGATTGGGGATTATTAGCAAGAGTGTAATTGCTGATTGAGTTTGATAACTATAGGGCCCATGCTGGCAATTCTACCATATAATGGATCCCAGAAGTGAAGGGCTGTTATGATTTAAAAAAAAAAAGGAACACTTCATGCTGTCAGCAACCATTAACATTCTGTGGCACCAAAGCATAGATTTAGATAGTTAAAGCATGAAAAAGACAGGGAAGGAGACTTAGGGAAGTGGCCACTTTGCCTTGGAAATTCAATTAGACAAATATCTATTAAGCTTCTGCTAAGTGGGATGGCTAGATGGATAGAGTGCTAAGCCTGGAGTCAGGGAGACCTGAGTTCAAATCCAGTTTCATGTTCTAGCTATATATGACCCTGGACAAGTCACTCAACCTCTATTTACTTCAGTTTCCTCATCTGTAAAATGGGGATAATAACAGCTTCTCCCTCCCAAGGATTGCTACGAAGATCAAATGATATAAAAGTTATAAAGCACTTAGGACAGTGCCAGGCACATAAGTGCTATGTAAGTATTAGTTATTACTATTATGATTATTTTTATTTGCAAGGTACTGTAGTCGGTGCTGGGAATACAAAGATAGCTAGGTACCTTTTGTGAGTTTTCTTGAGGGAATTGGTTGACTTGGCTAGATAACCAGTGACCATATCTGTTTTCTGCAGTGTGATAAGAGAAGTCTTCCATTGATTATATGTGTCTACCTGGGCCTGCAGAAATTGTCAGCACAGGGCCCTAGGATACCCAATGTCACCATGGGGGAATTTGGTTAATAATGTCCACACACTATATGGTTTGGCATTTGTGTTCCTATTCTCCCAGGGCAATAGATATTATAGACTCCTTGTAAAACTAATGTATTATTGCTTTAGCCAGCCATTTCCCAGTAGCACCCTGATGAAAGGGCACATGGAATCGATAAGTTTTGATGGGACAGAGCAAAGGGAAAAGAAGGCACAGATGTACTGTGGGCTGAGGTGATCCTGGAGGAGTTCAGGGTACATGAGGATATTAGTTAAGGAATCTTCAAACATCTTCTTTCCAAGCACAGCTTAGGTGCTCCTTCCTTCATGTGACATATGCTTGTTTCTCCCATGGGGGTACCATATCCCCCCCTCCAGTTAATAGCAGTTTCTCTCTTAAAATGAATTTGTGTTGTTGTGTATACATATTATATTTATATTTCTGCTGAATCCATCCGGTGGAGGCAGATTGTTTCATTTTTCTTTGTGTCCCTATCACCTAGCAACAGTGCCTTGGACATAGGCCTTGTTTAATAAAGGTTGAACCGAATTGAGTGTCTGAGGAGGAGAGTGGTGTATCACCTGTGTGAGGAGTGTAATCAATGTGTTTTTAAAAGAAAAATAATTGAAGTCCATTGTCTGTACTCCAAGACTTTTCTGATTAATGGGGCCTTTTGGATTTTGTGTTCCACTGCCAAACACCCTGGATTTCTACCATGCCACAGTGAGGCATCAGGGTGGGACTTGGTTAAAAACAACATCTTGTATGTCGGCAAGATATCAGGACTTATTATAAGCACTCTTTTGGTTTGAACTCCACATACCTTTAAAATAATCACTTAGATTGTTAAACCTTTCTTTATAGAGAGGATAGTAATAGTGACTACAATGAATGGGCCATTCCGCTGTGACACAGCTGCTCCCAGTCATGTCTCAGTAGGTTGCCTGTATTTCTCCATCCCCATTATAGGTGATATATGTTAAATAAATGGACTAGGTGCTACCCTGAAGGGCATTATGGCAATAATTCAGTGAACAGACTATGGAGAACAATGATACTACAGCTATTATTTATTTGGGATGCCTTGATATGAGTCAGTGGCTATAACAATGAATTAAAATGTAGTTTCGAAGCATCTAATAAAGAAAGGAGAGGTTGTAGGTACATTAAAAATTCAATAGCACAATAGTTTTCTTGCAAGCTTTATTGCTTCCACTGAGACTTCAAGAAGCTTTTATTGACATTTGGATATGATTTCAGGTTAGTGTGTATCTCACTAATGGGAAGCTGGCATGGTAATGAAAGATGAGTGGTGATATTTTCATGACCATTTTTGATTTTAAATTACCAGTCTTGCTCAAGTATTTGTTTATAATTCTGCTTTGTCAGGTTCTCAACCAAGTATATCACTTACTCTCTTAATTTTCTTAAGTACATCATTTTGTTGCTGATAAAAAGGCCCAGGAAAACATATTTATAATCTTCTTCCATTTCTTCTCCTCTTTTCCCTCCCCCCTTGGAAAAAATGCAGTGTTTCAACTCATGGTGCTACAGTTTAATAGCATTGCCACTTTGGCAGAAGTATTACTAATGGAAACTAGGCAGCAGCTAGGGTGAGTCTGACTCTGTCTCCCTCTTACCTGACTTTTTTGATGTGTTGATTTTTTAGCTCAAAGTATACTGAAAACAAGTAAAATATTTAAATTTACCTTGGACCACTCTACCCATTGTCATTTTTCCATATCGTTTTTGGAATAGCACCCCCAACTTCCATAGAGATAGCAGTGGTAGTAAGGTCTATGATACCTCCCATCCATAGCACTGACATGACCCAGGATCTCTGTTTCTACTTGGGCAGGAAAGATGATAAAGACAGAGTAGTCCAGTATGATTTCCTCTTTGAAGGGAACCAGTTTTGGCAGGGGGATATATCTGGATGTTTTCCAGACTCATGGGAGTAACAACAATTGGTCTCTTTCATATCTGCTTCTGCTCTGGAGGTATGGTACATGGAGGGACTGACATGAGAGAAAAAAGCTCTTTATTAATGTTTTGAGTTGGTGAGAGTCTGGCTTTTAGCATCATTGGAGCTAGGCATGAATACTATGTCAAACTCCACAAAAGTGAACTGTTTCCAAATCATGCTGCCTTTACTCTGGCCATCTTCTTCCCTCTCCCATTGGAAACTGTGGAACTCTGGGCTCTGACAGATGACCTTTTTTGCCTCATGTTGCATAGAACCAGGCCTCTGCTCCACCTTTTTGGCCATTTCCAAACCACATCACTGTGCCCCCAACATTTCAAATTCCCCTTTATATGTTCTCTTTTCCCATTAGAATGTAGCCTCCTCAAAGGCAGAGATGGGCTTGCTTTTTCATATTTGTATCATTAACACTTAGCACAGTGCCAATACATAGTAAATGTTTTCTCATTCATTCATTAATTCATTGCCTCTCACTTTTGGGATCTGCTTGGTTGGGAAACACTGTGCTCTGCTTGGCATGGAAAAATAGCCACATACTGTGTTCTTGGTTACACTTTTTTTTCCCAGTGATACCAGAAAAGACAAATATTCTATAGCTAGATGACCCAAGTAAGAGCAAGGCAGAGCTGCCTTTAACTGTACCATATGGACCAGTTCAGTTCCTCAGGGGACACATCTCCTAGGCCTGGATACTTACATATCGTTTATGAATTAAACCTGGGCTAAAATAATTGTCCATCTCCATTATTTTATATTTCCTTCTAGGTGCCACTTCTGAATCTTATTTTGTGACCTTCTTTGGACTTTCCAACATTTTAATTGATAAGTAGATAAAGTGCTATTACTGCTCCATGCTTCAGGATTTTTACTGTAATTTTTTTTTGTCTTTTAAATTGGTAACAGCCCTGTTTATGGGTGGAACCTTGCTGTAAAGCCCAAGTCTTCATTGTCTTGGTGAAAGTTCTTATCTCATATAGGATAAGATTTCTTTAGGAATATGAACAAATTAATCAATTAATAACTTTTATTAAGTGCTTAATATATACAAATACGAAACAAAGACCATTCCTTACCTTCAGGAGTTTGCATTCTTATACGCAATGACAACATGTATAAGGTAGTAATGGCCAAAGAAAAGTGTTTTGGCTTGGGAAGTAAAAGGGATGATGGGTGAATGGAGATGTAGGCAACTCAGTTAACGTGGTCTTTCCAGAAGCAATGATATTATTAAATGGACTTCTGTTCGAAGAGCAACAGATAGAAATTGAGTGAGTGGAGGAGACAGATTGCAAGGAGATAGATGGGATGCATGGTCAAATGGGAGGTGAAGCTTGGTCAGAGGTTCTTACCTTTGTGTATGTATTAAATTAAAATACAAAACTTTCTTAAATTGTAGACTGGAATATCTATACAAGCAAGTGTTTATATGAACATTATAGGATGGGGTAGTGCAGTGTTAAGAGCTCTCATTTTGGAGTCAGAGGACCTGGGTTCATATCCCTGTTCTGCCACTTACAACCTCCAGCTGCCTCCAGTAATCTGGACAAAGGAATCCATCTCTACCCAGACCACTCTGGTTGGTTTTGTCCTTCATGAGCTGGTTCATCCTAAACTCCAATGTGGGGGCACAGGGGCATATGAGCAATGCTTTTGTGCAAAAATTCACTTAGATTAGATTGTTCATATTCTAAGCAGAAGTAAGGTCTCTTACCTGGGTGGAGTCCTGACCAAGATCCAGGGCAATCTCCTCCATCAGCCATGTCCTTCTGAGACTGACTGATTGACCTATAGAAGCTGGTACCTAAATGAGGAATTGAAAAGCCTCATTCCTAATTAATAATAAGTTATTAATATAATATAAAATAATATTTTTCTCAGTCTTTGTCTGGTTCTCCTCCTCCTTAGCTCTCCAGCAATGCAAAAAGAAAAATAAATCTTAATGGCAAAAGCATTTTGGAAGAAACTTGTTTTAATGCTTTTCTTTCTTCTTAAATGCAGTTTATTTTGAATTATGTATTTCATAATAAACTTATTTAATCAAGCCTAATTATATACTTTATCTTATTTAGTCATTCTTAGTAAATCATTTTTTCCCTAATTTACTGTTTTATGCTCATGCTGAAATAAAACTAGATTTGAGAATAGTGGTTCTTAAAATTGAGGCATATTTGATATTAGTAAGCATTGGATTCCAAATCCAACAATAAATCCTGCAGAGTAGTTGACACTTCATAATAGTAGTGGCATTTCTATGCTCTTTCAAGTCTACAAAAGTCTTTTCTTCATAAAAATTCTGTGAATTAAGTTGCCTAAATGTCATCTCAATTTGCAGATATGGAAACTAGCTGAGAGCAGTTGAGTGACTTGCCCGAGGTTACATGAAAAATGTCAAGTAGGACTGAGATTGAGATTTGGGTTTCTTGATCAGATGTCTAGCACTCTTTCCATTGCCAGTCACTGCCTCTCAGCAATACACGTGGGCCTGTGTGTGAGGTTCCCTGAAATCACAGTTTCATGGTAAATTAGAAATGCAGCTCGATTATCTTATTTTGTTTTCTTTTGCCTTTAATATGCAAATCCAGGTGTTTCCACATCCAGGGCAGCTTTGGTATTGTCTAGAAATCCAGGCGACTGGGATCTGCACACTGAGTCATATGGAATTGAGTTACTTGGATATCTTGACCTGAAGAATTTTCTCTCTGAATCCAAAGATCTGCTTTCATAACTTCACTTCGTTGCTTATGATAGCTTCCTTTTAATTGCCTATTGGATTAAGGCCAGCCTACTCAGTCTACATTCAAAACTTTCTGCCAACTGGCTCCATCTTATCTATCTAACATTATCTCTCTCTATGCTCTCACATATAGCCTCCACTTAAATCTTGGCATCTTCCTTATTTCCTCTACAGCGCTGAATTTAGAATTACAGGACACATGCTCAAATTCTTGGCCCTGCCATTTACTACCATTTGACTTTGAGCAGATTACTTAACTGTGATGTGTCAGTTTCCTCATCTGTAAAATGAGGAAGTTTAATTTTATAACTTCAAATGGTTATTAGCTAGTATTTATATAGCATTTTAAGGTTTAAAGAAACACTTTACAGTGATATTTTATTTGATTCTCACAACAACCCTTTGAGGTAGGTTCTATTATTATCCCTATTTTATAGATAAGGAAACTGAGGTTGAGAGAGGGTGAATAACTTGTCTAAGGTCACATAGCTAATAAGTGTCTAAGGCAGGATTCTAACTCAGCTCTTCCTGACTCCAAGTCCAGCATCATATACACTGAGCCACACTAATGTCCTTTCTAGTTCTAAATCTATGATCCTATGAGAAATCTCATTTCTACTTTTGAGCTTTTGTCAGTACTATCACATCTCCCCTCTCATTTTAGAATGCCCTATTTATTCCTCTACACCTATGCAAATTCTTCAAGTTATTTCAAGGTTTAGTTCCTGGCACACAGATAAGTATATACTTTGAAAAATTTCCTTTCAATTACATGGAAAACAATTTTTAACTTTTGTTTTTTAAAATTTTAAGTTCCAGGGCAGCTAGGTGGTACAGTGGAGAGAGCACTGGCCCTGAAGTCAGGAGGACCTGAGTTCAAATCTGGCCTCAGACACGTAACACTTACTAGCTGTGTGACCCTGAGCAAGTCACTTAACCCCAATTGCCTCACCAAAAAAAAAATTTAAGTTCCAAATTCTCTCCTTTCCTCCTTCCCCTCATCACCCCCATTGAGAAGACAAGCAATTTGACGTAGATTATACATGTGTAGTCACGTAAAATATTTCCATATTGGTCACGTAGTAAAAGAAAATTCAGGATCTCCCCTCAAACGAATAAACAAGAGAAATAAAGCTTAAAAAAGTATGCTTCAATTTGAATTCAGATTCCATCTGGAGGTGAATAGCATTGTTCATCATAAGTCCTTTGGAATTGCATTGGATCATTGAATTGCTGAGAATAGTGAAGCCATTCACAATTCATCATTGTATAGTTTTGCTATTACTGTGTACCATGTTCTTCTCCAAAATTTGTCTTTTTTGTAATATTAGCCAATTTAATAGGTGTGGGGTGGTAATTCAGAGTTGTTTTGATGTACATTTCTCTAATCAGTGATTTAGAACAGTTTTTCCCCATATAACTATATATAGTTTTGATTACTTCATATGAAAATTACTGTTCATATCTTTTGACCATTTACCAATTAGGGAATGACTTGGAAGAAAAGAGTAAATTTTGTTCCCTGATTTTGTGACATAAGTGCTTGTATATCTGCTTATAGAGATTAAACAATAAAGTTAAGGAACACAATTTGTAATGGCTCAAATTTTATTTTTTATTTCCCTGCAACTTCATTCCAATTCTAGTTGCTTCTAGTTCCAGAGGAAAGTGGTTGTGGTAGTGTTGGGGACCAGCTGAGATAGTGGGACTAATAAGCTTCAACATAATTGGTGAATGGGTTGTCAATTTAACTTAGAATTGAGTCATATTAGTCCTTGATTTATAATAATAGAAATTGAGAAAAATTCAGGATACCATTAAAAGTATCTACATTATTGTTTAAAATATTTTTAATTATGTTGTCTATTCTTTTACTTATATGATTCTTTTTAAAAATTAATTTATTTTTAGTTTTCAACATTTACTTTCACAAGATTTTGAGTTCCAAATTTTCTCCCCATCTCATCCTTCCTCCCACCCCAAGATGGCGTGCATTCTGAATACCCCTTCCTCTAATCTGTCCTCCCTTCTATCTCTTCCCCTCTTCTCGTATCCCCTTCCCCTTCAATTTTCCTGTAGGGCAGCATAGATTGCTATACCCCATTGCCTGTATATCTTATTTCCCAACTGCATGTGAAAACATTTTTTTTAAACTTTGGTTTTTAAAACTTTGGGCTCCAAATTTTCTCCCTTCCAACCTCCTCACCCACCCTCATTGAGAAGGCAAACAACTTGATACTGGTTATACATGTGCAGTCATGCAAAACACTTCCATGGTAGTCATGTTGTGAAAAACTAAGTATATTTCCATTCATCCTATTCTGCCCCCCCCCATTTATTCTACTCTCTCTTTTGACTCTGTCCTTCTTTAGAAGTGTTTGCTTCTGATTACCCCCTCCCCCAATCTGCCATTCCCTATATCATCCTCCTGCTCTTTTGTCCCCTTCCCCCCCCCATTTTCCTGTTTGGTAAAATAGATTTCCATACCCAATTGAGTATGTTATTCCTGCTTAAGTCAAATCCAATAAGAATAAGATTCACTCATTCCCTCTCACCTTCCCCTGTTTCCCCTCCACTGTAAAAGCCTTTTTTCTTGTATGTTTTATGTGAGATAATTTACTCTATTCTACCTTTCCCTTTCTCCTTCTCCCAGTATAATCCTCTCTCACCCCTTAATTTTATTCTCCAGATATCACCCCTTCATCTTTAACTCACCCTGTGCCCTCTATCTATGTACATACACATAATTTTTTTCCCTCCAACTACTCTAATACTGACAAAGGACTCATGAGTTACAAATATCATCTTTCCATGCAGAATGTAAACATTTCAACCTTAATAAGTCTCTTATGATTTCTCTTTCCTGTTTACCTTTTCATGTTTCACTTGAATCTTGTATCTGAAAGTCAAAATTTCTATTCAGCTCTGGTCTTTTCATTAAGAATGCTTGAAAGTCCTCTATTTCACTGAATACCCATTTTTTCCCCCTGAAGGATTATACTCAGTTTTGTTGGGTAAGTGATTCTTGGTTGTAATCCTATCTCTTTTGCCCCCCAGAATATTATATTCCATGCCCTCTGGTCCCTTAATGTAGAAGCTGCTAAATCTTGTGTTATTCTGATTGTGTTTCCACAATACTTGAATTGTTTCTTTCTGGCTACTTGCAATATTTTCTCCTTGACCTGGGAACTCTGGAATTTGGCTACAATATTCATAAGAGTTTTCCTCTGGGGATCTCTTTTAGGAGGTGATCGGTGGATTCTTTCCTTTTCTATTTTGCCCTCTGGTTCTAAAATACCAGGGCAATTTTCCTTGACAATTTCTTGAAAGATGATGTTGAGGCTCTTTTTTTGATCATGGCTTTCAGATAGTCCAATAATGTTAAAGTTATTTCTCCTGGATCTATTTTCCAGGTCAGTTGTTTTTCCAATGAAATATTTCACATTGTTTTCTATTTTTTTCATTCTTTTAGACTTGTTTTACAGTGTCTTGATTTTTCATAAAGTCACTAGCTTCCAATTGCTCCATTCTAATTTCTAAGGAAGTATTTTGTTCAGTAAGCTTTTGGACTTCCTTTTGCATTTTTGCAATTTTGCTTTCGAAGGCATTCTTCTCCTCCTTGGCTTTTTGGATGTCTTTTGCCATTTGGGTGAGGCTATTTTTTAAGGTGTTATTTTCTTCAGTATTTTTTTGGGTCTCCTTTAGCAAGCTGTTGACTTGTTTTTCATGATTTTCTTGCATCACTCTCATTTCTCTTCCCAGTTTTTCCTCTACTTCTCTTACTTGCTTCTCAAAATCCTTTTTGAGCTCTTCCAAGGCCTGGGACCAATTCATATTTTTCTTGGAGGCTTTGGATGTAGGAGCTTTGACTTTGTTGTCTTCTTCTGCTTATACATTTTGATCTTCTTTGTCACCAAAGTAAGATTCTATGGTCTGGCTCTTTTTGCACTGCTTGCTCATGATCTGAGCCAATTACTCAAATTATAAATTCTTTGTTAAGGTAGGGGTCTGCTTCCAGTGTGTCCCAGTACTGTCCCAAGCTTCATGGGTTTTGTGCGGCTGTTTTCAGAGATACTTCTAGGGACCTGTAAATTTTCAGTTTTTCCAAGGTGCTTTGATCAAGGGCGAGGTGTTTACTCCTTTTTCTGGCCTGTGCTCTGGTCTATGAGTGACCATATCACTCTTCTCTGCCTTGGAACTGTGAGGAGGATTTTCTTTTTCTTTCTTTCTTTCTTTTTTTTTTTTTTAGGCAATTAGGGTTAAGTGACTTGCCTAGGGTCACACAGCTGAGGATTTTCTCTACACCACCAGTACAAGCTCCACTACACTAGCGCTCCTCCTCACCCCAGGACCACCACCCAGAACTGTGACCCAGATCCCAGCACAGGCAAAGTAAGAGAATCCTGTACCAGCAGAGAGATCCCTGCAATTCCCCTCTGATCAGCCACTCAATTCCCCCTCAGTCTGTGGGCCAGAAGCTCAGGAAGCAGCTGCAGCCCTAGGGCCAAGTTCGGGGACTGGGGCTGGGACCAAGCTTCTCTCTCATTGCAGACACAGACTTTTCCCACTGACCTTCTAAGTTGTCTGTGGCTCTCATGGGTTGAGAAGTCTGGAAACTGCCACAGCTGCCTGTGATTCAGTCCTCTGAGACCTGTGGCAGCTTCACTGGGGCCTGGTTTGCCTGTACGCTGAACTGTGCTCCTTTACCCACCCGTCATGACATACCTTTCTGATCAACTATCTAGGTTGTCTTGGGCTGGAAATTTGTTTCACTCTGTCTTTTTGTGAGTTCTTCTGCTTTAGAATTTCTTTAGAGCCATTTTTTACAGGTATTTGGAGGGGTTTTGGGGGAATGCTCAAGCAAGTCACTGCTTTTACTCCGCTATCTTGGCTCTGCCTATGATTCTTTTAAAATTAGTTTATTTTAGAGTCAGTTATGTGTAATGCTGGTTCATCTACACCTCATTAAATTGAACAGATGATTCAAGGCCTCTGCTCTGTGCTACCTAACCTAAGGAATGCCATCTGGTAGTGAATCTCTAGAATTATAGCTTGATGACCTTGAGAAGTAATCTAGTCACTCAGAGGGGTGAGGTAGGGAGTGAAATTAAATCTAAGCTCATCCTCAGACAACAGGTATATAGTTGGGTTTTTTTCTTTGTTTGTAATTTTTTGTTTTTTGTTTGTAATTGTACACAGAGAAATTCCAGTTTGGGCTCTACTAACCTAACTTTTAGAAAACTTAGGGTCTCTTACATACTATGTGGAGACAACAGAACAGGATTTTTCTGACAAAAATGAAATGACAAACCAATTTATGTAACATATATATATATATATATTATATATATATATATATATACATACATACATACGTATGTGTATTTGTGTTCATGTGTATATATCTATATTTGTTAAGAATGCTAGACTGTTTTTCTCAATTTTGTAAAGACCTTAAGGGCAACTTACTTACTTTCTTTCTTTTAAACTTAAATACACAATAAGAAAAGAAAAAGAAACATAAAATTAAATACAAAATAAGAAGAGAAAAAAAGCACTGCCATGTATACAGCAGAATGTAAGAGAGGATTCAACATATATAACAATAAATTTACTTTTCAAGAAAGATATATAACAGAGGTTACACACTATGTTCTGAGCTGTCCATCTTTTCTTTGCTTCCCTGTAAGTTTTCTTTTGTTCTCTGCTGTGCACTTTTTACTTTGTTCCTTTTTCTCTACTTCCTTTCCCCTTCCCCCCAAGAAGTCTACAATTAAGTGCATATATGTGTATACACACACATACGTGAACACATGTGCATGCATGCATATACACACAAACATATATACATTCATATATACACTATACACTTCCATACATATACTTAGATATCTGTAATCATACTCATATATAGACATATACATTCATATGCATCTATGTAAGCCTGTACTATACTTGTCTGTCCTTTGTTTTTCTGAGGGTGGATAATGTCTTCATAGGTCCAAGTCTTTCTGTATTTTTCTAAGTCCACCAACTCATCATTTGCTACAGCACAGCAATATTTTAACCATATACTGTCTAGTTATTTTAAATAGTCTAAACTATATTGATTAATATGGCTGACATATAATATAGTTTCCCTATTTTTCTCTTTTGATTAAATCTATTTTAGCTTTAACTTTGTCTGAGATCATGCTTACTACCCCTGCTTTTTTCCCTAGTAAATCCTACTCTTGATTTTCATTTTATATTTGTGTGCATGTGTATATGTGTATATGTATATATCTCCTATTTCCTATCCCTCCTGATTCGTCCACTTCTACCTGCTACCTTGCATTTAATCTACCCCTCCATCAAAGTTCCCTCATTTATCCTCTCCCTCCTACCCTGAAATCCCTCCCTTATCCTCTCCCCCCTTCCTATCCCCTTAACCTTTTATTTCTTTCTGAATTTAGAAGTCATATGCCTATACATTATGTGTGTGTACATATGTATGTAAACATATATTGTTCCCTCTTTAACTCATTCTTGATGAGAGTAGGGTTCCAGAACTACCAGCCCTCCTCTCCCATCTAATTCTTCTGTATCAGTTCTTCCTGTTACACCTCATTTGTATAAGAGAATTACTCTTTTTACTTTTTACTAGATGGTTTACTTTTTAGTATCATATCATACTCTGCTCTACCCCAGTCTCTTGCAAACTGCCCAATTACTAATAACAAACTTAGGAATTCAATTTACATTTCCCTGTATAAATAAAATATTCTGTCCTTATTGAGTCCCTTATAATTAGTCTTTGGTGTTTACCTTATATTTCTCTTGGATCTTATGTGTAAAATTTTCTATTGATTTCAGGTCTTTTTGCAACAAAATCCTAAAAGTCTGGAAATTCATTGACTGTCCATTTTTTTTTTTGTTGTTGTTCAGGATTATGCTTATCTTTGCTGGGTTTGATTTTCAGCCTCAGCCCCAGTTCTTTTGCTCTTTGATATATAGTATTCCAAGACCTATGGCTTTTTAATGTAGCTGCTGCTAGGTCCTGTGTGATTCTAATTGTGGCTTTGCCATGTTTGAATTATTTTTTTTACTTGTTGCTTATAATATTTTCTCCTTGAGGTGGGAGTTTCAGAATCTAGCTATAATATTCCTGTAGGTTTTCCTTGTAGGATCTCTTTCAGGTGGTGATTGATGGATTTTTTTTTTGTTTCTACTTTTCCCTCTTGTTCTAACACTTGAAGACAATTTTCTTTAATCATTTCTTGCATTATTGTATCAAGATTCTTTTTCTGATTGTAGCTTTCAGGTAGTCTGATTATTCTTATGTTTTCTCTTCTTAATCTGTTCTCTAGTTATTTTTCTTATGAGATATTTTACTTCCTCTTCTATTTTTTTGTTCTTTATATTTTGTTTTGTTATTTCTTGGTCTCTTATAACTTTGCTGGCTTCCCCTTGCTGAATTCTAATTTTCAAAAAGTCATTTTCTTAAGTTTCTGGATCTCTTTTTCTAGTTAGTTGACTTTCTTTTTATAATCTTGTTTTTCTTGGATTGTTCTTATTTAAAATTTTTCCCCTCAATCTCTCTCATTTGATTTTTAAATTCTTTTCAAAGTTCTTTCATGAGTTCTTTTTGTGCAGATGACCATTTGATGTTACTCTTTGGGGTAGGGGAGGCTTTTTTTGTTTTAATATCCTCTTTTGAAGATGAACCCCAGCCTTCTCTATTCCAATAGAATCTTTCTATGGTTGGGTTGTTTCTCCTTTGTTCTCTCTTTTTTTTTAAATTCATAGGAGCTTGTTATTGTAATCACCTCTAGTCCTGAGGTATGGAAGATGGTGTTTCAGATCCTCCTTCAGTTCTCCCCTCTGGCCATGACCTGAAACCAATAACTCTGCCCTCCTGTAAGTACCCACAGCCTGCAGAGTCCCTGCCCCACCACTTCCACATTCACTGGGTATATTCTGGTTCATTCTGTGTTTCAGCAGCACAGGGCTGTGTTTTGGAATCACAACTGGGTCTGGTGTTCCTTATCAGCAAAAGTTCCCTCAGTCTTCCCGTGCTTAGATACCCAACTCTTCACACTGTCCAGGAGGTGAAAATTCCTGTGGCTGGGGCTGAGGCTGAGGCTACCTCCCAACCCAGCTAGCCCCAGGGCTTGCTGCTTGCTTTTTCAGTGGAACTAGCCTGGAGGTGTTTACACTTCACAAGGACCAAATCTTGGGTCTTTGGTTTTTCCAAGAGGACCACTGTTCTGCTCAATTCTTGTTTATTTTTACCACTGTATGTTCTCCCTGAGGTGCTATTTTTTCTTATTTATTTATTTATTTTTTGGTGGAGGAAATCTAGAGAGCTTGGAATTTTCTGACTACTCTGCTGTCTTCCCAGAAGAGCAACTTTAAATTATGTAAAGGCACATTTCTCTGGGTTGGGAGTCAGAACTTCTAAGTTCCAAACCAATTTATGGTTGAGTTTTAAGATTTGATGACAAGTCTCAGGGTTATAAACCGATCAGTCAATGTGTATTTGCTGAGCAGCTTTTATGAACTAGCCTCCAGGGTAAGTGGTGTAGGAGGTACAGAGAAGAATAAGACATAGTTCCTGCCCTAAAGGTTCTTGAAGAGACAAGATTAACACACAAGAAATAATAAGATAGCATCATAAGGCACCATATAATTAAGTGCTAAGTGGTATGTCCAAAATTTTAATGGACTAGGAGTTCAAAGAGGCAGAGGTTACTTGGATGGAGTATTTGTTGATGGCTTCATGAAGAAGATGGGACTTGAATGAGGCTTTGATAGATAGTTGTGACTTGAATAGGCAGAGAGGAGAAGAGAAGACATTTGCAGCTGGAGCAGCATCTTGAGTGAAGAAATTAGTGTGGTGTGTACGGGGAACAGGAAATGAGACATGCTGGATTAATGTAAAGACTCATTAAAAAGTAGTAGGAAATAAGGATACTTAAATAGGGTTGGGCTTTGACAGCAGAAGAGCTTAGAATTAATACCATAGGTAACAGGGAACCCTTGTAAGGGCTTGATAATGAAATTAATATGATCAATTGATTCAAATGTTATGAAAGAAAGATTAAGCTGGATTTTAAGGGAGGGAGACTGGAGGATGGAAAACCATTTGTAGGACTGTTACAGTAATACATATTTGGAGGAATGTGAGGACTTTTTAAGGTTTCACTAGTAATAATATTAAGAATATAGATTTTAAAAGTCTACTACAGATTGGAAGTTACTTGAAAGCAGGAATTAATTAATTCTTTCATATTTGCACCCCTAGAAAAGTGCCACACTTGTAGTTGTGCTTAATAAATGCTTATTGATTGATTGATTGAGAGTCAATGAGAGGAGTGAGGCCAAAAGTTTTGGTCTAGGAGATTGGAATATTGGTGGTGCCATTAACAGCAATGAGAAGTTGGGAAAGAGAGCCAATTTGGGAGTAGGAAGATGATGGTTACACACTCTACAGAAGCCCAAAAGAATTGATTTCATATGTAGTTTCAAAAAATAAACCATTTCAGTTTTTCTGGAGTCATTCCTGGTGCTACATTGTAGTGTGGATCTTCTTAGACACTTGGGGGAAGCATCATTCTTTTGGTTTCAGCCATTATTTCTGGGGTCTCTAAAATCAATTTCAGTGGCTCTGTTTCAGAGGGAGGGAAAACAGCAGATGGCAAGTACCACATCAGTTTCAATCAAGAAAATGGCTCAAAAAAGTCCTGGGCAACTGTAAAACCAACTACCTGGGAAAACAACCAATCCTACCTTAATCTCTCCTATTCTCTAGTAGATTGTTTTTGGTCAATTTCCTCTATCTTTTCTTTCATTACACTGCCTCAGAAAATTTAAGGGTGAGCTCCTGAGGTGAATTCAATGTTCAACTTGATTCTCAGTCCTTCTTTGTATTAGAGCTCCCACTTTGATCAAAACGGATTTCTTTACCGAACTCTTATATAGTTATGGCAGTGAAACACTCAAGTTCAAAAGATCAAATGAGAAAACATATATAAAATGCTTTGCAATCTTTAAAGCACTATGTAAATGCTGGCTATTATTACTATTGCTATTATTATTATTATTATTATTATTATATACTGTTGACAAATTGGATAAAGCAGCTCCAGCTATCCTTAGAAATGGAAAACTAAACTGATTTGAGCTAAGTCAATACTTTTCTGAAAATATGTGTCTATTCAAAAGGCTCCTGATGTGAAAGAAGTTGCTTGATTCTCCCCTTTTGCCCATCCATCTTCATCTGGCACAGTTGACAGAGTGTTGGACTTAGAGTCAGGGAAACCTGATTTCAAATTCTAACTCAGACACTAGCTCTGTGACTGTGGTCAAATCACTTAACTCTTGTTCAAGTTCATTTTCCTTACCTGTAAGATGGATAAGATGGGGTTATAATGGCAGTCTAATAAGGCACACATTCCCACACATGCATGCATACATGCAAGCATACACACCCACATATATATAAACACATACACACATATGTAACATATATGTATATGTTGCTCTTTAATATTCTATATACTTCATTGCAAATCTTAGAGTACTATAAAATGTTAATTATATTTCAGTAAAATGTACATTCCCTAGATATTTAAAATTTTAGTCTATTGAAGTTATTAGATAGTAGCTCTTCCATTTTCTCTCATTTCATTCACTTTTTAACCCTTTGTAGGTATGGCTTCTAACATCATCACTAAAATGAAATTGCTCCCTCCAAAGTTACCAGTGGTGTCTTAATTGCCAAATCTGACAGCCTCTTCTTAGCCTCCATACTTCTTTTGACCTATTTTTAACATTTGGCATTGTTGACCATTCTCTTCTCTGGGATATTTCCTATCTTCTCTCCTTGGATGGATCATTATCTATCTCCCATCTCAAAACTGTAAACATACTCCAAGTCCTAAGTAATCTTCTTTTCTATCTTTATACCTTCCTTCTTAATTATCTTATTAGCATCCATGAGTTCTATTATCAATTCTATATAGTGACTCTAAGATTTGGAGATCTGGACCTAGGTTCCTTCTTGAGCTCCAGTTCTACAATACTAGTTTCCTATTGGATATTTCCAATTGGATGTTTTGCAGGCATATTTCTGTTAAGGGTAGCACAATCCTTCACACAAGTTTTTAATCTCAGTATCATCCTCATCATTTTCCTTCTTTTTACCTATCTATTAATTTGCCAAATCTTGTTTCTAACTCCACAGTATCTTTTGCATGTAATACACACACACACACACACACACACACACACACACACACACACACACACACATATCCATCCTCAGTGCATGGCACAGTGTCTGGCACATAGTAAGCACTTGCACATTTGTTGATCAACTGACCCATGTGACCTTGGACAACTTATTTAACTTCTCATTTTCTTTGTCTATAAAATGAGGGGATTATGATTCCCTCTAAGGTCCCTTCCAGATCTAAACATATGATTCTCTATGATTAAAAGAAATTCTGTTATCTACTTCTGTCTTTGTACCAGTTAAAAACACCACTGTCTCAGGTACTGAATGATACGTGCTTGCCATAACGGACATCTTGTAAATAATTGAATCATATTCATTTTTACAAACACTCATGATATGATTCGATATTGAAAGCTAATCCAGAAGTAGACAGAGCTTAGAAAACATATTTGAACTGACAGAACCATAAGGTTTTCTAAGATGGTAGCCTGCCAAGATTTTTAATGTTCTGTGCCAGGTACTGTAGCACTTTTGTGACTAGCCACTAGAGCTGGAAAAGTTGGGCTGTCAATTTACTTATTGACAATGGCATAATTTATTTTCTTAGTAAACACAATTAGTGTTATAACAATGGATGAGAAGAAGTTCTCAAATTCATTCCAGCCATAAAAGAATTAGTTGCCCTATAATTGCATAGTGGAAAGCAAGGGAGTGCTTTCCTAATCTTAAAAGTACCATCCAGTGCTTAGTTACGTGGTTATTTGGTGTTAAATGAGGGCTATTTTTCTGACAGGAAATTGCTTATAATAATTTAATTCAGCTAGAGTATCTAGGTTCACCTAAAGTTTGTGAAATAAATGTCAAGAGCTTGAGAAATTTATATGGCTTGTCATTTTGTTTAATGTATCTTCAGGCTCAGCTAAGAATCAATGACTTCCTGAGGCAGTCTTATTCAATTCCCTTACAGGATCAGTTTGAAGTCTGCTTCAATATTTTGATAGACAGAGCGTAATATGCTTTCTTTGTCATTTCTAGAAATTAGCCTGTTCTCACAGTTAATCCTAGCAAAGGAGTAAGGGTAGAGGCTTGTCCTTTGAGTCAAAAAGACCTGAATTTAAGTTCTTCCTTTGACACATGCTATCAGTGTGGCTATGGGAAAATCACAACCTCCTGGTGTCACAGTCTACTCATTGAGAATATATATTACAGAAGGAAGAAAGAAGGAAATAAACATTTAATAAATGCCTACTATGTGGCAGGTGCTTTATAAATATTACCTCATTTGATCCTCCAACAACTCTTGGAGGTAAGTGCTATTAATATTAATTAGAAAATTTAAAGCAGAGCCAGGGATAGTAAAGGACAATAAGCTATAGGAATAAGGTCAAGGTCTTGGTGAAAACCATTTCTTCTAACTTTTCCCATGTGGCAGTAGAAGGAGAATTGGATCTGCAGTTAGGGAGACCTAGGAATCAATTATTGCTCTAATATTTATGAGTTGAGTGAACTTGGGCAAATCATCTTTTTAATAGTGCCTTGGTTTACTCCTGTGTAAAGTGTGTTTGTGTGAGAAGTTAAGAATAAATGCACTAGCTAAACAACAAAATTTATGTGAGTTGAATCCTAAATGAACTTTAAAGTTCTATATAAACATGAAGTATTATTCTTACCCACAGTACTACTAAGCCAGGGAATTCAAAGAATAAGTAAAAAGGTGCTTATTTCATGTATTTAACTACTTTTTTCCCTTTCTCTCTCAAGGATAGATGTTGGGCTAGAAATTTTCTAAAAATTGTACAAGGTTAATTTAATAGGCTAGCTTTGAAAAAGAGTTAGACATGTTTATGCTCTCTTTCTCTCTCTCTCTCTCTCTCTCTCTCTCTGTCTTTGTGTGTGTGTATGTATATAATATATATGTGTATATATATATATATTTGTATAGTTAGAGATGAAAAATAATCTTGTGCCCACAGATTCCATGTTGAATCATGCTTATATTCCTAGTATGAATCCAACTTAATCATAACAAGTTATTTTCTGAATATATTGCTGTAATCAACAAGCAAGGATTTTATTTAAGATTTTTTGCATCTATATTCATTACAATTAAATTTACAATCACCTTTGTCTGCTTTCTTTCTCTCTGGTTTGAAAGTCAGGATCTTATTTGTGATATAAAAAGAGTTTTGTAAAATGTCTTTCTTATCTATTTTTCAGAATTATTTTTGTAGGGTAGATATTACTTGTCCTTTAAATGTGAATCTTTCTAGACTAATTTTTTTTCCCATTTGGCAGTTCTTTCTGAGTGTGCTAAAAACAATGCCAGTTTAGTGCAACTTGCCAAATCTCCACAGCCTTTGAAAACACAGGTCACCTCCATGTCATGATGAGAAAATGGAAGGGGATTTAGTAGAAGTTTCTGTATACATACATGCACACACACACACACACACATATGTTTTTAAGGACTAAAGATAATCATGTAAAAAATTCATTTGTTTATTCATTCTTGTCATCTCCCTCCATAGAATGGAAGTTCCTTAAGATCAGTGACTGTTTCACATCTATCTTTCTATCTATAGTGCCTAGTATAATACCTGACACCCAGTAGGCCCTTAATAAATGTTTGCTGATTGATTGACTACACAAGTATTTGAGTATCTACTAATTATGAGACTTGGTGATAAAGGGATGATTAGTCTATGAGCTAATGATCTAGTTGGGTAGTTAAGATGAACATACAAAGAAAACAATATGAGTCGCTATATATTGTGTGATTGTTACAGATGCATCTAATTGGTATTCAACACAGGAAGAAGAGATCATTTTCCATTGTGGTGTTCAAAGAATGCTTCATCAAGAACGTAGGTATTATCTGGGCATTGAAATATTAATCATATTTTGAATGGGTAAAATTGGGGGGAGGTAAGAGGGTATTTCAGATACCAGGGATTTTGTGATAGTGAAATCTTACTAAATGGGTTGTCAACAACTCTGGGAATATTACAGTTATTTTCCTTATTATATATAACACTTTTGTGTTTTGTACCAGATGAACTTATTTTTGGCTAGATAGAGTAACTCATTCACAGGAACATCTATCATAACGGGTAAAGTGTTTGACCATGAGTCAGTAAGTTCTAAGTTCCAATCCTGCCTCAGGCATTTAATAGCCACGTGACCCTGCAAAAATCAGTTAACCTTTAAGCCACAGCTTTCTTATAGATAAAGTGAGGATGATAACAGCATCTACCTCCCAGAGTTGTTGAGAGGAAAAGACAAGATTATATTTGTAAAACACTTTGTGAATCCTAAAACACTGTACAAATGCTAATTATGATAATGATGATGAAGGATGATAAAATTATTCATTCAATATGGAAGTAAAGAATGCATTTTTATTTATTTTAGATAAGTAAGGACACGAAAGAATCAAGTGGGAAGAAAAAAAGAGAGATAAATAGAAATCTTTGTTCAAAATAGACCTAGTAGAAAATGAATTTTAATTAAGATTCAATATGTAGAGTAAACATTGATAAACTACTCTCTGTTGAAAAGCCACTAATTAACTTAAGAAGCTAAATTGTGTCTGTACATGCTTTATATCTAAATCTAAATAATGTTCTAAAAAAAATCTTATATGCAAGTGGTATTTTTTTTTTAAATTTGGAATCCTTAGTCTACCCACATTTCGAAGCATTTAAAAATAGAAATGATCAATCTGATTTACTTTGGAAGTCTTTAAAGCAAGACAGAGATCACTTATCTTTGAATTTAGGAGCAATTCTCAACAGTAGAGTAATAGACTCTGTGTTAGCCCAATTTATCAGGGATGCTGATTGCTTCAAACTCCTATAATAAATTATTCTCATTTTTAAATAATTACTATACATACCTTATCTTACTTATTTTAAAATGCAGCTATTTTAAATATTTGACAGACAACTATTTGTTTAATTTGTACTTATAATTTTATTTTCTAACATTTAACCACAAGTGACTTGAATGAGAGTAAGTAGTCAAAGGATTAATCTTAAAGAAAAATCAATAAATTTGTTGAATTGACAGTGCCATAGTAGAAACTGCAAGTTCTTCCTCCCCACCTCTTATATGCATGTAGCCATCTTATATTTATAAATCAAATCAAATAATGGTATCAGGCCATAGAACTGATGATAGATCATAGAACTAATTGGAAAATATGTAATGGCAGAGAGGAACTCATAACCCAGCTATAGGGCATCTTATACCCACTCTTAGCCTATGACTCTATCACTTGTCCCCTCTGTAACTATGATGGAACAGGCCATCTTCACCAAGGAATTTCAAGACCAGTGGTCTCTATTGAGAGAATCAAACTACCACTGCAATAGCATGCAGGTAAACAAATTGCTGCTGATAACCAGTACTAAAGCAGAAAGGATTGTATAGTCTGAATCCCAGGGGAACAGAATCTTTTCTGATGGAGTAACAGCAGATGTCATCAGATATTTCCCTACCCAGGTCCTTAACTTTGCCTTTAAAAATAAGCATAAGCAGATGTTTTGGGGAGTTTAAGAAGTATTTTTGCTGGCGATCTTGTGTCTGGTACAGCTAGAGTCACTTTTCTCTCCTTTGTCTACGATGACTGAGTGATGGAGGAAGGTCACAAAAGATGAGAGTAGCAAAGTTTTCTTTTTTTTTCTTTAGGCAATTGGGATTAAGTGACTTGCCCAGGGTCACACAGCTAGTAAGTGTCAAGTGTTTGGTCTGAGGCCAGATTTAAACTCAGTCCTCTTGACTTCAGGGCTTGGTGCTCTATCTACTGTGCCACCTACTGCCCCTACCAACTTTTCTTTGAGGTGCCTGGTCCAATGCTTTTAGAGGTATGGGGGGAAGAACTGCTTGTCCTGTATGAAGAATTGAAGAAAGTAATCTAAGAACATGCTAACTAAAAATGGAAACAATGAATATAGATCATATAGATTATGTAGCCATAGTTAGCATTTTCAGCCCTTGACCTTCAAGAACTTTCTATTGTTTTTATCCAGTTCAGATCATATTTGGAGAAAAGTCAGGGAAAGCTCTTAGAAAGAGACTCATTTGTTGTGATCTGTTATTCATAATTCAATGTAGTGATTTTATTGGTTTGGGGTAAACAACAGTTACTGTTGGTCCAAGAAGACAGATTGACTTAGACCATCTAGTTTAAATGCTGTTTTGTAGGACCAAGAATTTGTTGTTAAGCATTTATTTGAAAAAATCACGCTTCCCATTTGTACTTAAGCACGATATATACTGTTTTGCACAACTGGAAAAAAACGAAAGTAGTGGGTAGCACATCATTATTATGGGCATTAAGATGTATAATAGCTGACATTCACGTAGTGCTTTAAGACTTGCAAAGCCCTTTGTGAACATTATCATTTCTGATCCTCACATGAACACTGTGAAATAAATAGTATCATCCCCATCATACAGAGGAAGAAACTAGGTTGAGGAACATCAAATGCTTTGCTTAGGGACACAAAATTTAGCATTTGAAGCAGGATTTAAATTTGTCATCCTTACTCCAAGTCCAACTATTCACTATAACATATTTCCTTTCACATACCTAGGGTCAAACATGTCCTTAAAGTATAACAAACTAGATACAATGATAATCTATTAAACCAAATATAATTTTAATCTAGATACAACTAGATACAATAATATCTAGATACAATAATTGAACTACTAAGCAACTAGATACAATCTATTAAAACATGGTTTTATGGCAGATGAGTCATCTCCCTTCTCTACCCCTGCCCCCAACTCTTTAAAGCTACAGGGATTATTTCCTTTTTATTTGTACTGTTAGCACCTAGTACAGTACTCAATACAGAGTAGGTACTTAACAATGGCCAGTTGATGAATTGTTGTTATAAATGGGGTCCATTCTATGTAGAATTCATTGAAAGTGAATAAAAAGTTTTTTTTTCCCCCAAGGGAATTCTCACAGTACTCCCATTTCATAAAGCAATGTGGAAGGACTAAATGAGTATGGAGGTTGAGTGACCCCTTTAGGCCCTGGTTATTGGTGTAGGGAGAAATCTCTGGGTATCTTGCTCCTGCTGCTGCTCCATGTCTCAATTCACAAAGAGTCTCCTGCTTCTGGAACTGTTGTGGGAAATTTCACAGCACTAAATCCATCATAAAAAACACATGACATATTAAATGGCATAGGTGGTCCAGTTAATTTTATTATCATCTAATTACTTCCTTCAAAAATACAATTATTGAAGAATGTGTGGAAATGTTTCATCCTTCATATTTCCAACCCAGGAGGCTTTAAGCTTTTTTCTTTCTTTTTCTTTCTCTTTTTCTTTTTTTGACATGAAACTCTTACTTCAAAGATGCATAAACGTCTTGACTAACATTCAGCATTGTCCTGTTTAGAATTGATGTGAAAATATTCAATGTAACAAAAGGGTAATGGCTCTTATTTTATTTTGTTTTATTTTATTTTTTATAAATCTGGCTTCATTCCCTATATATTTTTGGGAAATGAGGCCTTTATCAGAGAAACTGGCTATAACTGCTCCCCTGATCCAATTTCCTGCTTTCCTTTTATTTTTGGCTGCACTAGTTCTGTTTGTGTAATACCTTTTTAATTTCATGTAATGAAGATTATCCATTTTCCTTCAGGCAATTCTTTAAGGCCACAAATTTCAGAGTAAGCCTCAATCTGTATTAGTAGAAGGAATTTGCTTATGAGGAGTTCCCTACAACAATGAATTCAGAGCAGAACCCACAAAAAGATAGAGTGAAACAAATTTCCAGCTCAAGACAACCTGGATGATTGATCAGAAAGGTATATCACACCAGGGCTGGGAGCTGAGCGCAGCTTGGCTTGGGTGCTCAGGTTGTAGCAAACCTGGAACAGGCCTCAGAGGACTGAATTGCAGGCAGCTGTGGGGATTTCCAGACTCCTCAATCCACTAATGCTAAAGACAACTTAGAAGGTCAGTGGGAAAAGTCTGTTTCTGAGGTGCTGAGAGAGGAAGGCAGGGTCTCAGCTCCATTTCCCCAAGAATGTGGCCCTGGGGTGGGCAGCTGTTTCCTGAGCTTCTGGCCCACAGACTGAGGGGGAATCAAGTGGCTGATCAGATGGGGATTGCTGGGATCTCTCTGCTGGTGCTGAGGCAGGAATCTCTTGCTTTGCTTGTGCTTGGATCTGGGTCACAGTTCTGGATGGGAGTCCTGGGGTGAAGAGGAGCACTGGCATGGTGGAGCTTGTAGTGGCTGTGGACAGGAAACCTTCCTCACAGTTCCAGGACAGAAAGGAGTGCTTGTGGTCACTAACAGACTGCAGCACAGGCCAGGAAAGGAGTAAACACCTTGCCCCTTATCATACCACCTTGTAAGAACTGAAAATTTACAGGTCCTTACAAGTATCTCTGAAAACAGCTATATAAACCCCTGAAGCTTGGGACAGTACATTCTCCACATTGGAAGCAGACTCTTACCTTAACAAAGAGTTTAAAACTCAAGTAATTGGCCAGGATCATGAGCAAGCAGCGCAAAAAGAGTCAGACTATATTATCTTACTTTTCTGACAAAGAAGATCAAAATATGCAACCAGAAGAAGACAACAAAATCAGAGCTCCTGCATCCAAAGCCTCCAAGAAAAATATGAATCAGTCCCAGGCCTTGGAAGAGCTCAAAAGGGATTTTGAGAAGCAAGTAAGAGAAGTAGAGGAAAAACTGGGAAGAGAAATGAGAGTGATGCAAGAAAATCATGAAAAACAAGTCAACAGCTTGCTAAAGGAGACCCAAAAAAATACTGAAGAAAATAACCTTAAAAAATAGCCTAACCCAAATGGCAAAAGAGGTCCAAAAAGCCAATGAGGAGAAGAATGCCCTAAAAAGAAAATTGGCCAAATGGAAAAGGAAGTCCAAAAGATTACTGAAAAATACTTCCTTAAAAATTAGAATAGGACAATTGGAGGCTAGTGACTTTATGGGAAATCAAGACACTGTAAAACAAATCCAAAAGAATGAAAAAATAGGAGAGAATGTGAAATATCTTACTGGAAAAACAACTGACCTGGAAAATAGATCCAGGAGAGAGAATTTAAAAATTATTGGACTATCTGAAAGCCATGATCAAAAAAAAGCCTAGACATCATCTTTCAAGAAATTATCAAGGAAAACTGCCCTGATATAGAGAACCAGAGGGCAAAATAGAAATTGAAAGAATCCACAATCTCCTCCTGAAAGAGATCCCCAAAGGAAAACTCCTAGGAATATTGTAGCCAAATTCCAGAGTTCCCAGGTCAAGGAGAAAATATTACAAGCTGCCAGAAAGAAACAATTCAAGTACTGTGGAAACAAATCAGGATAACACAAGATTTAGCAGCTTCTACATTAAAGGACTGTAGGGCATGGAATATAATATTCCAGAGGGCAAAGGAGATAGGATTACAACCAAGAATCACCTACCCAGCAAAACTGAGTATAATCCTTCAGGGGAAAAAATGGTCATTCAGTGAAATAGAGGACTTTCAAGCATTCTTGATGAAAAGAGCAGAGCTGAATAGAAAATTTGACTTTCAAATACAGGACTCAAGTGGAACATGAAGAGGTAAATGGGAAAGAGAAATCATAAGAGACTTATTAAGGTTTGAATGTTTACATTCCTGCCTGGAAAGATGATATTTATAGTTCACGAGACCTTTGTCAGTATTAGGGTAGTTAGTGGAAAAAAATTATATGTATGTATAGGTAGATAGATAGATAGAGGGCACAGGGTGAGTTGAAGATTAAGGGGTCATATCTGGAGAATAAAATTAAGGGATGAGAGAGGATTATATTTGGAAAAGAAGAAAGGGAGAGGTAGAATGGGGTAAATTATCTCACAAAAAACAGAAAAGAAAATGCTCTTACAGTGGAAGGAAAATGGGGGAAGGTGAAAGGGAATGAATGAATCTTATTCTCATAGAATTTGGCTTAAGGAGGGAATAGCATACACATTCGATTGGGTAAGTAAATCTGTCTTATCCTACAGGAAAATAGGGGGAGAAGAGGGCAAGATAGCAGGGGGATGATAGAGAGGAGGTCAGTTTGGGAAAGGGGGTAATCAGAAGCAAATACTTCTGAGGAGGGACAGGGTCAAAAGAAAGAATAGAATAAATGAGAGGGCAGGATAGGATTAAGGGAAATAGAGTTAGTTTTTCACAACATGTCTACTATGGAAGTGTTTTGCATAACTGCACATGTATAACCTATATTGAGTTGCTTGCCTTTTCAATGAGGGTGGGTGGGGAGCGAGAAAGGGAGAAGATTTGAAACCTAAAATTTTAAAAACATATGTTTGAAAAAAAGTTTTCACATACTACTGGGAAATAAGAAATATAGGAAATGGGGTACAGGAGTCTGTCCTGCCCTATAGAAAAATAGAAGGGGAAGGGGATAAGAGAAGGGGGCAAGAGATAGAAGAGAGGACAGACTAGGGGAAGGAATTCAGAATCAAGCCGTCTTGGGGTGGGGGGAGGGTGAGATGGGGTGAAAATTTGGAACTCAAAATCTTGTGGAAGTAAATATTGAAAAGTGAAAATAAATAAATTTATATATATGTAAATAAAAAATAAAAAATAAAAAAGTAAAAAAAAAACCCAAACTAAAAAACAAACAAAAAAGGCAATGAATTCAGAGGCTTAGTCAAGAATAAAAGAAAATCCTGTTCATGAAGGCATCAAGGCAGCTCCTTTTTATGGCCAAATACATTCCCTTCTAGAACCCAAAATTCCAGAATTCCAAGTTTTTTCACAACATGTAGATAAAAATTCTAAGAGAGAGAGAAAGAGAAAGAAAGAGACAGAGACGAAAGAGGCAAAAGAGAAAAGAAGAAGAAAAAAAGAAGAAGAAGAAGAAAAAGAAGAAGAAGAAGAAAGAGAGAGAGAGACTTCATAAGCTTCTTAGAATTCCTACTTAGAATGCTCTTGTTCTTTATGCCTAAAAAGTATGGTGAACTCTGGTCTCAGAGTACAACTTGTAAAACATAACTATTAAGAGTTTTCACTTCTGTTTGTGAAGTCCTTAATTTTTTTTTTTTTGATCCAAAGGTAACTTTATTAAGATTAGGCATTTTTCTTTTGAGGGAGATGTTTTACTTTAAAGCTAATTGCATAATATTGTCTTAATGACTGAAACTGTAGGCTACAAATTAAACAAATAGCATCAAGTTCATGATTTAGAGAATTTGATCTTTTGTTAATTGCAGAAGATTGACAATATTCCCTTTTAAGGTTGAATTTTAATATTTTAACCTTAATTCCTCCATCTTTTGGTCTGAAGGATAACACTGACACCTTTTTTTCTCCTAGTCCAGACTTGGTGACATTCCTCTGGTAAGTGATGAATTTATGTTATGATTGTAATAATCATGCAATATTTTAACAAGAGTGCATAGATTTGTCTTTCTTAATCTAATCCAAGAAGCAAAATGTTAAGGTGCAGTCTCCCTCTTTGAGATTAGAATAGTAGATATTTCATTTTCAAACCTATGTTGTTCCTCTAGGAGAAAGTTTGAAGGGATTCACAAAACGAATAAAAAATGGATTCCAATGCCATTTTAAAGAATGCTGTAATACAGTGGTCAAATGTTACCTTCATTGTATAGCCTTCAATTGATACCCTGTATAATCATAAAGCATCATAATTTGTGAAACTGGACCTATGAGGGATGGAGGGGCTTACATTTCATATATATATATGTACATATATATGTATTTTTTTTCATCTGGTATTGATATACTGGCTTAGTGTACTAGACAACTCTGTGGTGACATCTGAATCCATTTGACAACTGAAGTGAAGCTTGTAACCTCGAGTCTCCCACTAATATGAGAGGGAACATCCTCCCTTGCTCTATCAACTGGACAATTGCTTATTTCACCAGACAACCTGAGAAAGCCACTAGTGACCCAAATGGACCAGGGCATGGTAATTGCTCTGTGATAAAACCACTTAAACTCTTTGTTTAACAGGCTTGCTAAATTATATTTAGATAATCTTTAGAAGAAGTTTGTTCAGGAAGAGGCATTGGCCCTTTTAGAAAATAGGTTTGGCTCTAAACGGTTATTTCCATAACACAAAGATTGTATCTGAAGCCTTGATACCTGGTTGTGTTTTAGAGGTGGTTGCTCAGGAGACCATATAGCAGCTGGTAATCACTGTAGAAGGGAGAGATGCTTTCCTTTCTTTTTTTCTTAAAGAAGAAACTTGAAAATGATTCCTTTCTGATTGGGGAAAGACAGGCCATGGAGAGACGCCCTTAAGGGTCAAAATTTCTCTCTGTTTTGAAGAAGAAAAACATGCAAAAACTCTTAGAGCTCAGCAAAATGAGTGCAGGTATTGAAAAAGATTCCTACTTGTATGATATAAAAAAAAGCCTTTGACATTTAAAGATCAAATTTTAAAGCCTAGAGCTCTCCTATATGAGCCCCTCCAGGGGTTTTGATTATATCTTACAACATTTAAGGCCAATTAAGAGATATTCTATTCAACAGTGGTGATAACACATTTTAGATTAAGTAAAAACTAAGGATCAATGGAAAAGTCAGTAACTTATGGGTAGCTTTTTACTATCTAGCTCTTTAATACAAATTAGTATAATATTTATTTATGTCTAACAGTATTTTTGAGTTGGAAAAGGAATACTTGAATTAGAAAGAATGCTAAACTTTCTTTTTTAACCATTTCTACAGGAAACCTGGTTGGGGGACCTTGAGGATGCATTTGTGTGACGTTCGGTAAGTCACTTCTCCCTTCTGGGTTTCATTTACCTTATTGAAGAATGGAGGCAGATGACTTTGATTCTCTGATTTCTCTTCCACCTCTTTCTGATATCCTGTGGACTGCTGCTTTACAGTCTAGACACTATAACTCATCTGGTGGCAGCATTTCCTCTTTGAATGTTGAAGATCTTAGAAGAAATGAGCAGCTAAGCTAATGTTTAAAACCTGAGGCTAAAAACAACTTTGTATTATTTATCAATAATCATTGAAACACTAACGATTTTAGATTTACAAAGCACTTTACTTGCATTATCTCATTGGAGTCTCACAATAGCTTTGTAAGGTAGGTGTTATTATTTCTAAATTTCTAATATAATCAAAGAGATTAAATGACTTGCTCAGGGTTATACAGTTGGTAAATGTATGATGTGAGCTTTGAACTCAAAATTAGTCATCACAGATTTATATGGTATCTACTATGTGCTATACACTGAATTAAGATTAGTGCTGTAAAGACAAACATGAAATAGTACCTCCCCTCAAGGAGTTTACATTCTAGTGGGGTGGGCAGCAACTAATATCTGCCTGACATTGTGTAGTCAACTTCACACTGTAGCTTTTACCCTTCTAATTTTCCCTACTATCCCAATTTTGTCTTTTTCTAGGGAGAGTTTTTGATGGCGTTCTCTATTGTATTAGAATTTCTGACAAGTATGCTATGTAAAACACAAATATTCAAGTTGGAAGAAGGCACTAAAATTCCAAAGAAAGCCTTTGCCATGGAGGCATTGTCCCCATTTCCTAGGATCCTTGAACAGAACTGAAAATCATTGTAGACCTACAGACCTTAGAAATGCCTTTGGCATTGGAGAGTACAATTACAAGAACAAACAATGGGAACCAGCTCCTCAAATCGCTTGTGCATTTTACTTATGAAAGCTCATAACAATGGAAAGGAACTCCATGATTCTCAAAAAGGAAATTTGTTGATTAAAGGAGGCATTAATTATAAGGTGTAAGAGATTCAATATTAGCAGCAATGGTGAATAGCACCAGAAACCACTAAAATCAGCTCTGACTTTCAGGACAAATAATTTTTTCCTCCTACTTTGAGTGAGATTATTCAGTCATTGTATAAATTGTTAATTATTCATGGTATACAATCTTTTAGGAGCCAGTTCAGTCATTTGTTATGACCTCCTGTCTTGAGGTAGTAAGCACTGGATTTTGGCCAAGTATTCATCAATACTTCTGGAACTATTTCCCACCTCCACTTTTGCAGCACTAACAAACAATACACCTATGACATAGTGATTATGTGACCCTGGCCAAATTACTTAACCTTAAATTTCCAGATGCACATTTCTAGGACTATAAATTATAGAGAAGGTGCTGATCTAAACTGATAAATTTCTCACCTAGAGCTTCCTACACTGATTAAATCACAGATAACAGTTTTAAAAAATGAAAATATTTGATGGATACTTCCTCTGCCAATAACTCCATCCCAAGTGAGCTGCTTCTCAACTTGGTCTTACATGCTTCTCTGACATTAGCCAAGTGACCTCTTAGTTTTGTGGCATGTGTGTGTGTGTGTGTGTGTGTGTGTGTGTGTGTGTGTGATGTCTTTGCCTTTCTATCATGGGATGGCACACAGGGGATGCAATTTCTTATTTGTAACAATGCAATCTCCCCAGCATGAGATTGTATTCAAGAAATTTCTCCTTACACCAACTGAATTTATCTTCAAAAACTAATTTGGCTTCATGTTTTGTTCCACTTGCCTCAGGTATAAAACGTGCCAGTTTCAATTCTCTATTGGTTCACAAATTGTTCAGAGAATTTTTTTTTATTCACAATTTAAACACATTTTGATAAAATCAACTCTGAAAAATATCCAAAATAGTATAAGAAATTTTAGGTTAAGGAATGACATGTTACTATAACATCTTTTTCTTAGTACTGTGATAAAAAAATTGAAGCTAAAATATATTTTATAGGATAAGACTGAATTTTCAAGGTACATCTCTCTCAATTTTTCTTTTATAGCATAGATATACTAGTTTTCTTGGCAAGACTGTTCCTGTGTCAAATTGTGATACTTGTCTTCACTCCCCATCCAACTTTCATCTTGCCAATTATCCTTGTTTTTTTTTTTCCCACTCTGGGAGTATACATCCTAATGATATCTTAGATCCTGCTGTGCCACTCACCTTCAATGCTCATTTCTGATCTTTCCTGATCTTTTCATGAATACTTCTTTAGCCATTCCCCCTCTCCAATCTGGGAAATTCTAGGCCTGATCTAGTTCTTACTTCTGGAGATGCCAGTATACTCCTTTTCCTTAACTATGACTTTTAGAAGGTTTGCAAGTATACAATTGTATGGTTGGTGTGCATACATGTGTAATTTCTATGGGTTTCCAAATCGAGCCTCAGACACTTACATCTGTGTATCTTTGATTCAAAGTTAAGCATAAATCTGAGATTGTTCCTTATTTGTAACATAGAGAAAATAATACCTGTGGTAGGTATCTTGCAGGGTATATTGTGAGGATCAAATAACAGAAGGTTGGTGAGATAGTTGATAAACTTTGGAGCAATGCAGAGTAAAGTGAACAGAACTAGGAGAACAATTTACACCATAATAACAACATAATAAAGACAAAATTGAAAGATTTCAAAACTCTGATGAGTTCAGTGAACAATCATGATCTGAGACTGATGATAAAGCATAGAGAGGTGATGGGCTCAAGATGCAGAATGAGACACATATTTTTGGATGTGGCCAATGTAGGAATTTGTTTTGCTAGACTATGCAGAATCATTACGAGGGTTTTCCTTTTCTTTTCTTTCTTTTCTTTTCTTTTTCCAGTGGGGTGGGGGAGAGGAGAAAGGAAGTAGAAAAGAGAGAAAATAAATGTTGTTGATTGAAAAATTAAAAAAAAACACCATATAGAAACTTGCCAGCAAACAAAAATAAGCTTTAAAGAACAGTATAAATGCTGTCTATTGCTGTTACTTCAGTGGGAAGGAGAAATGTTTCAAAATCAAGGCCTGAGGCATTATTATCTCCTTTTTTAGGCAGACCAGATTGAGCCTTTCATTTTTGTGAGTCTCTTGCAGATTGTAGTATATGATTATCTATGTTAGTGGTTCTTAAACTTTTGGTCTTAACCTTATTGAGAATGGGTTTTGTTTATGTAGGTTATATTTATCATTTTTATTCTTATTAGAAGTTAAAGCAAAAAAAGTAAATGTTTAATTTATTTGAAACTAATAATAATTAAATTTAGCATAAATTATATATATTTATGAAGATAACAATATTTTCTAATACAACAAAATTTAATAAGGAATGGCACAATTTCACATATTTTTGAAAATCTCTTTAATGTCTGGCTTAATAGGAAACAGCTGGATTTTCATCTATTTCTGAATTTAGGCCATTGAGATATACTGTTTGTTTGAAGTATATAAAAAAAATTTGGCTTCACATAGCTGGAAAAGGGAGGAATATTTTAACAGGCAAAAAATGTCTTAGTGTCATGTTGAATATAGTTTTGACCCTCAGGGGTCTTTGGCCCACACTTTGAAAACTGTTGCTCTATAGTATATCCTCCTTGTAGTTCCATAGTAGATCAAATACTTAATTCCTAGGCCATCCATTTAATGTAGTGAGAGAGTCAAATTGTTTAAAATGTCATTTTGTGGTGATCATAAAATGACATGGATGTAAAAAATACCAAATGAAGTTAAAAAAAATAGACTGGGAGTCTCCCATCTAATTATAACTTCAGGTCCTCTTTGAAATAAATAAAAAGGGCTATAGAAATATATTTCCAAAGTTCCACAATAAAAATATACAAATATACAACAGTCTTAGTTCAGTTTTAATAGGCACTTAATAGCTTAGAACCAATTAAATCTTAAAAATACATTAAGACTTTTGGAATACCTGCATAGGCTGGGCCCAGAAGCGTACTGGAAAAATGAAATAATAACAAATTCATTAGGTTCTCTAGACTGTAGTGCCATGTTGTTACGATGAACACACTGAAAGAAATTACATTCCCTTCCATTTTTATAGTGCATTAGTAACAAAAGGGAGTATTTTGAACCCAATAGGGAAAAATGAAATGTATCATGCACATTTTTTCATTCCTAGCTCTTAATTCCTCCAAAGTATTTTGTATCCAATGTATTTTTGGTATATTTTGCTTTGGTGGAAGTTTGGAAGTTTTATGGGTTTTTCCTGGTAGACCTTACTGGGATGTTGGAAATGCAGAGAGATTGAGAAGGACCTGCAAAGAGCTCAACAACCTTCTTTCCCTTCTCAGAATTTGATGTCACAACTAGAAATTATTATGTCTGGAACAAACTTGGTTGAGAATGGATGGGGTGGTGGTGGTAAAGAAGGACAGTCTGATTACAGGCATAGTCACACTGGAAGATGGGACCTCATGCCCAGAAAGTCCACCCTGTATCTTATGGAGGTTTATTGGGGGTAGAATTTGGGAAGTAATGGAGAAGATAGACCCTGATACACTGATGGGATACTGTCGGCTTGGGGAAGACTCTGCATTGAGGCAAGAAGAAAGGGAGGAAATGCCCTCCATGCCCACATCAACAAACTGGGATAAAGCTCCCTCTGTACTATGATAGTTTTAGCTCTCTCTCTCATTCAGTAGCTTCCCTGAAGAGGTAGTGACTGACTAATGCTTAGTTAGATGACAGAGAAAGTATTTACTCCAAAGTATGATATTTGTGGAGAATTGTTCATGGCTACTTACCTGACATGATGTGAGAGACCCCCTAAAACTATCCCTGCCTACAAAGATCTCAGTGATCGAGTTAAAATCTCTCTGTTTCCCATATATGGAATCTTTTTATTGCCAGACATTAAAGAAATAAATGCTTTAGTTAAAGGGGATGACTTTGGGCACGTGGAAATATTTTGCTTTTACAGGACTCTTCTCTGAAACTCCTGCATTACACAGTCCCTCATCTTAAGACCTTAAAATGGGCTCTTAAATTGTGCTATCAATATGGGTCATCTCCTGTGATGTGGACATGGTTTCGGTGTATTGAACTCTTTTTTGGAATATTATCTGTCATATACAAGATGACAACACTCAATTTTAGGAGACAAAGTAATGCCATCATTAAAAGACTGAAATTATACAAAGATTACAAAGGTCTTACAGAAACTATCATATCCTATGACACTTGCCAGTTCTTCATTCCTATAGAATTAGGCATTTAATAAAAGGTTAGTTTAAAACAACAGCTGAAGTTTGTTTTTTTAATATTTAAGACTTTCCCCATCATAAAAAGGACAAAAAGCTTGGTCATAATCATTAAAAATATCTAGTTAGATAATCTTTAAGTCTTTTAGTTTTATGATGTTTAAACTTTCATAAGATGCATATAGAAAACAAATTCTACAGAAATTTGTATGAAAAAAATCCATTCTGCACAATCTTGACTCAGTAGCAGATGAAAAAATACATTCTTCTTCTTGGTACACAGATCATAGGAAAAGGGGGAGGAACTAAACATTTATATATCACTATGTGTTAGGCTCTATACTAGAAGCTCTTACAAATATTATCTCATTTGATCCTCACAACAACTTTACAAAATAGGTGTTATTTTTATCCCCAATTTACAGTAGAAGAGACTGAGGCAAACAATGGTCAAGTTATTTGCTTAGGGTCATACAGTTAGTATCTGAGGCTAGATTTGAATTCAGGTCTTCCTGACTCCAGACCTGGCATTCTGTCCATTGTGCCAACTAGCTGTGTTCTTGGTTCTGTCCTGGACCTTCTCTACTCCCTTTATAGAACCTCACTTGGTAATCTCAGCAGCTCCTAAAGATTTAATTAACATCTCTATGCTGATGATTCTCAAATCTACCTATACTACTCTAACCTCCCTGCTGATTGCCAGTTTTGAATCTCCAACTGCCTTTCAAACATTTGGATGTTTAATACACATCTTAAACTCAACATGTTCAGAATGGAAGTCAATATCTTACCCTATGAAGTCTCTCCCATACCTCCTAACTTCCCTATTAATGTAGACAGCAACACCATTCTCCTAAACTCACAATCTAGGCATCATTCTCAACTTCTCACTATCTCACACCACCCCTTCCCTCCATATCCAATATGTTGCCAAGCCCTATTGATTTCATCTTTTCAATATTTCTCAAATACTTCCCCTTTTCTTTTCTGTTACTGCTACCCTTCTAGGGTAGGCCCTCATTACCACAGGCCTGGACTATTGAAATAACTTGCTAGTGGGTCTGCCTGCCTCCAGTCTCTCCCTATCCACTTCATTTGGATACCAAAATGATTTTCCTAAAATGCAGTTCCAACCATGTCATCCCCTACTCAATGAATTCTAGTGTTTAAATAGCCTCCAGGATCAAATACAAAACTGTCTGGTGTTCAAAGCTTTTTATAACCTAAGCCCTTCCTACATTTCCGTATTTTTATACCTTACTCCCTACCATGTACTCTTCAATCCAGCGACACTGGCCTCCTGGCTGTTCCATGAACAAAGCACTCCATTTCTCACCTTCAGAAATTTTCTCAGGCTGTCCTCTATTTCTAGAATGTTCTCCCTCTTCATCTCCATTTATTGGCTTCCCTGGCTTCTTTGAGTTTCAAAATTCCATATTCTACAGGAAGACTTTCTCAACCCTTCTTAATTTTAGTGCTTTCTTTTATTTCCTAATTATCTGGTTTACTATTATTTGTATATATTTCTTTGCTTAATGTCTCTCCCATTAGACTGTAAGCTACTTGAGGGCAGGGACTGTCTTTTGCCTCCTTTTATATCCCCAGCATTTAACATAGTGCCTGTCATATAGTAGGTGCTTAATAAATGTTTATTGGATTGGAAAAATACTGTATACCCTGTTGGATGTGATTGCTAAGTTAGTTTGACTTACTGGTTCTCTTTAATACAAGGAATAGTTCATTGGGGATGGAGAATATAGCAAGAAATGATTGTGATGTGTGAAAAAAAGGCATCACTAAAATAGGGAAAAAAAGAGAAAAAAATCATCTGTTTGTAGAGAGGCATGTGGGAATCACATTGATGCTCAGTAGCTTTGCTTGATTTAAAAGTTTTTAAAAGAACCAGAAAGATATCAAATCCATCCAATTTTTTTTTGTCCTTTGCCAAAAATACACCCTGGAATTTCAGGGAGTTAAACTAATTGAACAAAAGAAAAAGATCAAAGTCAATGTTTAGAATTTCGTTAAAAAACACACACAGGAAATTAAAGTAATTTCCAAAAGAAATAAAACTAAACAAGGTATTGGGTGGGAGAGCTGTGATGTTTCACTTTTCCCAGTGAGCACAGGGGTGGTCTTTTGGTCAGGGCAATATGGTTTTGCATCATATAGTCAAGGATTTTATTGGCCAAATAATATAGTGTGTGTGTGTATTCACACACACACACACACACACACACACACACACATATATATATATATATATAATATAGTATGCTTAATTGTTTAACTCGTTTAGGATGAGCCCCTCTGTACTCTGTTTCCATCTGCTTCTTCTGCTTTTAGACTTTTAGAGGCAGTATTTTGTAGTGACATGAGTCCCACATCTGAAGCTCAATGACCTGGGTTTAAATCCCAGCTTTGCCACTGATTATCTGTTACTTTGAACAATTCACTTCTGTTCCCTGGGTCTCAGGTTCTTCCTTTGTAAAATGAGAATTGTGGCATGAAATGATCTCTAAGTTCCTTTTGCACCTGAAATCTGCAATCCTATGATCTAACTCCTGAGGCTCTGTTTCATTTTCCCTCTTCTTTATTAAGTAGGAAGAAGGGGATGCGTCATGGCATGTGGCAGTTGTGCCTCTTATGCCATGCAGAAGAAATGGGGGAAATGTAATTTACAATGACCAGATCATCCAGTTGCAGATGAGTCAAACAATAGTGTTAACTACAGCCCTTTGTCCCGACTCCCCTGATATGGGCAAAGTAGGGATTTTCTTGGTGTCTGGGAAAATAGGTCCTACTCTACTTGAAGGAAGCTGTCTAACATTCTAACCTCTTCAGTAAATTATTTTCCCCTCTCATAATATACTTTTGCTCCTTCTTGACTGAACAAAATGACTCTTGGTAAATTATAGCTCAATCACTGGAGCTAACACTTATTTAAATATTTAAAACAACTTCAATAGCCTTTCAAAAGAAGATTTCTATTTCATCTGAAACTCATATAATGAAGAATGCAATCAATTCCATGACTACACAGTGGGCAAAGACTTACACATTATAATGCTTATCATGATGACTCTATTATTCATCTTGTTCTTATCTTTTTAAGATGGAGTTCAGATAAAAATAATCCCAGAGAAAGATGCTAGCCTGCTATTGTTCTTCTAGATTTAATGTTCTGAAGACTATTATAGCAGAGGTGGATAAAGTGATTGCTTTTCATAATTGAATAAAAGCAGTAAAATACAAGGTCGTCTTCTGTAGGTTCATGGTAAGAGTCTTCTGGACAACTCGAGGAGAAGGCAGGGAAGCATATGTATCTCATCCTGTTCTAACATGGCTTGGCTTTCTTCTGTTAGGCGTATATACTTTGAGAGCTTTTCACTGCATATATCTTGGAGATAGTGAATATTTGCGGCATCTAATAAAAACATTGTTTTAAAATTTTTATGGATCAATGCTACATTGAGGCATTTGAGGATAACTCATCTGTCTGGAAAATGGTCCAATTCCAGTACAATTTATTTATTAAAAACAAAAGGATGTTTTGAGGTCTTTATTTGTGGTACAGGGATTTGTTGTTAGCTATAAAAGACAGCAAGCTTATGATGTGTCTAGCCACTAGGTTGTTTCTTGCTAAAAATTTTCAGCCTGTGATGATGTGTTGAGAGACAGCTAGGTAGTACAATGGATAAAATGCTGGGCCTGGAGTCAGGAAGATTCATCTTCCTAAATTCAAATCTGGCCTCAGACACTTATTAGCTGTGTGACCCTGGGCAAGTAACTTAACCCCTGTTTGCCTCAGTTTTCTCATCTGTGAAATGTGCTGGAAAAGGAAATGGCAAACCACTCTAGCATCTTTGCCAAGAAAACTCCAAATAGGGTCACAGAGAGTTAGACATGACTGAAACGACTAAATGACAACCCTAAAATGTTGTGTTGAACCATTTTTTTTATCATGTTTTTGCCTAATTGTCATTGTATAGTAAGTCTGGACTTCCTGTATTGATGGGAAGGGTGAGATGCAACCTGTATTCCCATTCCCTGATTAGTTGATCACAACCTTCTTGCTGTCAGGCCATAGCCTCCCCTGGCCTCACTCTGAAAGACTAGGGTCTAGGGGATGAAAGGACAAGAATGTCACTGATGGTAACAACAAATTTGGAATGTGGGGGAATTATTTCTAAGTAAGAGTAAAGAGAAGAATATTAGAATCATATGATTAGAAGGAACTTTAATGATGATCTAGAAAATCTCTCTACCTACAGCATGGCATTATGTTGAGATATTTCAAATATCCTTATTTTTAAACACTGAATTATTTAAACCTTGATATAGTTTTCATGATCAGTGATACTTCAATGAAACCCACTTTTTTCTTCAGATACCAGATGGATTATTATGTACATTTTTACCCAGTATCACATATTTTACTTTGTGTGATGCTGTTTAAAATTGCTTGAGATGAGACATTTTCCCTCTGACATCTGAAAATACTAGCTTAGCATAGAGGAAATAATTTGTCAGGTTTTGCTAATTTACTCTTGGCAAAACTCTTTTTCATTTGAACGGAAAGGTTATATTAGCTTCAAACACATTGTATAAAATATTGTAAATTAATCTGGTTCTTTTTCCTTAAAAATCTAGCAAAGGATCACAGATTTAGAATTGGAAGTAGGCTTAGAGATCCATTGATCCAATCCCTTCAACCGACAAATGAGGAAACTGAAGCTTAGAAAGGTGATGTGAGAGGTCCAAAGTCATATAGGCAAAGTAGTTATATCACAACTGAAATTCAAAGCTAGGAGTTCAGATTCCAAATCCAGTGAGAACTTAGCATGAGTTTAGATAGAGTGCTAGGGCTATATTCAGGAAGACTCTTCAGACACTTACTAACTGTGTGACCCTGGGCAAGTCATTCCTGTTTGCTTCAGTATCCTCATATGTAAAATGAGCTGAAGAAGGAAATAGCAAATAACTCCAGTATCTTTGCCGAGAAAACCCTAAATGGGGTCACGAATAATTGGATGTGACTAAACACAAATCTTCTTTAAAAGTTTTTGTAGGCAATGCTAGCATGGAAATTCCTTCCCGTGAAATAGATGGCCATCTCCTCTCTAACTTACAGAGTTACTTAGAGTCCTGAGAAATGACTTGTCTAGGGTCACACAAGTAGTGTGCATCAGAGACAATATTTGAAGGCAGTCTGACTCCAGGGATGGCTTTCTATCAACTATGTTATGTTTCTATCAACTATGTTTCTTTTCCTTTAACATGATCCTTTTCCAAATATGATCCTTTCCTCACTTCCATTTTCTATCAGCACTTCAGTTCCCAAAGATTATTTCATGAAAGCAGATCTCTTACAGTAACACTGGGTGCAATGTAGAGTCAGTGTGGTGGAGTGGATAAAGCCCTGAATTGGAATCTGAAAGTCCAAAGTTCAAATCTCATCTCAGACATTGTGTGACCCTAGGCAAGTGACAACCATTCTGAAACTTCATTTCTTCACTTGTCAAAAAAGGAGGTTTGGAGTTGACGTCCAAGACCCTCCCAACTCTAAATCTCTGGTCTAATATAATCAGTACTCAGATACCACTGACCCCTGACAATTCCTTGCTAACCTCCCTTTTGTTGGTTTGGTGAATGCTGCAGGTAGTGGATAGAGGAATCATTTTTAGTCATGCACTTGTTTTTTATAAGACGATAGAATTGTCACAAACTCTGATACCTTAGATGTTGGTGATATTTTGAAATTAACATCAACAGATGAGAGATTTTATATATTTATACATATACTTCTTGTTGTTATTTTCAGTCATGTCTGACTCTTTGTGATCCCATTTGGGTTTTTTTTTTTGGCAAAGACACTGGAGTGCTTTGCCATTTCCTTCTCTAGCTCATTTTACAGATGAGGAAACTGAGGTACACAGGGTTAAGTGATTTGCCCAAGGTCACACAGCTAGTAAGTGTCTGAGGCCAGATTTGAACTCAGGAAGATGTCTTTCTGATTCCAGGCCCAGTGCTGCGTCTACTGTGCTGTCTAGGTGCCCATTAGATATACGTGTTATTTAATATACACACACATATATGTACTCATAGACACACATATATAGCATTATAGACACATATTTGTGGCAAATTTCTATGGTAAAAGTGTGTGTATGTGTGTCTTTAAACCCCTAAATAGGTACATGCCGTATTTGCTTGGATTTCATTTAACTTTGCTACCAATCAATGTTTCCCTCCCAAAGAAATCCATTCCCCACAGCAATGCTTCACTTCCAAATGTCAAAACATTCTACTTCTTGAAAGACCAGTTTCCTTTGTGTGCAAAAGGTCTTCCTCGGATTCACTCAGTGTACTCTCCTTAGCATTAAAAAGTAAACAGAAGCGACATATCCTTAAAATAACTATCTGAACTTCAGTCACCTGCAGCATCCCAGAAGCCCACTAAATGAATGGACTGTCAAGCACCACACAGATGTGGGAATTAAAACTGCTGAATTTAAGATATTAAAGACAATATACTGAATCTTTAGGTCAGCCGCCAGCCACAGAGTTCACCTCCATGTTTCATGTGGCTACTGTGTCTTGGCATTCGCAGCAGCGATTTAAAACATTCCTTTGGAATAACACAGCCTATACATTCCATGCCTTAACCTTGGAGCTTTCAGCATTTCAGCCAGAACCCAATTAGTGCCGACATTTCTCTAGTTAGCTAGTGCATGTGGAACAAGAAGAAGTGAAAAAGGAAAGAAAAAAAAAAAGAAAAGATTCAGTTCCTAGACTCAGGAAATGATCAGAGACTAATTATGTATTTGTAGGGCCTAAAACTCATTTCCAGAGAACCTGAGTACTAAGCATCATTTACTCAACAGTTGTTCATAAGGTAAACCACTGGGACCAGAAAACTACTTTCTTAGCTTTATTTCCCACTATTTTCCAAGGCAGACCCCAGAAGACCTATTTTTAGTGCTTTCTACCTCTGTGATCTTGGGCAAATCTCTTCACCTTTCAGGGCCTCAGTTTCCTCATTTGTAGAGTGGGAATAATGAATCAAAAAACATTTACTAAGCATTTATTATATGCCAGGTACTGAGGATACATACAAAAAAAAAAGACAACAACAGAATAGTTTCTACTATCAAGGAGATAAAATAATAATTGCGTTACCTGGATCACAGAATAGTTGTGTGAGACCTTAGAGTTCCTAAGTTATGTCAATGCAAGCTCTTGTCATTTAAAGTCCCATTCCTTGCAGGCTTGGATGCACTGTCTTCTGAACATGATTTGAACACACCTTTGGCCAACTATCTGCTCATACCATGTTGTTCAATTCAGAAAGTTTTTCCTGATTCTCTTGTTTATACCAAACTTACTCATGCTTTAAGCCTCTGCTCAAATCTTAACTTCATTGTGATGTCTTTCTTGAGTATTCCACCACAGCATTTACTAAATTCCCATAGTACTTAATATCTGTGCTGCTTGATTGACACTTTTCCCACATTACTTTAATTGTTTTTGTGAGGCAATATTGTGTAGTGAATACATCTGGCCTTGAAATCAGGTAGGTATAGGTTCAAATCCTGCTTTCTGCTTCTGGCTTGAATCTTCAAGTCATCGGTGCTTAAACTCGGGTTTCAGGACTCAGTTACCCTCTTAAAATTTATAATGACTCCAAAGGGCTCTTGTTTATGTGGTTATATCTGTTAATATTTACCATATTAGACACTGATAAAATTTTAGAAAATATTTATTAATTTATTTTAAAAAATAGCAAAAATCTGTTAACATAAATGATTTTTAAATGAAAAGCATATATATTTTTTAAAAAAATTGAGAAGAGTAGAATTGTTTTATAATTTTTTGCAAATTTCTTGAAAGTGTCTGGCTTAATAGAAGACAGTTAGATTATCATATTAACTTTCAATCTGCTTTGCATTTAATTTGTTGAGATATGTTGTTTTGATGGCCATATATAAAGAAATCCAGCTTCACATACATATGTAATTAGGAAAAGGAGAAATATTTTAATAGGCTAATCATGTCTTAGTATTACTGTGAAAATAACTTTGACCTCAGGAGAATTGCTGCTCTAGGTCTCTCTAAGTCTATGAGTTACAAAGAAGATGCTGACCTTCATTAGTAGAGTGAATTTCCTCATAGGCAATTCCCTAAACCAATGAAATCACAGATTCAGTTCTTCTCCCTTGCATTGTTAACACTTCTATGTGTCTATTTGTTATTTATAGCATCATAGGATAATAGATTTAGATTTTGAAAGTACTTTACTTAGAGGTAATCTAAATTCTACCCTCCTCATTTCACAGATGAGGAAACAGGACTTTGAGAGGTTAAGAATGGTCTCAGTTTAGATTGTCAGGTTCTTACAAATCTGTTTTATGCTTGTGGATATCTTCTGTAGGCCTAGTATCGTGCTCTGCTTTGAGGTGGTGCTAAGTAGAAACTTGTTTAGTAATCTGTTGGGGATCATTTGCATTTTTGGTTTTTCTCATTAGTTTGTGGGTTATATTATTTAAGTTAAGAAAGACATTCTTAGTGATCTGTTTTAAGAAACAAGAAGGCATCCTGATAATTGAGAGGTGGAAATGTTGCTGTTAGAAGGAAACAAGAAGCAGTAGAGAATGTAAAAGATAGGAGATATACCCTAGACCTATAGATTTCTAATTCATTTTGTCAGACCACAAAGGTTTTTTGCCAATTGCAGGTAAACATTTAAACTTTTAGGTTCATCTATAAACCCTGAAGACCTGACTTTTAAAGACTTTTCAATCCACAGAAAAACTAGTTTGGTGCATATTCTACTGTGGTCTACTTAAAGAATGACTCAGATCATTCTATTTCTGTCTCATTATCACTGATTTTTTTTTTTTGGCATTAGTCTTTTAAGAAAATATCTCACTGGATAACATAATTTTATATTATATCAGATTTGAATGGTACTATTCTGTAAGTTTATTGAATATTTGAAACCTTTGGAACCAAAAGCCAAAATAGTTGTCTTGGAAAATCTGGAATGGAAAGAGATGAGATTATGATGTGTAGATCAGCAAAAATGAGAGGCAACAGAGTGGTAGAGTGGAGAGATAATTGGACTTGGAAGCAGAAGACCTGTGTTCAAATCCTATTGCTGTCACTTAACTGTACGTGTGACCTCATGGGTAGGTTACTTAAATTCTACAGGCTTACTTTCTTCATCTGTATAACAAGAGGATTAGACAGATCAGCTCTCTAAAAAGTACTCACACTTTAAAGTTTAATCTGCATTCTTAACATTTTCTCCATCACTTTTTAAAAAGTCTAGACAAAAAAAAAAGAATAAATCAAGCCCTGAATGGTAGTAGGTCTATCATATCTAACTTTTCTAAGATTCTATTCCTTTCTTTGACTTTTTCTTATTTATTGTATGGTTAGATTTATCTAGCTCTGAGAGGGGATGGTTGACTCCCAACTGTGTGGTTTTACTGTCTATTTTCTCCTGTGATACATTTAACTTTTCCTTTAAGATATTGGATGCTATGCCATGTGATGCATATATGTTTAATATTGTTATTTCTTCATTGTCTATGGTACATTTTAGCAAGATGTTGTTTTCCTGCTCATCCTTTTTAATTAGGTCTATTTTTGCTTTTACTTTGTCTGAGTTCATGATGTCTTTTTTACTTTTTTTACTTCAGCGGAAAAACAATAGATTCTGCTCTAGCCCCTTATTTTAACTCTGTGTGTCTCTACATTGCAAGTGTGTTTCTTATAAACAATATATCATGGGATTCTGGCTTCTAATCCATTCTACTATGTGCTTCTGTTTAATGGGTGAGTTCATCCCATGCACATTCGCAGTTATGATTACTTATTGTGCATGTCCCTTCATCTTGTTTTCTTTTCCTTTTCCTTCTCTTTCTCTTTTTATCCTGTACATCCTCGGAAGTCTGTTTTGCTTTTGACCACTGTCTTCTTTTATCTGGCCTCTGTTTTATCACCTCCAACCCTTTCACTTATCCCTTTCACATCCAACTTCCCTGTTAGGAAAGTTAGATTTTTATTGTCAATTGAGTATGAATGTATGTGTGTGTGTGTGTGTGTGTGTGTATGTGTATATATACTATATATGTGTGTGTGTATATGTATATATATGCATATATATATATACCACACACATATATTTAGACACACACATATACATATTTATATATAAACCAATTTAGACGTGAGTGAGGTTCTAACATTGCCCACCCCACCCCTAGCATTTTCACTTCAACTGTAAAAGCTTTTCATTGTATGCCTCTTGTATGTGAAACAATTTTCTCCATTCTTTCTCACCCTTCCCCCTTCTCCCAGGGCTTCCCTCCTTCTTCCCTATATGATCAACTGACTTCTGCATTCTTTTTTAATGTAGAATCCTTTTAATTGCCCTAATAATGATGAAGTTCTTAGTAGTTATATGTATTATCTTTTCATGTAGAAAGCAAACAGTTTAATCTTATTGAGTCCTTCATGCTTTCTCTTTCATGTTTACCTTTTAATGCTTCTCTTGAACCTTGTATTTGAAAGTCAAATTTTCTATTCAGCTCTGGTCTTTTTGTCAGGTATGCTTGAAAGTTCTTTATTTCATTAAATATCCATTTCTTCACCTGAAGAATTATTCTCATTCTTGCTGTGTAGGCTATTCTTCGTTTTAACCCCAAATCCTTTTTTTTCCCCCTTAGAATATAATATTCCAAGCCTTCTACTTTTTTGACATTATATTTGTTAAATCTTGTGTGATCCTGACTTTGGCCCCATGATATTTGCTTGAAGTATTGTCTCTTTGACCTGGGAGCTCTTCAATTTAGCTATTGTTTTCCTGAGAGTTTTCATTTTGGGATCTCTTTCAGAAGGTGATCAATGGATTTTTTTGTTTTCAATTTTATTCTCTGTTTCTAGGATATTGGGGCAGTTTTTCTTGATAGTTTCTTAAAATATGATGTCTAGACTCTTTCTTTGATCGTGGCTTTCAGTGTGTTCAATCATTCTTAAATTATCTCTCTTTGATCTATATTCCTGGTCAGTTGTTTTTTCCAATGTTTCACATTTTCTTCTATTTTCCCCAAGCTTTTGACTTTGTTTTATTGTTTCTTGATGTCTCGTGGAGCCATTACCTTCCACTTGCCCAATTATAATTCTTCTAGAATTATATTTTTCAGAGAGGTTTTGTATCTCTTTTTCCATTAGGTTAATTCTGCTTCTTAAGTTTTCCTCAGTGAATTTTTGTAACTCTTTTTCCATTTGGCTAATTCCATTTTTTTAAAAGGTGCTATTTCCTTCAATTTTTTTTTGTGCCTCTCTTACTAAATTGTTAATTGTCTTTTCATAATTTTCTTCCTTTGCTTTCATTTCTTTACCTAATTTTTCCTCTACCACTCTCATTTAATATTGAAAATAATATTTTAGCTTTTCCAGAAATTCTTGTTGGACTTGTGTCCAATTCATATTTTTTTTTAGTTCCTTTGAGGCTTTGATTTTAGTTGTTTTGACTTCATTGTCTTCTTCTGAATTTGTGTCTTGATTTTTCTTGTCACCATAACAGCTTTTAATGATCATGTTCTTTTTCTGTTGTTTGTTCATTTTCCCACACTATTTCTTGATTTTGAATTTTATGTTAAAGTTGGGCTCTATCTCAACCTTCAGGATTTTTTTCCTCTTCTCTTTTCAGTTATTTCTTGGTGTTTGGAAGTTTTTGCTCCTTCAAAAATAGTATGATCTGGGGAGCGGTGTGGTCACTGCTTTTCTAGCCTGTCCTATGGTCCTTACCCAGGAAGGGTCCCTGATCCCTTGGGATTACAATTGATACTCTTCCTCAAGGTTCCTGATTCCTTGGGACCAGAAATGATTTCTACTGCCACTCAAGGCTCTCATTCCCTCTTAACTGAAAATGCTCCTCTCTGCCCTAGAACTATGACCCAGATATGGATTTGCCATTGGTCCTGCAGAGGGGTCCCCTCTAATTTCTTTTTGACTAGTTACTAGTTCCCCTTATCGCCTTTGGCTTCAGAGCTCCTGGAGCTGCTGCTGTTTTTGTCATCACCTCCTAGTCCCACCACTGATGTTTTATCCACTTGTGCCCCCACCCCCATGTCACAGATCTCTCTTTTCAACTTCCTAAGTTGTCTTGGGCTGGAAGAATGTTTCATTCTCACATTTTGTTGGTTCTGCCACTCCAGAATTTCATCTGAGGCATTATTTTAAAGTTGTTTGGAGAGGAATGTTGAAAGAGCTCAGTTAAGTAATCTTCTCTACTCTGACATCTTGGCCCTACCACTGTAAGTGCATAGTTAGTTTTGGAAGGTCACCTGGAGTGTGGCTGCTTGGGGATGATGGAAGGAAGGTGATGCATGCTACTTGGAAGCTTTTTTGGTTTGCTAATTATAACTGAAAATTAAGCATCAAATTCAGTTGTTTCTACCTGGTGAAGGTGCATAAAAGCCACCTCTGTTTCTAAATTTCAGAACCCTTGGGTGGGTGGGCGAACAACTTCAGGCAGCCCTGCATTAGTGACAACTCTTGTTTTTCTTCTATGATATTCTCTTTCCTGTGATTTCTCAGGCATATAAAGTCCCTTAAAACTCTATGCTCCTATTATTTGTACTGATACTGAATAGATATGGCTTCTCTGTGTTACTGTTGTGTGTCTTGACTAAATCTATTTCCCCTTACTCCTATTTTGGTTTTTAATGAGCTGAGTTTTCATCTCCACTTCATCTGTTGCAGTTTTTTTACACTCAGAGATCCCCTTGACTTTATGAGTGTTTCACTCATTTTAATTAAGAATATTAAAATTTGAAATGCTTATTTTTAAACACAAACCATTACTAAAATTATATAAAAAGAGGCTTTTAGCTGTCAATCTATTATCTATCCTTCTGATTAGGACAGTGTTGGCAAGGCAGATGTGTACAAGAATTTAAAGAGCACTTAATAAGTAACCAAAATTATCCCAAATTGAGTTTTTGTAATCTAATAAAAGGGTAGATTTGTTTGGGTTTCAAGTCACTTAATTTAGCCAAACTTGCAATCAATGTTCATTTATTTGATCTTTTGGGCATAGACCTGTGATTCCCTCAGTTTAGGGAAACTTCTTGGGCAGAATTTCCTACCACTAATGCAGATCAGCAACTCCCTTTCTCTATAGTCTTAAAAGTTCTGTAGGGGTTGTCTAGAGCAGCAGTGCTAAAGATACTGCTCACAGGCCACATTGTACCTATGATACTTCTGAGCTCACTCAGAGCTAGATTAAAATATAATTGGGAAATATTTAACAAAATAAATAAAAAATAATATAACATAGATTATGTTACCATGTGATTTTCTAAATCAGTATGTGTTTGCTGGGATCCTTATGCACAGTTTAGTGGCACCTGTTTCTATTTGAGTTTGACACCACTGACTTAGAGGGTAAGTATTAATATTTAAAGGAATTACATGATAGAGTTGGAATTAGGTTAATTTTGAATTAAGTAAAAAAAAATTCCTGGATGCCATTGGAATCTTTATTGATTTCCCCAATTTGTATTGTTTTTAGTTATATACAATTGCCATTCTATAGGCATTTTAGTCCCTTTCCCAGACACTTCTCTATTAATCTGGTGTATTTTAGGGATCATAAGATTGGCAAGGGGCCTTTGAGATCATTTAGTGCACCTCTCCCCCAATTTTATATGAGGATGCCAAGGCCCAGATAGAGGAAGTATTTTGCCCAAGGTCACATAGATAAGTCAAGATTTGCAACCTTATATTCTGCCTCTAAATACAATGTTCTTTCTACTACGCCATGTTGATTGAGCTTTATCATATGGAGAGAGAGAAATCTCAGAGGTGATGCATGGTTCTGCTTTATAGGATTAAACTCACATCATTTGGAGAATTAGTAACTGTTTCAAGGAAGGAGACGCTATTTTTTTTTCCATTACTCTTTGTTCTGGTGAGGATGAATGGCAAACATTTGATTTGGACTTCATTGCACAAAGTGAAAGGTCATTGTGTATTTTTGGAGAAAACATATTTAAATGTCCTGGAAGATGTTGATAGAATGTTCCTTCCCATAGATTGTATATAAATGCCTGTGATATATTTAAAGCCTCCATTTCCTAAGCATCTCAGTTACTGTGACCTTAAAAATAGGCTGCTGAAGTCAGAAACCAGTCAGCACACAGAGAATGAGCACACAGGAGATAGAAATGCCCCTCTGAGCACAGTCCTAATTACTGTGACTGATGAAAAGAAGAAATCAGTCTTGAATCTGGTGGAGCACAAAGTAATTATTATAAAACTGGTGATAAGCACAGGTAAAAGACCTGCCCTTGAAATTAAAAAGCCAAACTTTGTTAATTATATCCTAGTTAATAAAAACAGATGTGATAAGGCTTAAAGATCAGTGAAAATTGATGAAGTCTTTAGTGAATCTTCTAGTAAATTATATAAATCAGAAGTAACAAATTTTTAAAGAGAGATTACATTTCCTGATTTACACAGTGATAGAAAGAAATACCAGAATTTCATTAAAAATCAAAGAGAGTCTTAGCATCAACAATATATTTTTAAAAAATCAGACACCTTACCCTTCAAAAACAGGTGGTAGCAATCAGTAGCCTTGGAGCCCAGAGAGAGAGCCCAAGGCAAAACCGAAAAGTGGTGTTAGTTTGTCTTTAGGTTCTTCCCATCTTCCTTCTTGAACCCCTCTCCTTACCTCCCTAGATTTTCTTGCAGACCACTGTCTTTCTGCCTAAAGTCCATAATGCAGGCACTTTATTCTCTGGAAATGTCCCCTGCCTCATTCTTCTTTGCATCAAGGAAAATATCTGCTTAAAATTATATAGTAAGGTTTAACTTTCTCAGGGGTATTTGCATTTGAGAAGAGGATTTTGTTGGCCCAAATGAGTTTCCGATGAGTAGAATGTGAAGGTAATAGGTGATTTTTGTTGGGAGGGCGGGGTAGAAGACTTCACTAGGACTCTTGTCTAGTTTGTTGTTATTTAGTCATTTTTAAAAATTCATGTCAGGCTCCTTCTGACTCCATTTGGGGTTTTCTTGGAAAAGATACTGGAGTGGTTTGACATTTCCTTCTCCAGCTCATTTTACATATGAGGAAACTGAGGCAAACAGGGTTAAGTGACTTCCCTAAGATCACACAGCTAGTAAGTGTCTGAGATCAGATTTGAACTCAGGTAGATGAGTCTTCCTGACTCCAGGCCTGGCATTCTATCCAATGTGCCACCTAGCTGGAGGCAGTGTGATATAGTGGAAAGAATCCTGGATTTTCCCTCAGACCCTCTGGGTTTGATTACAGCCTTGATACTATTTACTATGTTTATGACCTTAGACACATCACTTCAACTCCCTAGATCTAGGTTTCTTTGTTTGAAAAATGACAAATTCTTTAGGGGAGGCATAGCTTTTAGGAAGTGAGAGGGTAGTCCCAACATACTCTGCCATCATCAAATTTCATCTGGAGTATTGTATTTAATTTTGGGCGTCATAGTTTAAGAATGATACTGATGACTTGGAAAATGTCCAGAAGAGGGCACCATGGTGAAGGGTCCTGAGTGTATGTTATATGAGTATTAGTTAAAGGAACTAGGGATACTTAGTCTGGAGAAGAATCAGATGGGACATACTAGCTATATTCACGTATTTTAAGGGCTGTCATATATAGGAGGGACAAGAATTGTTCTATTTGGTCCCAGCATTCAGAGACAGAAGCAGAGGATGAAAGTTGCAAAGATGCTGATTTAGCCCTAATGTCAGGAACAACCTACAAATAATAAGTTTTCCGAAAGCAGTGGGTCCCTGCCCTCCTCTTTGGAAGAATTCAAGCAAACCCTGGATGACCACTTACATCTTTTTATATATGAGTTGGATGAGATAGTCACTGAGGTCTGACGGCTAACTCCTAAGCTCTATGAAAAATTGAATGAAATTTTCTGTCTTGTTCTTACTCATTATTAGATACAAATGCATATATTTTTTTTGCTACTGTTAGCTTCTGCTCCTCCTCTCCTCTGTAATTTTTACTGATAAATGCAGATGCCATGCACAATAATCTTAGCAACAGTGATAATGATAACTAACATTTAAATAGACTTTAAAATTTTCAAAAGACTTTGCATATATTATCTCATTTAATCAATAATAACAACAGTTAAATAGACCTTTAAGGTTTGCAAAGTTCATGTTATCTAACTTGATTTAATCCTCACAACAACTTTGTGAGGTAGATGCTATTATTATCTCCATTTTACAGATGAAGAAGCTAAATAAAAAAGTTTGGGGTGCCAGGGTTGTGCTGGTAAATGTTTAACAATTAGCTTTAAAAAATCGAGGCTTGATTTATTTTATTTTTAAAAAACTTTTATTTATTTAAATTTTTTTGTCTTTGAAGTCTTTGTAGCTTCAAGGAACCTGTTTCTGCCCATAACATTAATTCCAGACTCTACTTTCTTAGCACCCTAGAAAAATCAAAGGTTTGCTGTGTTTTCTGCATTGCTTTGCTTTTCAGTGATTCATCTGTAGGGTAGGTTCAAATAAACCTTTCTACTTTTTTCCTCCTTGACTCTGTCTTCGTCAGAAGTTTTCCAGTAGAGACAGAATTTTGAGTCACAGCTCAGGTTTATTCACTGAACCCAACTTCTTTCCTTTCAATCTGTTTTTAGACTTCATCTTTTATTTTTTAGCATTTTCTACCAATCTCATCCTCCGTATTCTACTGTGTGCTTTTCAGGGCCTATTCCTTTGCTTCCATACATTAGTTCATCAGGTGATTAAGATTTTGACAAGACTAGGTCAGAATTACTTGAAATATTTTATTCTGACTTCCCTATGATTCACCAGATCTTATTTTTGTTTCAAAAAGAGTAAAATGAGATTTCTACAATGTAATCACACATATAGGTTCTGTTTCTCATATGAGAGGTGGACTGGTGTAGGCCCAGAGAGATGTAATAGGAGTCAGGAGATTGGGCTCTGTCAATTGCTAGTTATGTGACCTCAGAAAAGTCATCTTATGTCTTTGAGTCTTACTTTTCTGATTTGCAAACTAGGTGTTATCCTTATATTCCTCCAAAAGAAGTATTGGTACCTTACATTGAACAGGTGGGTCTTATAGTTTTTAAAGTGCTTCCTCATTCATTAGTTTATTTGATCCTTACCATGATACCTCCTCTATTTTGTACCTATGGTATTGTTTGCTTGGTGGCATCTTTTAATAAGCACTTATTTATAGATTGATCCCTGAAGTCAGATGGGGAACCCCTGTACTCCATGCAAAGATTATCTTCTGCTGGAGAGTTTAGAGTGATGGAAGTGAGGGATGGGGAGATGCCATTCCTGATTAACCATTGGTTCTTGAACATTTGATTCTCAGAATCTTTTCTACATAGAAAACGTGCCTGAATAAAAACAGATTAACCCAAAAGATAATCTGCACAACTACGGGAAAAATCAAGCCAAACCTCACCAAGTGTTTTGAGAATAAATAATACCTAATTACTTTTTAAATTCTTGAAACTGAAAGAAACAACCAAATATTTTAATATTACTGATGCAAAATGACTTGGGGATTTTGTTGCTAAAGGGGTTCATTCAACTTAAACCTTTCATGAAAAGAAATGTAAGTAATACGATTCCCCTGGGAGCACAGGGGCACCCTGCAAGTGTTTTGTCTCATGATTTTAAGCACATCATAGTATGGAAGGGGAAAGACTTGTACTGATTTATTCTGAATGTGTGTTTGGGGAGAGGATTGGGAGAAAGAGAGGGAAGAAACAAGGGTGAAGAAAACTTGAAATGAGACTTCATAATGATCCCAGTGCCATTAGTTATGCCAGCCTTTGTGGCACTGATGTCAAAAAAGTATGTCTCCAGATCCCTAAATTTAAAAAGTTTCCCTATTTCCTTCCTCCCAATCTTGCCCCTTTTGACCTTCCCTGTATTGAAATCTCAAGTTTGAAGTGACTATCTTATCTGTCCCCCAATGATTACATTGTCTCTTTAGTTTTTCTAAATAATTCATCTCAATAATCATCTCTGACTCTTTGTCAAATTTGTAATGACTCAAAGTATTTATCTGTTATTATTTGTCCTTCATTTTAGAAGAGGATCATTGGAATCATGGGGTGATGTCTTGACCTGCACATGAATTGGATTTATGAGGCAGAGTTGCAGAAAGTTGTCAGCCTCACTCTCTCAGAGTTATCGAAGTCCAGTAGCAAGATAAAAGTCAAGATGACTGGCTATGGCCTGGGATACAGTGGATGACCTTGGCATCTTTGATGTCTAACTAAGCTCTTCACAGAACCTGCTTCAGCAGACTTCATGGTTGTTGGAACAAATTGTTCTTATCTGCCTGTACTGTCTGCATGCATGGGTTAGATATCCCCCTAACTCAATAATGGTTTTGAGGTCCATGGGTTACCCTCAATGTAGTTTAGCTTGTCTGCCAAGATGGTTTTACTGGAGTGTGGCCACCGTGTATACTCTAGTTTCTTAAAGTCACAAGTGAGATTCCAGTGAGAAGTAGACACCAAAGGTAGATAAGCAGACCTGAAAAGGGCTGAGCAAACCCTTACATCAGGGATGCCAGTCCTCCCTGGACACCCTTACACCCCAAGTATTTATCTGCTATTCACAACAGAAGCCCTTTGAGTCATAGTATTCATTTCTACAAAACAAAGCAATTAGACTACGTGATCCCTAAAATCTCTTCAGTCTTTAAATGTATGAACTGTTGTAAGCATTGTGCAGGGAAAAGGGCGAACCTGATGATTTCTAATGGCTCTGCAAGCTCTGACAAGCTATAATCCTCTATGAGCCCATAGACTTCAATTAGCAATGGAGTCAGAAGGAATCTTAGGACGCCTTGGGCCCAACTTACAAACTTGCTGTTCTCTCACATCATTGAGTGATGGCCACGGTGTACTAGAACATTCCTAATAGGACCCTTAAAGGTTTCTGGCTATCCATAAGCTTCTGGTACAACACAGGCCATAGGTGAGCATGTCAGTTTTATTCTTTCTCATGAAGAGAGAACACATTTGTTGTCTAACCTCTAGCAACTCATCTAGCAACAGAGAATAGTATTCAATGAGATGATTAGGGGTTTGCTTGAAGTTACTTTGGTTTTTTGATATAATTCAAAAGCAAGAAAAATGAATGTGTAGGTAAATCATTTTGAGACTTCTCCCTTACTATTTAAAATATGTGAAAAGAAATAGTATTAGTCAAGCCAATAAGCATGTATTAAGTGCCACCTATGTGTTGGCATTTGAATACTAAATGCTGGGGACACAAAGAAAGGCAAAAACAGTCCCCACCTACAAGGAACTCTCAATCTAATGGAAGATACAACATGCAAAAATTTTTGTACAGACAATATATGCAGGATAAATAAGAGACAGTCTCGAAGAAATAAGGGGGATCAAGAAAGGCTTTTTATGAAAGGTAGAATTTTAACTAAAACTTGAGGAAAGTCAGGAAATGGAGATAAAGGAGAGAGAGAATTCTAGGCTCAGGGAACAGCTAGTGAAAATGCAGAGGTAGAACATTGGATATTGGGTATAATGAATACCAAGGAAGCCAATGTCATTGGATTGTAGAGTACATGGAAGGGATTAAAGTGTAAGAAGAATGGAGTATTACTTTTTTTTTTTTTTTAGGCAGCTGGGATTAAGTGACTTGCCCAGGATCACACAGCTAATAAGTGTCAAGTGTTTGATCTGAAGTCGGATTTGAACTCAGGTCCTCCTGGCTTCAGAGCTGGTGCTCTATCCACTGCGCCACCTAGCTACTTCAGAAGAATGGAAAGGTAGGAAAGATTCAAGTTATAAAGGGATTAGCCATTTTTGTTGTTTGTCCTTCATTTTTGAAGAGTACCAGTGATATTGCGAATTGGATTTAGGTGAGGCAGAATTGCATGAAATTGTCATCCTCGCTCTCTCTTCCAGAGTCATCGAAGTCCAGTGGTAAGACAAAAATCAATATA